>NW_022436996.1:11170963-11204523 GCF_009761245.1 Sapajus apella
CACACACACACACACACACACACACACACACACACACACACACACACAAAGCCAGTGGTAAATTTCCTTTAATTATGCTTCTTTTGAAAACAGAGGTTTCTGTTATTGAGTTTTAAATAATGTTCTGATACAAATCCATCGTAAATGAGAAGCCTTCTGAAATAATTCCTTATAACTTCCAGCCACTGATAGGAGTATATTCAAGAGAAATCTGTGCAAGCTAGTTAAAGTTGCCTGACATGTAATCCCTCCTCTAAGAAGAACATAAAAGCATGGGGCCTTAATCATCAGCTCAGCGGTTGCATCCCTGCCTTCTTTCCCTGGCAAGGTTATATGACTCTTTCAGTTTAATAGCAAATGCAAAGCTGTTTAAATTCCCTGGAGTCCCACCTCAGTGTAGAACCATAGGTAGGCACCACAGGTAGGCTAGGTAGAAATCAAAGACTAAAACTAGCATTGGGTAATCTCTGGATCAGATCAGCATTCTAACAGTCCTGAGCTCTCTAGGACCAAACTTCTGACAGGCTGTCAATTGAGACCTCAGAATTCCCCAAATATCCATTCTTAGGTGTGGTTAATATGATGACACTTCTCAAAGTATTTGAACCTTGAAAATGAGCTTACCATATATGGTTTTGGCTATAGAATAATTGATAGGTCATTTTTCCCCTACAGACACTGTAGTTTTTCTGCTTCTGCATTTATGCCTGTTTATATTTTTTATTTGAATGTTTCAGATGAATCTAGTCCCCCTCAAAAGATTCCACATGGAAAGAGGCTATGCTTTATACCTAATTTTCCCCTCTGATTGTAGATAGGCACAACATATTTTCCTTAACGTGAAAACAAAACACATGAAATTGCAATATGTAAAAAGCATAGTACTAAGCCAGTCTACTTTGTTTCTGGTTGAAAAGAGATTTTCAGGTAATTTATCAGGTACACATTAATAAAACAAATGCTGAAACTGCAGAGGTATCACAGGTCTTATTTGTAGCCAATGCTGTCAAGTTTCCTACAGAAGTCCAGCTGTGACAGATAGATTATTCCTCTCTGCCGTGTTGTCTGATACTGCAGCCGCTATCCCAATATGGTTATTTAAAGTTAAATTTAAATTAGTTCATAACAAAAAAATCTGTTTCTCAGCCACTAGAGCCATATTTTAAATGTTCCATAGCTTCATATGGCTAGTGGCTACTGTACTGAACCAAGCAGACGTAGAATATTTCCTCTATCACAGAAAGTTCTATTGGACAAGTCTACCTACTAGAAAAGGGAGGATGATAGTAAGTAAACAACTTTGAGATTAGCATCTAATGAGTTTGGGGGAACTGGATCTCCGATTGTCAGAATGGGAGATCCACCTTTTCTATCTTTGCTCAATCCCTATGTTACATCAAGCTTTAATCCCATTATTTATGTGATCTCTTCTTTTCCCTACCAACTGCTTCCTTACTCTCCCATCCCAGAGTTGTACTGTTTGTTCACCACTGAACAGAACTTAAAAGAAAAACTAAATAGTTGGAGAATATGTGGGAGGCAGAATTCTGAGATGGCCCCTAGGAGTCCTTGCCTCTGGTACAGGTGACCTGTGTAATCCCCTTCTTCTGAGTGTGAACAGAATCTGTGAATATGATGGGCTCGCCCTTCTGATTATCACTATGTTATACAGCACGTGAGTGGATTTAGTATATGTAATTAAGGTCCTGTATCAGCCAGGGGATTCACTAGAGAAACAGAACCAGGATGATCGAGCTTGCATATTTATGCCCCCACAATGATGGAGGTTGGGCCTAGTGAGAGGTGTTTGGGTCACGTGGTGGATCCCTCATGAATGGCTCGGTGCCCTCCCCAGAGTAATGAGTGAGTTCTTGCTCTATATTTTCCGCATGAGATCTGACTGTTTAAAATGGCCTGTTTCTCTCTCACTCCATCTCTGGCCATGTGATACACAGATTTCCCTTGCCTTCTGCCATGGGTAAAAGTTCCTGAGGTCTCTCCAGAAGATGCCAGCACTTCCTGTACAACCTGCAGAACCAGGAGCCAAATAAACTGTTTTGTTTTCTAAATTACCCCACTGCAGTTATTCCTTTACAGCAATGCAAAATGGACTAACACACAGGACATACAAGTATTAAGATCTAGGGCCTGACTTGGCAGGTCTGAAGTCCACAGGACAAGCTGTCAGGAAAGGTAAACTGGAAACTCTTGGGAAGAAGCCCAGGACCACCCAGACTATTGGAGCTAGCCTCCTTTACCTAAAATCAATTTATTATAGATTTTAATCATGTCTATAAAATACTTTCATAAACACCTATATTAATGTTTGATTGGCTAACCAATGAGACTGTCCTTGTCAAATGGACACATAAAACTCACAGGTCTCTAATCAGCTGATTTTGGGTCAGAAGAGTGACCATCCTTAATGGGCCTGACTCAGGCAGGTGACCCCCTTAAAAGAGAGTACAGAGATTTGAGATTTGTAGCAATAAAGACTCTCTCTCCTTTACTTCTCGGTCTCTGAAGAAGTAAACCATCCTGAGTTCTACAGGCGCAATAAAATGACTTCTGCCAATGGTATTCGAGCTTGCTTGAGAAGCCTGAGTCTCAGCCCAAACCGCAACCTAGGCTGATATGTCAACGAGTTGAGCCATGCCTAGACACCTGGTCCATAAAACCAGTAAAATAATAAATGACTATTTTAAGGCATAAGTTTGTGGAAATTGTGCTGTATGAGAAACTAACGCAGGCCGGGCGCAGTGGCTTACACCTGTAATCCCAGAAACTTGGAAGGTTGAGATAGCCGGATCACCAAGGTCAGGAGATCAAGAACATCCTGACTAACATAGTGAAATCCCCTCTGTACTGAAAATACAAAAAAAAAAAAAAAAAATAGCTGGGCCTGGTGCGGGGCACCTGTAATCCCAGGTAGGCTGAGGCAGTAGAATTGCTTGAACCCAGGAGGTTGAGGTTGCAGTGAGCCAAGATTGCACCACTGCACTCCAGCCTGGGTGACAAAGACTCCATCTCAAAAGAAAAAGAAAAAAAAAAAAAAAAAAAAAAAAAAAGGAAAGAAACTAACACAAAATGGAATGGGAAAAGAACAACCTAATTTTAATTGAGAGCGTTAGATGAGTCCGTGGACTGAGCTGAGGAGGCTTCATAAGATACTTAAGATAATACTTTGAAACTATTTTCTTTTTACCAATGAAGAATTTCTGTTTCATCTTTAAGGATAAGGGGGTTGAAGCTCAAAAATTAAGTAGTTTTCCCAAAGTGAAATAGTACCTGTCGTATCCAAGATTTGTATTCTAGAGACAGTACAGAATATCTATTATGGTTGCTTGAATTAATGCGGGACAGGTGGGACTTTGATTAGTCACTGTTACCTTGTAAATATTATAGCATAGTCATAAAAAAGAATTCTTATAAAATGCCATTTTTTTGGTAATAGTAATACACAGTTTTTGGAGTTTGGTAGATCTAATCTCTTACTGCCCAAGTGTTTGTGTCCTCTCCCAAACTTCATGTTGAAATCTGACCCCTAATAAAGCAGCATTTGGCGGTGGAGGCCTTTGTGAGTTAATTAGGTCACGAGGGTGGAGGCCTTATGAGTGGGACTAGTCCCATTTTAAGAAGAGACCAGAGAGCTAGTTCATTCTCTTCACTATATAATGATGTAACAAGAAACTAGCAGTCTGCCACCGGACACAGGGCCTTCCTCCGAACCTGACCATGACTTAGGCTTCCAGCTCCCAAAACTATAAGAAATAAATTTATAGTGTTTACAATCACCTAATTTATGGTAATTTGTTACAGCAACCTCACCTGACTAAAACACAGTCTAACATGTGGTCTTCTAAATAAAGAGGAAATGAATACCATGGTTAGGGAAAGTGAGCCAGTTGAATTATTGATGTCAACATTTTTCATCTTGACTATTCTCCATTATGAGTTTGAGCACTCTGCTCAAATGCACTGTCTCAGTGAGAAAAGCTAGTTAGAGTCTGTGTGAACACTTACTAGTCTATAATTGGGAATGGACACAGCAAGAATTTTAGGAAACTCAGAATCTCCTGTAAGGCTTAAATAGAATTTACAAAATCCAATATGCCAGAATTTGTCACCAGATATAATTACAAGGCAAAAACAATTTCCAGCGTGATATGCTGTTCAGTTTTACAACATGGAAAGCCCATCTAGACAGCAACTGCAGCTGAGCACAGAGAGGTCACTGTCTGCTGTGTTACCTGTGCTGTTCTCATCCCGGATTTGGCAAGTAGAAGTAGGATTTGAAGTCGTCTGTCATCTGATGCCTTGGCTGTACTGGTAACACTGAGGAAATAACCTTAGAACTGACAATGGTCTGCTGAAAGTTGCAGTCTACTGACATCTTTAGTTCAGTTTAAAGAACTGTTAGGATCAGTGAGAAAACTTTTGTTCTTTCTACTTAAAACAATAGGTCAGTGTGACCTTTGTTGCCTCCTAGTTTCTGTATATCAAGCTCCTGTTGCAGATGTCAAGTTTTTGCTTTTAGACCTCTGAATTAACTTGTAAGGTGTTTTTTTATAAAACCAGCTTTTTTACCTTTCTTAGACTTTAGAGTTTGGAAAGGAGACAGGTACAAAAGATATGAGTCAAGTTTATGAGAAAATCACTGTCTTTATTTTCTTGAAGACTCAATTTTAAGAGACTAAAATGAAGTAAAATTAGAAATATATTTCCAATAATTTTTACTTATAGTAATAATCTCTGCTTCCAATAATTAACTTTAAAATGACTATCAGCTTTGTGCAATGTACATTTTGAGATGCTGAGAAGAGTGGGAATTCAGTATAATAACCAGTTTATGTCTATAAGAAATTGATAATGGACTTGAAGAATATACGAAAAAGCCTAATTAATTCCTCATAAAATGTTAAGATACAAGAGAAACTGAACATAAAAGTGATAGGATAGAAGAGGAAAGGTTTATCCCCACAACAGACCTGTAGGTTCCAATCTGTGTCTGCCGCTAACCAGCTAGCTGCCAACCCACAAACTACAGCCACCGTTAATGTTGTTTGCCTGGTGTTTAAGTATGAGAGCTGGTAAAGATCATCTTAAATTGTACCTAAAAATTGTACCTCCTCAATTTCTGAATAGTTAGTACAAATAGGCTCATGTTTAGATGAAAAGTTCGTCTGTAGCAACTTGATTTCATTCTTATCCAATATATTTCTCGACTTAGAAGACAAAATAGTCTCTAAGTGAAGATTCAAATGGCTACCATTTACTTAATAATTACTATGTGCAAGACATTTTCCATTAAACTTTTCTTTCTTTTTTTTTTTTTTTTTGAGACAGAGTCTTGCTCTGTTACTAGGTGCCAGGCTGGAGTGCAGTGGCGCAATCTCAGCTCACTGTGACCTCCACCTCCCAGGTTTGAGCAATTCTCCTGCCTCAGCCTCCTGAGTAGCTGGGACTACAGGTGCGCACCACCACACCCAGCTAATTTTTGTATGTTTTAGTAGAGACAGGGTTTCACCAAGTTGGACAGGATGGTTTCAATCTCTTGGCCTTGTGATCCGCCCGCCTCAGGCTCCCAAAGTGCTGGGATTACAGGCGTGAGCCACCACGCCGGGCCCCATTAAACTCTTCAATTAGTAATTAACAAAATTAAAACATAGCTATTATCACATTCACCTTACATATAGGAAACTGAATTCCAAAAGATTCAATGACTTGTCGAGGCTTCATAGCTAATAAGGAAAGAGTTGGGATTTGGGCAAGGCTCGACATAACAGTAGATTTCTTGTCCATTTGTGCACTTAAAACAATCTATTTTCTAAAGTATTTTCTAAAAGAAGAGATTAGAAGAAAAACATGTATAGAACAGATTTACTTCATTTCAAAGACATTTAAAGACCCAGCATTTTATTTTTCATTTGGGCAGTTTAAACACTTTCATCAGCTTATTTCATAAGGAATTTGAACTCTTGAAACTGCAAAATTGATGTGGGCTTTACAGTTTTAGCTCTAAAAATCTTATGTATTTTTAGACTGAAATACAGTCAGTCAAATGTGAAGATTTTAACATTTTTACAAAAATGGATTTGTTTTATATAGTTTTGTTGGAGATGGAGAGAATGATTTTCCATTCACTACAGTTATATCTTCTTTATTGTTCTTTACTTAAATATATATTGACAGTGAATAGGTCCCCTCTGCTTAATTGAATATTTTGTAACTATTTATGGAAAAACACACAATAAGAAATGTTGGCTGGAGATGGGAAGAAGGTTGGGGGAAAGACAGGAGATGTGTGTGCATTCAAGATAATCCAAACAACATGCACCTTTTGTAAAGACTGCTATGTGAAGCAGTGGGAAAATGTCAAATCTCTACAGACGGCGTGGTCAGTTAAAGAATTCTTCCACATCATTTAGCAGTTGAAATGCTACCCTTTCATCAAGTATCTCACAGCATATTGTTATACAATAGAGAGATTTTAATGGTAGAAAATGCACTTCGCAGCAATATACAGAGTGTGTACGTGTTAGTTTTTTCCATTTCATAATGTGTGAAACAAATTTATAAACTATTTGTCATAAGAATTCTGATATATCAATTAAGTTGATATTGGGCTTTTAATAATCTTTTGTTAATGCTTACTCAATACGCAATTTCTAAGAACTCTCCAAAATTAAAAATTTAAATGACACATTAAATAGCATGCTAATGGTAAGGCAGCATTTTAATACTACTTTAACACGCCATTTCAAAAGCCTTATGAAGTGCTATGCCTAAAAATCACTAGAGGACATTTGTTAAAGATTGAAAAAGTGCTACTAAGCAACATATATTTTATATTTATTTTAATGAGCTGTCTCTATTTCTTTCCATCTCTCCCTTCTCTGTCTCCTCTCTTTCTCGAAAGCTGCTGTAATTCTTAGCTAGCTTACATATCCTTACTCTCCTATAATGTTAAAATGATCATACATTTTTGAGAAATCAAAACTGTAACTTGATAAGAGTAATTCTCCCAAGGATTTTTATCACACAAATGTGCTGAGCCTTCTTTGCAAATATACCTGGGTTTAAGTCTTTATACTGGACCCTATATTAATTACTAGACATTCTTGCCTCACATTTCTGTTTCTCATAGAATTAATTTATTATTTAAAAATAGCTTAAGTGTAGACATTCTCTACTTTCTTGGGCTCAATATACTTCTTCATAGTTCCACTGGGTATACAACAATTATTTTTATTTTCCAGGAAAAACAGAGATTGTTGATAGCCCCTCCTCCCTTAACAATGCATCTGTCATATGTCCGGGTAGTGAAGGAACCCCAGTGTGTCCCATACCTGTGGTTGTATAATTATCCTCCAGTGCAAATTGCTGAGCATTTGGCCATTTCTTACCAACAAAGTCATTTCATATATAGGATAGGTAAAATAGGGATTTATTCTTTCACAAATATTGCAAGAATATCTATTACATGCAAGGCAGAATACTCACACTCAAAGTCGACGTATTGATGAATTCTAATAGAAGTAAATACATACATGTTACCTTTAATCTAATGTAGGAGAGCATGGGCTAAGCACTAAAACCAAATCCTGTGTGGTTCGGCTATGAGTTCCTTACGGGGAAGTCTCAGGAGGAACCATTTCCTCTTTAAGGGAGTTGTCAGTTCTTCCTCTGCAAACTTAGGAGCTGGACTAGAAAATACATGCCACCTCTTGACCTTTTCTGGCTCCATGACTCCTGTCTGCTATCGTGCTTTAAAGTCAATCATTGCAGAGAGAAAATCTTTCCTGAGTATTGTAAATTATATTTTGATCTGAAGGCAAATCCTTCTAGAAAACGCTTATTTCTCTGTGTGAGCATCAAGACCTCAATTTTGATGCTTAATTAATGTTTAAGGCATGTTTTCTTGTGAGGTTAAGAACAGATGCTGGATAATAAAATTCATCCCAGAGTTGAAAATATAGGAAGTAAACAAACAGTTACTATGTAACCCTATGCACTACCAAAGGGAAGAACTAAGAACAAAGGAAGCAACAGGAATAATAATGGCTAATATGTGTAAGTCCCTGCCTTAAACCAGCCACGGTGCTAAGCACTTCACATTTATTGTCTAATTTAAACTTCATGACAAATCTATGAAGTATTATTATTCCTATTGTGAGTGGCAAAAATGGGATTTGGAAAGCCAAAGCAATCATCTCAAATATACCTATTTAGTAAACGTGGCATTTACTTTGGTCTTTAAACCCAAAGGGTCATCTTGTTTTATTATATCACATCATTTATAATAAAGGATAATGCTACATTTCATAATATGGTTACCACAAACAATCCTCGTACATGCATATTCTGTTCTAAACTAAAAACTGACGTTGCGAATGACATTGTTAGTAATCTTTGATTTATTATAATTCTAAGCATTCTATATGATATTTAAGCAGGGATAAATTGTGACATATAAGTCACAATAATATACAGATATTACACTGATTTTTCATGTGAAATTTAAAATATAGATTTTAGGTACTATCTATGGTGTTCATTTTATATATATCATGAAGAAAAGTTTTTGATTTATGTTACTAGTATCTGAACAATAAGTAAACTAGTTTATTCAGCTAGTATTTTCTTTTTTAAATAAAGCAATTAGTTGTTATTTTGGGATAATTATTTATAGGTGGACAATCAACACATTCCCAATTGATTCAACTTCTTAATACCACCAAAGAACCAGCAGAGAATCACTGAGTCTTAGAGGAGGAAATACAGACAGGGGTCCCTGTAAGTATCACAACTAGTCTCTGGGAACACATGAGTGTATACACACATGCATCACTGTATGCACAGACAAGTGTGTATACACAATGACACAATAAGACTGAAATAAAATGAAACCAAGATTGACTTAGAGTAAGTCTTTGGAAAGAATAGCAAGATGGAAGCTTAAAATTAAAATTATTGATAAAAGGATGAGAACTTTTATGCACATCTGAATTTATACATCAAGATTCAAATCTTGTACACACTTTAAAATGATATTTTAAAGCAAATTACATATATATAATTCCATTTTTCCCATTTTCGGCTAATAATGTATTTAAATTTTATTTTATAGTGGTAAAAACACATAAGATCTACTGTCTTAACAAATTTGTAAGTGTTCAATGCATTATTTCTGACTACAAGTACAATGTTGTGCAGCACATTTCTAGAATTCATTCATTTTGCTTAACTTGATGCCCATTTATAGGAATTGTACATTTCTCCTTCCTCCCCAGGCCCTAGCACCGAACGCTCCACCCTTTGATTCTATAAGTGTGGCTATTTTAGATGCCCTATATAAGTTGAATCATGCAGTATTTGTCTTTCAGTAATTATAGTAATATTTGAATATTAGTAATAAAGTTATTAGTTTTTTTTGTTTGTTTGTTTTTTTGACACAGGAGTTTTGCTCTGCTCTTGTTGCCCAGGCTGGAGTGCAATGGCACAGTCTTGGCTCACCACAAACTCCGCCTCCTGGGTTCAAGTGATTCTCCTGCCTCAGCCTCCCGAGTAGCTGGGATTACAGGCAAGTACCACCATGCCTGGCTGATTTTGTATTTTTAGTAGGGATGGGGTTTCTCCATGTTGGTCAGGCTGGTCTTGAGCTCCTGACCTCAGGTTATCTGCCTACCTTGGCCTCCCAAAGTGCTGGAATTATAGGCGTGAGCCACCATGCCCAGCCATAAATTTATTGAATATTATTAATGCAGAAAACTCTGAAGAAGAAGGTTATCCATAATACTGTATCTCACAAATATTAGTATTTTGATGTAATTTTTGCACATTTTTAAATTAAACTGCTGAGCAAAAGAGATATTGCTCTGTATATACACAATCTTACATTCTGCTTTTCTTGACCTAATACATATTATTTTTTGTTGTTGTACTTAAAATGTCTTCAAATAATTTGTAATGACTGTTCGACATAGTTTATTCAGCCACTTCCCTTTTTGTCATGATGTTGAAATAACTACTCATAGGAAAAATTCTACTAGAGATGTACTGTGTTCCCCTCAGGCACAGAGAAATTTTTGGTTTTAAATTGCTACTTTGGAAGCTTTGAGGATAAGGGATGAATAAACAAGAAAATACATAATTGCTTTTATTTTTACACTTAGTGATTGAATGAATAAATGAAAATTTATTTTGTCCTTCATTTTCATTTTGTTAAAAAAAAAAAAAAAAGAGAGTTCTTAAATTGTACCAGGATTGTAAGGTTTTAAATAAGGGACTTAACACAATATCTGACATATAATCAATGACTAATAAATCATGGATACAAACTATAATTATAATAGCAATGATAATAATAATTATTGTAACCATTCTTATATGAATATGTTTTGCTCTGATTTGATGCCGTCTTTAAGAAGTAACATGCTTTGGTAGAAAGGCCAAAAGTTAAAGTGACATTGCGTGATGTGAGAGTAAATTAATTTACTTCTTCAAGTTTGGTTTTCTCATTTGCAAATTGGGAGAATAACTACCTATTTTGCATCTTTGTTATAAGGACAAATATATATGAGCCAGACACACTAAATAAATGCTACTTATTGCTCAGCTCCTAGCTCCAATATTTCCACTATAGTTCTGATTCAAACTAGTGAGAATCTAACAAATGGTAGTTTAGTTAACCAAACCACCCACCATTTCTTCAATTGAAAAGCAAGCATGGGAAGAGTAGTATACTTAATTTTGTAATGTGAACCCAATGTCATATTAGAAATAAGATCACAGCCGAGAGTATCTTTTTATTTGACAAAAAAAAAAAAAAAGAAAAAGAAAGAAATCAGAATTCTCATACAGCCCCCTCCCCAGTTTTGTGCTCAAGACTCTTAATCAGGAACTGGATTATACAAACCAGATTGAGGTTGCTTAGAGTTATCCAAATAGCTCTTTGAGGTGGTCAGTTCAATGTAAACGCAATAAAACATCCTCCAGACCAATTTAACGGCATTGATCACTGAATCAATTGAATTTTCGATAGAACATAGTTTCACATTCTCTGTGTATTATGCCCCTCTGGGCACATCTCCAAATAAGCATGATTAAGACGATACAGTGACTTCATCCTCAAATTTGGAAGAACAGTCACTTGTATCATTCCAATTCTTATGACAACCCTATGAGGTAGAGAAGAATAGGGTGTGTGGCATTTTATGTGAATTGGAAAGGTTTGGCTGGGACTGCTGAGCACATCACCATGGAGTGGTGTTATGTGGTGTCACATGGTCAGTGGAGGCATGATTAAAAGAGCAAAACATGCACAATTGGGCCTGCATTGTTTCCTTCATTAGTAGGTAAAGAGTCCTTTGAATGCCAGGAGCAGTGGCTCACACCTGTAATCCCAGCACTTTGGGAGGCTGAAGTGGGAGGATCATGAGGTCAGGAGTTCGAGACCAACCTGGCCAACATGGTGAAACCCTGTCTCTACTAAAAACACAAAAATTAGCTGGATGTGGTGGCATGCACCTGTAGTTGTAGCTTATCAGGGCTGAGGCAGGAGAATCACTTGAACCTGGGAGGTGGAGGTTGAAGTGAGTTGAGACTGTGCCACTGCACTCCAGCCTGGGTGACAGAGCGAGACTCTGTCTCAAAAAAAAAAAAAAAGAAAAAAGAAAAAGAAAAAGGAAAAGAGCCCTTTGAGGTGGAAGCTAAGGAGTGAGATAAAGTTAAAGCTATTTTATTGATTTGTTTATTTCTTTGCTCTGTTTTAGAGAAAATCAGCCTTCAGGCTATTTATGAAGGTTAATGTTTCTTAAATGTGACTAGAGTGCATGAAAACAATATAAATTTATATTCTATTAGCAAAGTATATTCTACAATAGAACAGGATACACTGTAGTATAATTTATAGAACATGCTATACCTATACTAGAAAACAACATAAATTTGTATTCTGTTAGCAAAGTATATTCTCTAATAGAATAGAATATACTGTAATATGCTTTATAGAACATATTATACCTATATTAGAATATTATAGAACATACTTTGCTAACAGACTACAAATTTATATTGTTTGGATTTTTTTTTTTTTTTTTTTTAGCAAAAGTGAAGTGCAAAGGAACAACTATGTAAATAATCCTCAGCCAAACTATGTGGCAGATCTAATCAATATCCTCTTGATTCCAAACTTAAATTCACAATAAGGAAAATGTACAATCAACCAAAGGAGATTATAGGTTCAAGTTGATCCTGGTTGAAAAGATTAACTATCTAATGGCAAAATAAAACGTAATGTGTAATTAATAAAAATAAAAGCACTTAGGTTAAAAAATGTCTAGAAGAAATGTTGCATAATTCTCCACAGCCACAGACAAATATATGAGAATTGAAGGGGTTGTTTTCTTTAGCAATATTTATGCTGATAAAGTGACATAATAGTATTTTCATCTGTAATATATACATAGGCAAACTACATATATAGGCATACTTTAACACTATAAATATTGTCCTTATCAATATGAAATTTATGGAAATCTTAGCATGCAGTGCATACTTTCTGCACATAACAGGCACTACTATATAAACAAGTAAATATTGAGTCAATTCTTACAATGTGTCAATTTTACTTTCATAGTTCCTACGAACACAGTGAACTGATTACCAGGTGATACAGTAGCATCATCTATACAAGTAGTTCTTACCCAGGGGCACTTTTGCCCCTAGGAGGCTTTTGGGTTAATTTTGGTTGTCACAATTGGGGGAAATATGATGTGCTCCTAGTATTTAACGGGTAGAAGTTAGAGATGTTGCTAAAGATTCTACAGTGCACGGGACAGCCTGTTCCTCCAAAGCAAAGAATTATACAGCCAGAAATGTCAACAGTGTCAAGGATGACAAACCTTAATCCCTACTGACAAAGCTTTATCTTTACTGAAAGTTGGAAACAGAATGTTTTAAAAGGTTTTTAGTACTCCCTTTAAGAAAGAAAATATAAGAAGAAGAAAAAATGGAAGATAAAAGAGAAAGAATGGCAAAAATTATTTTTTTAAGAGAAGAGGTAATCTAGAGTCATTATGGAAGATCATGTGATGGATGAGGCAAGTTCCACTCAGGCTCAACTGTGGACAAGTCCAGGCTGGGTCCACACTATTGGCTGACAAAGGAGGAAACACATTACATTCACTAGTCATTTCATAATCTCAATTTCAGATATTTATTTCACAGCATTATCTTAAATAAATTTGTAGCATATTTGAACTTAAACACTGTCAAAAAGATTATCTTGGGCAGGTGCAGTGGCTCACACCTGGAATAGCAACACTTTGGAAGGCCAAGGTAGGAAGACTGCTTGAGCCCAGGAGTCTAAAACCACATTGGGCAAAAAAAAAAAAAAAAAAAAAAATCAAAACAAAATTAGACCTGTCGCTACAAAAAAAGTAAAAATATTAGCCAGGGATGGTGGTGTGCACCTGTAGTCCCAGTTGCCCCAGAGGCTGAGGCAGGAGAATTGCTTGAGCCCAGAAGGTTAAGGCTGCATTGAGTCATGATCACACCACTGCACTGCAGTTTGGGTGACAGAGTGAGACTGCCTCCAAAACAAACAAACAAATCTCATCCAGAGAATGAATTGAAACCCCTCATCCCACTGTATTACTCAGATAGGCTTCTGTGACCCTCAGTGGGTAGGTTTTGTTGCAAAAATTACTGAACTTGCTTTTTCTTTGTTAACTTTAGCATTAGTAAGTATACTTTATTTTGGATAAACAAAAAACATACCTGTAATTGATGGACATAACATGTTGAAATTTGGAGTAGAGATTAATGAGAGAGGCTTAAACCAGTCATGTTCAGAGTCCAACTCAAATCAAAGTGAGCTCAGTCATTTTCTCTCCCTATCCTTTGCAACATAGAAAAGCCACGTAAAATGATTTGGGGGAAAAATTGTATTTTCTATAGAAGCAAAATATCATGGGAAAGACATCTTTACCTCCTTAATAAAACATTTCCACTTCAAAGTTTAAGAAGCTACTTGTCCATTTTCTAGTTTATATTTGTGATACGCAAATATGGCCAACACAGCAAGTTTAAAAGGGCACATACAACTAAATAGACGTGATAAATGATTAGTTCAGAGAGAAGAAATAATTTTGATAATGGAAGAAAAACAGGGAAGTTTTTCTTCTCTATCCTGATAACAACGACGAAAACATTTTACATGGAATTTTACATGTTGTTGATTTGGCTAAAGTTAGTAATTAATTCAATATATATGGTGACATTACACTTGATCTTAGCCAAAAGGCCGAGAAGCGATATATATGGTGACATTAAAATCAGATTGTTGGCCAGGTGTGGTGGCTCATGCCTGTAATCCCAGCACTTTGGGAGGGAGAGGCGGGCAGATCACGAGGTAGGCAGTTAGAGACAAACCTGACCAGCATGGTGAAACCACATCTCTACTAAAAACACAAAAATTAACCAGGTGTGGTAGAGTATGCCTGTAATACCAGTTACTCAGGAGGCTGAGGCAGGAGAATCGCCTGAACCCGGGAGGCAGAGGTTGCAGTGAGCCAAGATCATGCCACCGCACTCCAGCCTGAGTGACAGAGCAAGACTTTGTTTCCAAAAAAAAAAAAAAAAAAAAAATCGGATTGTTAAATTAAATCTATACAAAGCATAAGTCTTATGTAGAGCCTAATATTAATAATTTTACAAAATAAACCATTAAGAGCTTGCGGTATAAGGCCTAAAAGTAAGGCCCAATTTATGTGTGCTTTGACACCTGGGAAAAACCTGGAGGGTCTCAGATAGCCTCACTGCAAGCTTCCCTCCCAAATTTGTTCCTGTGGGTAAGTCTTCTAATAAAAAGATGCTGCTACAGAGCAGCTATGAAAAGTCCATGAATGAAGATCACAAAATGTTCAGGCTTTCTTACTTCACACTGTATTCTTCTCAGTGGTAAAAGTCCTGCTTTTAGCAAAAACATAACAGATGATTCTAAACATTGGCATAAAGATCACTCATCCCATACCACCCACGGGTAGGGAGAAGGGATGCTGTGATATATGAAAAAAAAAGTTTTCACCTGAGCTGAGAGCATTTAGCATATCATGGTTCTGTAACAGTGTCAAGGACTAGTGTAGAATCTGGCTTTATTCTTTGCTAGGCTACCAGTGTGTGTATATGTGTGCTCATTTCGTGGTTCTGATCATGATAGTACATATAATTGGGGAAGGATATGGAAGCCACATTAGAATCTTATTCGTTTTTAAATATAAATATGGCTTCTTTCAAAAAAAAAAAAAAAGACGCTGCTTCTCTCAGGGATCAAGGATGTTCTGCTTATCCTTGAATACTGAGCTTCAGTTTCTTGCTACCCCCTGCAATTATTCAAACAAGGCAGTCACATCCTCCTGTGGGATCCAGGGGGAAAGACCACTCTCTTGATACTACAAATTCTGCCTCTTGCGGTGTGTGATTGTTCACTCTGTTCCCAAGGCAGCCCCCATCCCCCCTGCGAGACGTGAGATGTCTTTCCCTCAAAGGCTGTGTGTAAATATGACTAACAAACTGCTGTTGGCCTCAGTTGCTCTATGTCAGGCGTCAGGTGCTTGGTCATGTCTGTAACCCCAGGACAGGAATTCCCCTTTACCCATGGGATAAAGAAGAGGTAATTGAAAGAGATGGACAAGCAAAGCAAAGTGGGATCTGATACACCCTGCATAGCTCCTCAGGCTTTTTCTTCTTGTATCAGACATGTGCTCTCTGGCCTAGAGTGATAGGGACAGTCTTTAATAAGCTATGCAGTTTACTGCCTCACACAGACGCATTTAGGTTATGAAACATCTCCATTTAATTCCTCCATGGTAACCTAGCTGATAGTGATTTTACAGAGAGTCATGGTCATAAATCTAAAGATGCTAAGTGTTTACTATAAGCAACCTAACACAGGGATCTCTTGCTAAAAACATTCCATAAATAAGGATTTTTTTCCCCAGGAAATATTATTATTTGGGAGTACTTGAGGGTAGAGTATTCACCTGTTTACAAATGATTGGTATAGGTTGAAGGCTTTCTTTAATCCTTGAGATTATCCCCCCATTAACTGATAAGAAAAGAGAACACTGACAGTTTCTTTAACTCCTCCAGTCCAGCAGAACAAGAATGAAAGGTGAAAAAAACTAATATGACAGTATTTTGAGCATGTGAGAAAAACTATTCATTGAGAAGTATAGAAAATATGAAAAAGTTTGAAATTAGTTTCATTTAGAAGTATAGAAAATATTTTAAAAACTAAATTTGAAAATCATGATTACTTCTTTTCAAGTCAATAAAAGATCTGATAGTATTCTAATAGGAATAAAAATATTTAATCTCTCAAAATCACTCATTTTTAATTCAAGTAATTTAAATTGCTTGAAATTTTAAAAGTGAGCATACTAAATAATTATTTAATTATATTGTTACTTTTAATTCATGACAGAAATTACTGCCATGTTAAATATTTGCTCTTCTCACCCTAGCTAAGCTAATTTAAATAGGTGATAATTAAAACTAACAACACAAGAATAAAACCTAATAAAAGAATTGCTTATATATTTGCAGTGTTTTAAATTTTACTTATTTCATCATTTTAAATGAATTATAAGTGAAATGTTGATGGACTGTTAAACTGTAACTTAGACTTTAGTACTCTGCAATCACCTGCTATAAATAAAAATTTACATACGTATAAAAGGCAAAATATCTCAGAAGGCAGGGCTACCTGAGAAAATATACTAAGTTCTATTGATGAACTTTCTCCACCAAAATGCAATTAAAGCTTGAGCTATGTTCCTTTGCAAGCTGTTCTTCAATGAATACATTAAAAGGTTAGTCATTTAAATTTTTCTTCTGCACATGTGGAATGCACAGTACTATGGATATATTTTTCTCACTGGGTATCTCCTACATATTGTTATGGTGAAAACTGATGAGCCAAACCACTTCTATGGTCATTAGAATCCACAAAATTATATTTTCTGTGGGCCACAGCTAATATTATAAAAAGCCCTTGTAGATAAAGAAGAAAAAAAGAATTAACCACAGGAGAGAGATATGAACTGTCAGAGAGGAAGCTATGCTCTAGATTTTTATACAGGATTTCTAGGTCTGCAATTAATTCACTTATGCAAGTCACATAACTCTGTGGATTTTGGTTTCCTCATTAGTAAAATAAGGGATTGAGCAGGATGGTCTCTTGGGAACTTTTCAGCTTTTAAGTTCTTATAAAGTATACATATGGTTCCTCTTTGTAGTAATCAAAATATCTTATTTATAAACCACAGTGAAATATAGTTCTCTTTCATTACCTTATTCTTCTCTTCAACCAGGTACCAAAATGTGTGTGTATACTTTTATTTTAATATGTTTACATTTCTTGGGAAATTATTTTATGACAAATTTTTCTTAATGTGTATAGTACAAATGTATCCTCTCTTATTCTAGGAAGTATACTGTTATTCATATTTCAGAATGACAGACATAGGTCTAATGGCATGTTACTCTCTACCAGAAATTTTAATTTGCTTTTATAGCAACACTGTTGATTTTATATGTCAGTTTAACTTTGAAAGTTCTTGAGAATAAACTTAAATTTAGATTTTATGGGAATAGATGTGACTCGAACTCTGTATCAGTGGCATATTAAATAGTTCTCCAAAATATAAACTAGCTGCCAATTGTAACTGTCCTGTTCCTAAACATAAAGGTAGGCTCACCAAGTAAACAAATTACACTAGAAAAAAAACAATTAAATACTGATAGCATGTATCTCCATAGAAAAAAAGTGACAATATATTTTTCCATGTTTTAAATTTGTTCATTTCAAATGTTCCTCTCAAATAATAATTCAAGAATAAGATCCACTGAGTATCTGACTTGTACAGTCATATAAAATGATAAGATAATACCTTATTATGTTTTCCTCTCTATACCTTTAAGCTGACATTGCTGACATACATAAAGATTATAACACAAATGATCCAGTATATATATTTTTAACCATCTAAAAACGATCAGACTGCTATAAGGAGGATTTATGATTTATCATTGCTGCATTATCACCACCAAGGTGAGCCACAATTAGATATACAAAAATTGTCTATTACAAAGAACTCCAATTCTAGTTTGACACACAAACTATTCTTAAAAGCACTAAAGAATAGTACATATGCTCAAATCTAAGTTCCAGATTTCTTAATGGCAAGAACATTTCTGGTCACAACATACAATATTTTTTTAAACCTAATAACATGAAACCTTAGAAACACAGCATATCTACCATATATCATATACCAAATGACAATTTTAATTACCTCTTTAATTACTAGTTTACCTTGTATAACTTGGCAGTGATATCTGTTAAATCTATTTTTTATGTTAAATTACTTTTATTTTCACGTTTATCTGGATCTTGAGTAGTTTTTTTCCTTTGATTATAAGCAACACATATACATGATCCATGAAGCAGCCTCATAAAATTGTGGTTTAAAATAATAACCAGAAGCAATAATACAAGTCATACAAACATTTAAATTAGAAAAAAATGAGTTATTTGAGGTATATAGAACATCTATTATCATATTTAATTTGGCAATTATTTCAATATTTTGTAGGCCCCCTAGAATACTGTTCAATGTGATACAATGGAATCATACCCTGTTTCACTAATAAAAGAATCTATACAGCTTCAAATAGTAATCAGTTTTCACTGAGGGAATAAATTATGCCTGCATCATTTATATTTGATGTCAGTGCACTTCAGCAAACATTTATTGTGTACTAGGAGCCTGCCACTTAAGGGGATGCCAGTGCTGAGTAAGGTGATACTTGCTGCCTCCTCCTACCAGTATCTTACAGTTGACTTTATTTTGAATTATTTTGTTAAATATTACATTGGAAATATTCATATAATATAATGATATATGATACCTGAAAAATATTCCTATGAAAATAAACACGTGACTCATTCTAGAAATTCAGAGCATTCTTATTAAAGATCGCATTACAACTGAATCTCGGAAGATAGAAAAGATTAGGTAGGTAAAGGATGATGGGGAGGATATTTTGGTTAGAGAAACTATCTCAAATGAATGCATGTTAAAGAAGCAGGTCACATGTATTTGGAAATATAGCTTGATTTCATATTTGGAGCATAAATCACAACATGGAAATGACAGGATTTAAGACTACAGAGGTAGTCGGTGGGTAGGGAGAAATTAAATTTCAAACCAACAGCTTGGACTTTATAGGCAATGTAGTGTCATTACCGATAGTTGGCCCAGACATAATATGATCAGATTTGCACTTAAAATTTAAAATTGGCAAATGCTTTAAAATTAGTATAGTTCAATGTTAGTAAGATTAAGAAATCTGTCACAAATATATTGATCTTCTAAGCAACATAATAATCTATATATATATGTACACTGAAATGAGACTTATGTTGCTAACTAAAAACTCCAAATATGAAATAAATTATGTTCTCACCTCTCTGTTTCTGTGTTTTTGAAAACGTCGGTTCTTGTCTTGAATGCTCCTTTACCCCTAATTTCTGTTGCTTCTTAGTGAAATCTTATTTCATTAATCAACATAGGCCAGGCTTCCTTATCGGTCATAACATTTATCATACAGTATTTAAACTACTTACTTATTCTTTATTCTGCCAAAAATTAGCCTCCTTGAGGGCAGGGTCTGTGCTTTAGGTTTTTTCTAAATGCCTGAATACAATACACGTTCATTGAATAAATTGAAGACATTATAAACACAAAATATGAGTATCCGGGATGCTTCTGTATGATACAGAATTAAACATCTCATTTAAGTAGGAAAACACAGGTTGACTTCCAGAACTGATTTTTTTTTTGCTCACTTAAACTGATGTAAGCATAAATTATGAATGCTTTTAATGAATATATATATTATTATATGTAACATATATAATGTATATAACATATATATACATACACACACACATATATATATTATACTGTGTTGAATAGTGTTTCCAAAAGTCTATGTCTACTCAGAACCTCAAAATGTGGCCTTATTTCAAAAATTGCATCTTTGTGGATATAACTTGTTAAGATAAAGTCATCCTGGTTTAGGGTAGATCTCAATTGCAATAACCGGTGTCTTTACAAGAAGGCTATGTGAAGACACAGAGATACAGGCAGAAGGGAAGAAGGTTATGCGAACATGAACCCAAAGGCAGAGACTGAAATGAGGTAGCAACAAGAAACACCGGGACTGCTGGCCACCAGAGGCTGGGAGAGGGACATGGAACTGTTTCTCTCTCCAAGCTTCCAGGAGGAACTTACCTTGCTAACACCTTGACTTCAGACTGTGCCCTCCAGAACCAAGACAGAATACCTCTCCATTGTCTTAAACTTTGCCGTAAGATTGCAGAAATATTTTATGGAGACCCTAGGAAACTAACATATATGTATATGGCAGCATCTCCTGCCTGGGCAAAATGAGAATGAGGCAAGTTAGTCTGTCTCCCTATAAGAGGGTATTCTCATTAGAGATGCAGAGGTGCCATCAACACAGCATGAAAAGGACCAAACACTGTCTTTTTTTCATTGGTATCTGACTTTTCCTGATATGTTTTCTTTTTTTCTCAGGCAGCACCGATTTTCCACCATGATTTGCATTGGTTGACATAGAGGTTTTATTACTTATTCATCCAAATTAAAATCCTATATAGAAATTACTTTCGCTGTGTGTACTTTAGTTTCCCCAGGTGCTGTCCTTACTTTTAGGAGGACTGTGGCTAAAAGCTAATTGAGTATTTGCCATCAAAAACGCTCTCCACTTTAATCAATACACTGTGTTTGGCTTTTTAAAATGAATGTTTGAGTAATGCAGCCATAAATGATTTTTTGAAATTATTAATCTGAGAGCTCTTCCTTTTGCTTTATGAAGTCCCGCTGGTATCTCGTAAGAAGATTAGTGTCTGTGCTGTGGGAGGAAGCTTACTGAATCAAACGGCATGGGACATATCGCTAAGTTTTAAAAATAACTGCATGCACTTGTTTCAGCTAAACTTGAGGGAAAACCAAATGTAGAGGAAACACAATGATTTAAAATGAGTTTAGATGTATTGAAATTGGAATTCATATTATATTCAAGACAAGTCAGGAAATAGGAACAATAGAAGCCCTAAAGGCTTCAAAGCAGTGGCCTGGAACTAAACTTCTCCACCTGGAATAGACTCAGCGTCTTATATCAACCTTGAGAAGTACCTAATTTCTCAGATGACAAAGTGATCATGGAGGAACCGCACAGAGGAAAGATGACAGACACAAGGGGAATGACAATAGACACACCGTCAAACAGAAACAGTTCTCATATTATGATTTCTCTCCATGTAGTTTTATGGGAAACTCTGCAGTAAAAGAAGTCCCAATCCCTCACTTGCAGGTTTCAGATAGATTCCCAGATATACCCTCTCAGGAATTTCCAGACAGATTAGAGAATTCATCTCTCCTCCACAGGCATGATCAAAACTATATTTCTCCTTGCTGAGACTCTGGAGTACACAGCACTGCTATTCTCTAGGAGGGCAAAATGGGGGGCTGTATCTGATCTACCTTTCCCCACTCAAAGTTATATGATTCCTATTCTCACTGAAAAATCAAAAGAAAGCTCTTGAGACAACAGTTCACTAAGTTCAAGAACACAGAGTATTGTCTTCTAATGGCTCATTCTAGTTTGAATTCTAGTATAGGAAATTTACACCTGAGTAACTTTTAGAAAGTGTTCCATACCCAATATGTTTAACATATACATATTTTTAATATAGACATGTATATTTTTCTTAGAAAAGAGATAAATGTAATTTGCATTCTTCAAAAATAATAAATGAAAAACAATCTTATCTGCACATTTGTTGTATGCTATGGTATGAAGTGTCCTTCAAGGTCAATATTTTAATCCTTCTAGAGCTAATTTTTGTATAAGGTGTGAGGAAGCAGGGACATGGATGAAACGACAAACCATCATTCTCAGCAAACTGACACAAGAACAGAAAACCAAATACCACATGTTCTCACTCATAAGTGGGTGTTGAACAATGAGAACACACGGAAACAGTGAGGGGAATATCATACACCAGGACCTGGGGAGTGCGGGGGTTGGGAGGAAATAGCAGGGGGTGGGGAGATAGGGGAGGGATACCATTAGAATGATGTAGATAATGGGGCAATGGATGCAGCAAACCACCACCATGACACGTGTATACCTACGTAACAATCCTGCATGATCTGCATGTATACCCCAGAACCCGAAGTATAATAAATAAATTTAAAAGAAAGTTAAAAAAAAGTTCATGTTTTGGAAATTGAATCACCAATGCAACAATGTTGAGAGATGGGACTTTTAAGACACGAATAGGTCGTGAGAGCTCTGTTTTCTGTTATGATATGATGCAAAAAGAAGGCCCTCGCCAGATACACATCACTTGACCTTGAGCTCCACAGCCTCCAGAACTGTAAGAAATATATATGTGTTCTTTATAGGTTACCCAGTGTCAGATATTTAGCTATAGTAACACAAAGCAGACTAAGACTGTGTGGTTAATAAGACAACTGGTCATTATATTTTTGACAGTAAAGACAGTTTTTAGGATGATTAAAGTTTTATTTTCCAAACTAAGAAAAAAGAATAGAGACTGACATTTAAAAAGTAACTTGTCTAGGCCCTTTATGTTATAAAAAGACATGAAAGAAAAATAGTGAGATGTTTTGTTTCCTCTAAGCTGCACTGTCCAATATGGTAGCCAGTAGTCACATTATTTAAATTTGAATTCAAATGAATTAAAAATTAAATCAAATTAAAGATTTAGTTCCACAGTTGTCTTAGCTACGTTTCACATGCTAGCAACCACATGTAGATAGTGGCTAGAGCATGCTAATAACATCTACATCTTTGTACAAAGTTCTGTCAGAGAACATTGCTCAGGCCTATTTTTATCTCTTATTTTCTAAAATATCTTGACTCTTGTATTAGTTTCATGTTGTTATAACAGATTATCACAAACTTGATGGCTTAAAATAACAGAAATGTGTTCTTTCACAGCTTTGGAGGTCGGAAGTTCCAAATCAGTGTCACTGAGTGAAATCAGTGTGTTAGCAAGATCACACTCCCTCCAGAGAAAGTCTGTCTCTTTGCTTTCCCATTCCTGGTAACTGCTAGCATTTCTTGGCTTACCACCATATCACTCCAGTCTCTGGATGCAAGGTGTTCACATTCACCCCTCCTTTCCCATCTGTGAAATCTCCCCCTGGCTACCTCTGATAATGACACATGCGATTGCACTTAGTGTTCACGTGGCTAATGTAAAATCTTCTCTCCCTGCCATGATGGTTAATTTAGTCACATCTACAAATACTTACAAGCTTACAGCTTGCAAGAATGAAGTCTTTATGTTATGAGGGGCCATTACCCAACCTGCTACAACCAACTGAAATGCTATTTTTTTAATTTTAATTTTATTTTATGTTGCCATTTTACTCCACCGGAAGTATTAACATCATAAATGTTAATACAGTTTCCCAAAGCTATGTGATTTCCCCCCTAAAGGGGCTTATACAGTAGAAAAGTCTGGCTTCCTGATTTGCTTCGGTTATTTTTCCTTGGAAAAGCCCATGATGGCACAAACTCACAACTTTATA
The DNA here is from genome assembly GCF_009761245.1 of Sapajus apella. Taxonomy (NCBI): domain Eukaryota; kingdom Metazoa; phylum Chordata; class Mammalia; order Primates; family Cebidae; genus Sapajus; species Sapajus apella. Next base: position 11,194,687 of record NW_022436996.1, read on the forward strand.
AATCTACTTGTAACAATTATAGAATATGTGGTCACAGTTTAAGTCCACACTTATGGACTCTTAAGTAACCTCATTGACAATGTTTGCTTTAAAATTACTATTGTTGAAGAAAGTCACCTCAAAAATGAAATATGTGTCTAGTGATTGTAATGAGAATGAAAAAGAAAGTTGCTTGTAAAAACTATTTAAACCAATCAAGTGGATGATTGATGGATAGATAAATGGGAACCCATAGAAATATGAACAAGATTCTTGAACAAACACTTGAAAAAAACAAGGTATGCATATGACAAATAAGCATCACGTTTTTTAAAAATCAGAAGAAAACTCATTAAAACTAAAATCAGATAAGAAAAACACTCACCAGAGTGGCTAAAACTTTAAAGCAATACTAAATATCTTAATTTGTAAGCATCAGAATCTCTAGTTTATTATCTTGGAGACTTTAAATTGATATAACCAATTTAGAAAAATTTGTGTTGTTATTGGCCAAAGGTGAACACAGGTATTTGCTAGCTTATTATTACCACCCCCAGGTCTATGCTCATCAGAAACCTTGTTGGTAATTCTATAGAAATAGCCAAAAACTAGAAATAACTCGAATGTTCATCAGCATGAAATAAACAAGCGATTGTAGAATATCCATATGATAGAATAAAATTGAGGAAAATAAACTAATATCTCTAATATCAGCATGGATAATTCTCAGAAATAAGATTTTTAGCTAAAGAAGTCAGGTGTAAAATAATGCATCTTTTATGACTCCATCAGTATGAAATTATTTTAAAAAAAGAACGAATCTATGGTGATACAAATCAGGTGAATGTTTACATTTAAGGAGTTGCAGTAACTGGGGGAAAGCCTGATCAGTGGTTGTGGTGTGTTGATATAATGTTTCTGTTGAACTGTGGATGGCCAGGTGGGTGCTACTTTTGTTGGGATTAAAACAGAACAGTGCTAGTGACCTTTGGCACAAGACTACCTGGTTTCCCTTTCAGATCTATCACTCAGGCCACGTGCTTTTGGGTAAATCTTAATGTTTACTATTTTTATTATGATTAACTCTATTAAATTATTTGTCCCACTTCATCTCCCTCAAAGATCATGGCTTTCTCATCCACTGTGTTAATGCTACCATTTAATATATTTTATCACACATGACAACTGCTCATTAATAATTGCTGTTAAAATAAATTGCACATACACATCCATCACAGTTTCCATGAAGGATGTCACATATGTGTGTGTGCGTGTGTGTGTGTGTGTGTGTGTATATGTATTTAGTAACTACATATATATATATTACTGAATTGCACATACACATTATAGTTTCCGTGAAGGATGTCACATTGTGTGTGTGTGTGTGTGTGTGTGTGTGTGTATGCACATGTATATATATTCATATATATATATACACACACAAATATATGCATATATATATACACACACATACACACACACATATATATGTGATATTCTTCATGGAAACTATGTGTATGTATACATATATACATGTGTGTATACATACAATATGTGTGTATACATATATATATACACACACACACACACATCTTAGTTTCCATGAAGGATGTCACATATGTGTGTGTGTGTGTGTGTGTGTGTGTATTTAATACATATATATGTATTCGCTAAATACATACACACATACATATACATGACATCCTTCATGGAAACTATAATGTATACACACACACACATACATACACACATCATCATGGTTTCCATGAAGGATGTCATATATATATGTGTATATATATGTGTGTGTGTGTGTGTGTATACATTATAGTTTCCACAAAGGATGTCATATATATGTATGTATGTATTTAGTAAATACATATATATGTATTTCTAAATTACACATACACATCATAGTTTCCATGAAGGATGTCACATCCACATATGTGTATGTGTGTATATATACGTATGTGTATACATTTATGTATATATGCCACATATATATGCATGTATGTGTTTACTAAAGCTAAACATGGCTCTTAACAAACTTTGTGATGGTGACAAAAAGATCACATTTTGTTCCGGCCTTCCCATCATGATTCTATGCTGAGAGCTAGAGTGTGTGTGAACATCTGCTATAATAAAGTGGCAAACAAATAAACAGTATTTGAGAATTTTTCAATGATTTCCATAACCCCTTTTTTGTAGTTTGCACATAACACTGTTGCCAGTGAATTAATAAGACAGTATTTGGGCATTATTATAGCTAATATTTTTACCAATTTCTGTTAATAAACTTAAACAGAGGTGAAAGCTACATATATTCTTTAACATAAAATACTATGTGTCTAGTGCATTTTAGAAAGCTTTTCTAACAGGGACATTTGAAATTTCTACTTAGAGTGAACTCATTTCTGTGGGTTTATAGGAATGAGTAGGAAAGGGGCTAATAAGAGACTTTTTGCAAAACATAGAGGAACCAATTCCCCTCCTTGTTCTACCCAGCAGCCTTGCTCTCAGGCAATTGTAAGAGCAGGAAGAAAAATTTCCGGGAAAGAGGAAAATATATTTTATAGGGAATTCATATTTTGAAGCCAATGTTTGCAAGTCATGTGTTCGTAGATTAAATTTATACTATCTAGTAGTCTCAAAAAGAAACAACCACAACAACTGAAGGCAGTCTTTAAAGCAGTTCTGTGTTGGTGTTGCCTTCGCAGAAGTGAATAAGCAAAGATAAATCCTCTCAAGAAGAATTTATCATCAACCTTGACCATCAAACAAAGTTCCACAGATAAAATTTTAACGAAATTGAGGTCACAGTAAAGAATGTGAATAAGCATAAGGATAAGGATAAAAAGGACAGACAGGCAAAGAGGGTAAGAAGAAAAAGAGGGAGGAAGAGGAGTAGGAGAAAACAAGTACCATTGGCAAAAATGAGCAGAGACAATACATAGAAGAATTATAATCCCCTAAAATCCAGATGTTGGAATCCTTAGTTATATGCCTAATGTACTAAAGAAATAACAAGAGAGATTTAACATATGTTTAAGGGATAATAATCTCTTTAGATGACCAAATAGATTTGAAAAAATAAATTACATTTGATTGAGAAAACGTCGTTGACTTTAAAACCCAGTGGTTGGCTTTAATATAAGAAGAGGCATAACTTAAAAGAGACATTTGGTAAACTGGAAGGAAGTTCTTCGAAATGTTTGAAAACACATCATAAAGACCCAAATAGCTTGGGGGCAGTGGCTCACGCCTGTAATCACAGCACTTTGGTAATCTAAGGTGGGTGGATCACAAAGTCAAGAGATCGAGACCATCCTGGCCAACGTGGTAAAACCTCATCTCTACTAAAAAAAAAATACAAAAATTAGCCTGGCGTGGTGGTACATGCCTGTAGTCCCAGCTACTTAGGAGGCTGCGGCAGGAGAATTGCTTGACTGAGAGATGGAGGTTGCAATGAACCAAGATCGTGCCACTGCACCCCAGTCTGAGTGACAAAGCAAGACTCCATCTCAGAAAAAAAAGACCCAAATATATAGAAAACAATATAGTTTTCTCCTTTTTAAATATTTCATAAGACCGGGCAATTTTATTAATAAGCTTTATAATTTTAGTCTATTGAGCAAAAAAACTTTCCAGATCTTCAACCTAAAGTATAATTAAGGCATAGTGACATGTCTCTTAGTTACTGTGTGTATTTACAATATACAGTTATAACATAGAAATAAAACAACCTTTTATTATATGTATATATATATATACACACACACATATGTACATACATATATGTCAATGAGAAGGTAGTTTGTTGTCAGAGAGAGCAAGTAATGTTATATAATTAAAAATAAAACAGCTTACTATTTAAATAAAGATAACGAAACCTGCCACAAATTTAAACAATGTGGTACTCACAGTAAGAACAGCCATAAAGTTCAATTCTGAGCCCAATGCGGCCTTCTCCGTTCCAATCCAGAGGCACCATGCGCACATAGCGGGCGATAATTGGATGCTGTAATTCATGGCGGACCACACCATCAGAGTTAATGTTTCCAGGAAACGCCTGGAAAAGAAACGGTATCTCAAAAACTGGGAAAAATACTTTAGCAACAATCACGTTCTCTATAGGATAGAATAAACACAAATCTTATCCAATGGTAGGGCTTGCAATTTCTTACACCATAAATAATTTGAAGAAAATGACTTCCCTACTATTAATTTGAAAATAAGTCCAGTTTTAAATGGAAAACTGGTCAGATTTTCTATGGGTCCTTTCACGGGTGTAAATACATGTTAAAAGAATGAAAGACTATATGGCACCTACTGTTGTGTTCCATACACATTTAAATGAGTTCTAACATTCTGCACTTAATTTATACAATAAATGCTTTTTATAGAATCAAGCCTTATGTTTTGCTTTCTAAAATTCTCCTCCACATTTTCTCTCATAAAACCATTAGAAATTTAAAGATAACATTTCCACACTAGTGAGATAAGAACAACTGAACACGTTGTGAAGAGGTCAGGGTTTTCTACCTTTTATTGGAGTAGGCAGATTTAGAGAATTTGTTCAATGGATGAGAAACATGTTCAGTTTTTCTCATTATAAAAGATTCTGTCAAAAGAATAATTATTCATGAATTTTATCTGATATTGAAAGTTCACATTGTCTTTTTTTCCCCCAATGGAGAACAAGTGGATTTTAAGGGGGAGGGGCCATACATAACAATATTTCAACAAGGATTTACAAACTATCCATTTCATAATAAGTTAGAACAAGATAATATGGGATATTCAGGGATGTGTGAAACCATAGGCTCAACTCAAAAAAATTATCATCTGATAAAAAGGAAAATGTCAGTAGAAAGTTATAATTCAAGGAGGATTTAAAGAAAGAAACTATTATATTTTAGAAGATATAATTCAAATAAATGAAAGCTTGTGCTATTTTTAACATGAGCAGTTTCGACTTCATATATTCATTCTAAATGTCCCTATAATAGATAACTTCAGGTTTTAGCATTATCTTTTAGAAGATATTCTCTTTTAGATTTATTTAAATTATCTTAAAATCATACAAATAGAAATTTTTAAAATTATTTTTTAAATAATGAAAAGATGCAACACCAGCATTATATTACATTGTTAATATATTATGTTGTCTTCTTTACCTGAGGATTGAATTTGCTTCTATCTAAAACCAGGAGTTTTGTCTTAAAAAAAAAAAACAAAACAAAACAAAACAAAAAAACAAACAAAAAAACTCTAATAATTATTTTTTAAAGTTAGACAACTAATACAAAATTAAGAAAGAGAGATGTTCTTTTTTTTTCTTCCCTACAGTGTCTTGTATCTTTTATTTTAGTTTCTTATTTTTTTATTTTTATTTATATTTTACTTTAAGTTCTGGGGTACATGCGTAGACCCTGCAGGATTGTTGCATAGCTACACACATGCCATGGGCTACAGTAATCAAAACAGCATGGTACTGGCACCAAAACAGAGATATAAACCAATGGAACAGAACAGAGGCCTCAGAAGTAACACCACACACCTACAACCATCTGATTTTTGACAAAACTGACAACAACAAACAATGGGGAAAGGATTCCCTGTTTAATAAACGGTGTTGGGAAAGCTGGCTAGCCATGTGCAGAAAGCTGAAACTGGATCCCTTCCTGACACCTTACACTAAAATTAATTCCAGATGGATTGAAGATTTAAACATAAGACCTAACATCATAAAAATCCCAGGAGAAAACCTAGGCAATACCATTCAGGACATAGGTATAGGCAAGGACTTCATGACTAAAACACCAAAAGCATTGACAACAAAAGCCAAAATAGACAAATGGGACCTAATTAAACTTAAGAGCTTCTGCACAACAAAAGAAACAATCATTAGAATGAACTGGCAACCAACAGAATGGGAAAAAAGTTTTGCAATCTACCCATCTGACAAAGGGCGAAGATCCAGAATCTACAAAGAACTAAAATAGATTTACAAGAAAAAAACAACCCCATTCAAAAGTGGGGGAAGGATATGAACAGGCACTTTTCAAAAGAAGACATACATGAGGTCAACAAACATATGAAAAAAATACTCATCATCACTGGTCATTAGAGAAATGCAAATCAAAACCACATTGAGATACCAACTCACACCAGTTAGAATGGCGATCATTAAAAATCTGGAGACGACAGATGTTGGAGAATATGTGGATAATTAGGAATATTTTTACACTGTTGGTGGAAGTATAAATTAGTTCAACCATTGTGGAAGACAGTGTGGTGATTCTAGACTCTGGAATCTAGAAATAGAAATTCCATTTGACCCAGCAATCTCATTACTGGGTATATACCCAAAGGATTATAAATCGTCCTATTATAAAGACACATGCACGTGTATGTTCATAGTCGCACCATTTACAATAGCAAAGACCTGGAACTAATCCAAATGCTCATCAATGATAGACTGGACAGGGAAAATGTGGCACATATACACACCATGGAATACTATGCAGCTATAAAAAATGATGAGTTCATGTCTTTTGTAGGGACATGGATGAATCTGGAAACCATCATTCTCAGTAAATGGAGAGAAGAACAGAAAACCAAACACCACATGCTCTCACTCATAAGTGGTTGTTGAACAATGAGAACACATGGACACAGGGAGGGGAACATCACATGCTGGGGTCTGTTGTAGGGTAGGGGGCTAGGGGAGGTATAACAGGGGTTGGGGAGATTGGGGAGGGATAACATTAGGAGAAATACCTAACGTAGGTGCCAGGAGGATGGAGAGACACTTTCAATAAAAAAATACAGAATAGCTTTGGAATTGAAGGCACTGGCTTAAGTTCATCCAAGCGTCACAAATGCAAGTTTGTACATCTGTTATCCAACCTGCATTCCCCAGTCAAATTCTTGCCCTCCAAAATACAAAATGTATAATGTAAGGCCTAGTAATTACAAGAAGTATATTGAAAGATTTCCTTTGCATTTAAACAATTTTATATAAATGTTAGATGGTACCAGCAATCTACGTAATGGATAATATTTAGTCTATAACATGAACTATTACATGTTTTAAAAATTGAGATGTTCTTCGGTGATGATTCCTGCTGTGCTCTTCCTGAATTTCTCCAGTGAGCTGCATATTACCACTCCCTTTTAAAAATAGCCATACCCTTCTGTAATTATTCATAAAACAAAACTATTTGAGCAGTAGGTCTTGAATTTTAACACTAAACAGAGCATCCTCATTGAATCTTGTTGACACAATTTCATCAGGAAAAAACATTTCTAAAAATACATTTTCTATCTTTGTAGGTACTTTTCTAGCCAGCTTTTAGTTTTACAAAGAATCCAAAAATCTACATATTCTATGAAACCATGGCTATATTTTAAGATCTCTATTGGTTCTCTGAACCCAATTTTGCTTCAAATGCAAGAACAATTAGAATCCTTTACCAAAATCACTTGAATTAAATCTACAATTGGATATGGGTTCATCTAAAATTTATGATCTTAAATAATGCTCAGCAAAAACCACCAAACAATTTTAACTGGAAAATTAACTATATGCTTAGCATGTTGCTAGGTTTTATGTAAATATTTAGAAAAGCAACACAAAAATTCTCCTGAAACACTGTCCCTAAGATATTTACAATCTCATGAGGCCTGAAATAAAATCTGAAAAAATACTGCAAAGGGCAGCATTAAAAAGAAATATGGAAGTGCATGATGTAACTAGTAATTTTACCTATATTTGGAGTTCTGTGAATGCTACATAATCAGACAAATTCTATAGAGTTAGAGCTCAGCTGCATAGAAGGACAGAGTGGTGTTTGAAAGACAAGAGAGAAAGGGCATTGGATACACTGAAGAATAGGTTGGCATAAAGGAGGATTTCAGATCCAGAGTATAAGACCCAGAGTCCAGAGATAGTTATGCTGAACTTTTGCTCTGTTTGGGTAACCTCTCTAGGACTTAACAAAAAGAACCCTTTCCCTTGTATGTGTCTCATGAAAAGATTTGATGAGCTTATTTGTAAAATGAATTTTTCAACTGAGATTGTAGATTCTCTGAAAACATGAACCAAATGTGTTCAGATATAGGCAACAAGGAATAGGAATAAAAACATAAGTCTGACTGGGAGAAAGTATTTATGTTGAAAAAATTATAAATGTTTTAACAGCTTCTGTCTGATTAGAAACAAAGTAAAATAGCATGTGTTTTTGTTGTTGTTTTAAGAAATGACTATAAAAGCCATATTGATGAGATCCAGGGTAATGGGGAGTCATACTGGGAGCAAGAAGATTAGCATCAAGCAATGTGTTGGTATGGGCAATAAATAAATTAAAGACCGATTTGATATCAAAAGAAGAATTATTAACATTTTGAAAGAAGGAAGTAGAAGATATAACCAACCTATTCCAAGATATTAGTGTACAGGCACTGGTGACAGAAAAGGGAAAGAGGGAATGATATGATGAATATCGATTGCTCAACTGCTCAGAAATCTCTTTTCTTTGAGCAACTGCATCTGGATTTTTTTTAATTCACTCTTAATATTCTACTCTTGCTGTATGTGGTGGCTCACACCTGTAATCCCAGCACTTTGGGAGACCAAGGCAGGCAAATCACTTGAGGTCAGGAGTTCGAGACCAGCCTGGCCAACATGCTAAAACCTCGTCTCTACTAAAAATACAAAAATTAGCCAGGTGTGGTGGTGCCTGCCTGGCTCCCAGGCACCTAGGAGCCTGAGGCAGGAGAATCACTTGAACCTAGGAGGCAGAGGTTTCAGTGAGCTCAGATCATGCCACTGCACTCCAGCCTAGGTGACAGAGCCAGACTCTTGACAAAAAAAAATAAAATAAATACATCCACTCTTAATCCATATGATGCTAGAGAGGCAGTCACACTATGCACTACTACTAGGGGTAGACACCTAACTCAATGAGAATCAGTTTTAGCCCTTCTGCTAAACGATTCATTCACACATTTACTTATGTATTTATTCAACCAAATTCAAATATCTCCATTCACTCAGGAGATATTTGAGAACCTTCTATGTAGCAGATATTATTCAAATCAATAGTGTAGACAGAGTTGCAGTTTTCATGGCATTTATATTATTAAAGTACATAGTGAGCTTTTCTTCATAGGCTTGTTGGCCACATGCATGTCTTCTTTTGAAACATGTCTGTTTATGTCCTTTGCCCAATTTTTAATGGGGTTGTTTTTCTCTTGTAAATTTAAGTTCCTCATAGATGCTGTATACTAGACCTCTGTCAGATGTATAGTTTGCAAATATTTTCTCCAATTCTGTAGGCTGTCTGTTTACTCGGTTGATAGTTTAGTTTGCTGTGCAGAAGCTCTTAAGTTTAATTAGATCCCATTTGTCAATTTTTGTTGCGTTAATGATTGCTTTTCGTGTCTTTGGTATGAAATATTTGCCCATTCCTACGTCCAAAGTGGGTATTGCTATATTGTCTTCCAGAGTTTTTATAATTTTGCATTTTACATTTAGGCTTTGGAGAAAAAGGAAATGCACTATTGGTGAGTGTAGAAATTAGTTCAACCATTGTGGAAAGCAGTATAACAATTCCTCAAGAGCTAAAAGCAGAACCACCATTTGACCCAGCACTTCCATTACTGAGAATATACCCAGAGGAATATAAATCATTCTTCCATAAAGACACATGCATGCAAATGTTCATTGGAGCACTATTCACAATAGCAAATATGTAAAATCAACCTAAATGCCCATCAAAGACAGACTAGACAAAGAAAATGTGGTGATACACACACACACACACACACACACACACACACACACACACACACACA
>NW_022436996.1:11204533-11282958 GCF_009761245.1 Sapajus apella
CACACACACACACACACACACACACACACACACACACACACACACACGTGCACCATGGAAAAGTATGCAGCAATGAAAAAGAATGAGATGGAGCTGGAGTCTATTATCCTTAGCAAATTAGTTCAGGAACAGAAAATCAAATGCCACATATTTTCACTTAAAAATGGGAGCTAAATGGTGAGAACTTATGAACACCAAGAAGGAAACAACAGATACTGGGGTATCCTGGAGAGTGGAGGGAGAGAAGCAGAAAAGATAATTATTGAGTACTCAGCTTAATACTTGGGTGATGAAATAAACCATATAACAAACCCCTGTGACATGAGAATTTAGCTATTTAACAAACCCTCACATGTACTCCTTAACCCAAATAAATATGTAATATGTATATATTACATATTTTTGAATATTTTGGATATATAAGACACTGTTACATGTTAATATGTACATATTGTTATATATGATTTATATGTAAATCATATAATTATACAATTACATATATAATTTATGCATCAGCCAGAAAGACAAATGCCATGAGCATACTGTGCCTGTTTGCGGGGGCAGCGAAAAATCCAGTATTGTTACAACAGTGTGGAGAAGGAATGAACGGGGGAGAAGATGGAGACATCAAGGACAGAATGAGGAGGGCCTGTACACGATGATCATGCTCCAGATTTCAGTTACGAGTGGTGGAAGGAAATCTATTGGTGAGTTTTAATCAAGAAAGCTATACCTCATAAGATTATTAAGACTGAGGGCACTAAAATCTCCCTCTCTGCGTGAAGAGAAATTTCTAGGAGGATAGTAGAAGACAATAGCATAATATAAGATACAAAATGATAGATAATATGATCACAAGTGCTTCAGAGGTGTACGGTTGTTTAGGGAGGAGGGGTTTGGAACAGTGGTGTGGAAGAGCAGCGAGACGCCTACCCCATCCTGGGATCCGCAGTGCACGGCAAGTGAGAAGGAAACAAACAAAGCTGCAGGAATGGAAGTGCTTTCCCCACTGAGTTTCTGTTGGCTGTTTTGTTGTTACAAAGGAGTGGATGTCAGAGAAAGACAGTTAGCACATCTGCGATGACATCATTTGAGAATCTAAATCCAGAGCTTGCTACAGTCTTTGGATTATTTGATCTGTTTCCTTATTTGTTTCTGAGCAACTGACATAATATTGACTAATACAACAATATTTGAAGGGAAAGATACTTAGTGAAGATTTAGATATTCTGCACTTGAGATTTCAAAATTAAAAGATGTTATAGAAATTTGAGGTTTAGAATAATAGTGTTTTATCTAAGGTTTGCCTTTGCTTTATTTATAGACAAATGTATGCTGTATATTTTCTTCAGGATTCTCAACATCAATAGTTTTTGCTCCAATGATTATTTTTATTATGATATTTTATTTTTAGGGTCAGGGTCTTGCTCTTATCACCCAGGCTAGAGTACAGTGACACAATCATAGCTAACTGTAACCTGTGAATTTCTGTGATCAAATGAGTCTCCGACCTTAGCCTCCTGAGTAGCTAGGACTATAGGTGCAAACCAATATATTGAGATTTAAGACATTTTTCTAACTGAAGCTTTAAACATTTCAAAAAGAATGTCATACGTGTAAACCATTGATTGTCTTGAATACAAAGGTATAAATGTATGTGAAATGTCTCCATAAATATCAGTATTTGATAAGGTAAGAAACATAAAATGTGGTGTAGTCATTGATTTAATAAAAACGATGGCTATCATTTATATATATCTTTATTATTTAAAGGGTTCTAGTATAGTCTGTATTGTTTGTACCCTAAAGAAAACTCCGAAATTGTCAGGGATGCTATTTTTTTCAAATCGGGAAACAGAGAAGATAAAAAAACAGGATGTCGAATATCTAGTAAAGAGAAACTTGGTCAATGTAACAAGCTCTTCCACTATCTTTATTTGAGAATCAAATTGTCGGCCTGGCTAGGTGGCTCACCTTTGTCATTCCAGCACTTTGGGAGACTGAGGTGGGAGGATCACCAGGTCTGGAGATCGAGACCATCCTGGCCAAAGTGGTGAAACCCCGTCTCTACTAAAACACAAAAAAATAGCTGGGTGTGGTGGCACGTGCCTATAGTCCCAGCTACTCAGGGTGCCAAGGCAGGGGACTTGCTTGAACCGAGGAGGTGGAGGTTGTAGTGAGCTGAGTTGGCACCATTGCACTACAGCCTGGCAATAGAGCAAGATTCCATCTCAAAAAATAAAAAATTGTTAGCTAGAAATAAATATATTACCATTTATAAACAAATGTACAATATATTTTACTTTTGATATTTAATATATATTTGAATATCAAACTTAAAATCTGATAGATAATTTTTATCATATCACATCTTGGATGCACATTTGATTTCTGGCCTATTTATCAGATGATATATCATGCATTCATATTTTACTTCTCTAATTTTTATTTCTACAAATTTTTACAAAATCAGTGCTATGTTTTCTCCCACATTTACTTAAATCACACTTCTATTGTGATTATCAGCACCAAAACTCTTCTGTGGTTTTAATACAAGTAATTAAAAAGTTTGAATGACACTGTTTACTAAGGAAAGAAAAAGGAGAAAAGGAAGGAAACATTTGTCAGCTAGGGTGCATCTTATTTAGCAAGTACTAAAGTAAAGACTAAACTGTCATAGGTCTTGAAAAGGAGCATTTTTTCACATGATTTGACTCTTAAAAAATCATTTATGGTTTTTCATATAGGTGTGAAAAGGAAGAAAAAATATCTACAGCTGATTTTTTAATAAAATCTTTAAGATTTGAAAACTTGCATGAAAAATTAAAAACTTAAACCAAAGTTGAATATTTCTTGCATAGAACAATATTCTTTATATTTAGACAAACAGTATACAACAAGTGATTTGCAGATGCATAAAAAATGCCAGCCACATTGATCACTGAAACACTAAACAATCCATTTACAACAACTTGTGAATTTCATGTTCTTGCTATCAGATCTCTCTTTGAGGCAGTGATTTGTATATATGCTTAGAACAATCGGGTTTATTACTATTATTGACATAGCATATATGTATCTCACAAAGATTGATATTAAGGAAAGTTAAAATCAATACAATGAAATGTTAAACCTATGGTTCTACTTTTAGAGTTCTTGTCTTATAAATTGTAAAAATATACACCAAAAAGTTAGAACTTTTTAACATATTCTAAGTCATCCACAATGTTAATTTTAGAATAAACATCACTGAAATTTTAATAACTGAAAATTTTCCACTAGGTGCACCATTTTTCTAGCTAAAGCAGCATTTCAGATGGTCTAAGAAGCAGTGAAACAAAGCATTTCTGCAAAGTACCAGATAGTATTTCAGGCTCTGCAGGTCACATGCCTCTCTACTCCATATTATTATTCTTCCTTTTTTTTTGTTTCTTAAATACACTGTGAAATGTGAAAACTATTTATAGCTCACAAACTTTAAAAGAGCAGGTGTGGGCAAGATTTGTCCCATGGGCTACAGTTTGCCAGCCTATGGACTAAGAGTCTTTGAAATTACTAAATCCTTCTTGCAAGTTAGAGAGGATGCAAAAGTCTAAGACTTTCCAGCCAGTTGACGTTTAAGGACCAGTAAACTTTGGAAAATATTTCGTAATTCCTTGAAGCACATAATTTATCAAATTGGAGGAGACTATATAAGTTATTAGAAGTACGCTATGTGTGATGCATGAACTAACATTTTTTTCTTGAATTTACTATTACGGGGCTTGAAGTGTAACAAAAATTATTTTATGATGAGAGTAAGTCTATTTATTACTCACTAAAACCACACTTTTTGGGAGACCTAACGTAAAAGATCACAAGCTCCTATAGCAAACGAATGAGACTCTGTATCTTCATGTAAAAGTTTTACTTAAGACTAAAAAAGTGCCTAAAACAATTAGCTATTGTGTAAGTAAATCTAGGAAGCTCTTAGCGTACTGACAACAGGTTTCATAGGTGGGAAATTTAGTCAGAAAAACAACAAGAACAACTTGAATTTCATTTCCTAAAGTGAGAGATCTTATTTGCTTAAAATATAAAATGACTCTGTGGCATTGAAACACATATTGACCATTCTTTATGATAATGTACTAAACCTGTGATCACTATAATCACTTCCCTTTAATTGAAATTTTATTTCTTGCCAGATATTTTAGATTTTATTTTCCCCATGCCAACAACTTATATAAAAATGTAGAAATAGATTTTCCATTTTGTGGCCTTGATCTGAGCTTGATCTTACCTTTGAGGAAGGTAAGAAGGATCTTCATCAAATACTGCACCTGTTACCTTCCCAATCTGGCCCCTTTCTCTGGAGTCTCTGCTCATCAGTTTTATCTAGCTGGCTTCACACATCCTGTAGGACTTAGCTCAGACAGCATTTCCTGACAGGAAGGACTTTGCCTCACCACACCTCAATACCCTAGTTTGTAGGGTGCTCAGGACTTGTTTTATGAGTACCAGTTGAGAGTCTATGATGAAAGCAGAATCTGGTCAAAATGGGAAGTGGGGCCAGGCGCGGTGGCTCACACCTGTAATGCTAGCACTTTGGGAGGGTGAGGAGGGCAGATCACGGGGTCAGGAGTTCGAGACCAGCTTGACCAACATGGTAAAACCCAGTCTCTACTAAAAATACAAAAATTAGCCAGGCATGGTGGTGCATGCCTGTAATCTCAGCTACTCAGGAGGCTGAGACAGGAGAATCCCTTGAACCCAGGAGGCAGAGGTTGCAATGAGGCGAGATAGTGCCACCTGCACTCCAGCCTGGGAGACAGAGTGAGACTCTGTCTCAAAAGCAAACAAACAAAAAGACAGAATGTGATAAACAAGGGGGTCAGAGAAGTGCTGTGTAGAGAAAGGTGGGGTCCCTGGCCAGGGCTCCACCCTCAGGCCTATGCCCAAGACCCTAAGTGTGGACAGGCATTTTCGTTTTCACACCCAAATGTTTCATTTTCCAAGACCACTCTGGCCCGCCACGCCCCTCATCCTGTGCCTATAAAAACCCGGAGACCCTAGCAGACACAGACACAGGTGGCTGGACGTCCAGAGGGGCAGAGGAGCGCAAGAGCACAGCGGAATCCCGCCAAGGGCACTTGCAGGAGAGTCTGGCGGCTGGGTGGCCCAACTCCAGGAGAAGACCACCTTCCCACTCCATCCCCCTCCTGACCTCCCCATCCACCTCGCTGAGACCTGCTTCCACTCAGTAAAACCTCACACCCATTCTCCAAGCCCACAGGTGATCCTATTTTTCTGGTACACCAAGGCAAGAACCCAGGATACAGAAAGCCCTCTGTCCTGGCAACAAGCCAGGGGGTCTAATTGAGTTGTTGAACACAAGACGCCTGCACATTGCAAAACTAAAACAGTGCACTGTAACACACACTCACTGGGGCTACCAGAGCTGTAAACCCTGAACCCTAGACACCACCATGGGGTTGGAGCTCCACAACCTTCCTGCCTGCAGGCTCCCCATTTGGTTTGAGCAGCCGGGCAGGGAAGAAGCGAGCCACAGCCCCATCACAGGCCCTGCGACGGGCATATGAGGAAACTCCTGTATCAAATGCAGTAAATAAATCACCTAAAACCAAGATGGCAAAGAAAGCAACCTCTGGTTGTCCTCACTGTTCGTTATCCACCAATTATAATTCATTAGCTGCTAAATGGCACTCCTACCAGCACCAAGACTGTTTACAAATGCCATAGCAATGCTGGGAAGCTACTTTACATTGTATAAAAAGAGAGGAATCCTTGGTTCGGAGAAGCCCCCACTCCTTTTCTAGAAAATTCATAAATTACCTGCCCCTTATTTAGCATATAATTAAGGAGTACCTATAAATATAGCCAGCCAGCAATCCGCAAGTGGCACTCTGCGTATGTCCTGCTCTGTCTAGAAAGGCCATTTTTCTGTACTGTTGTTACTTTTAAGAACCTTGCTTTGCTTGCACTTTGTTGGCTCACTCTTGAAGTTTTTTCTGTGCGAAGAAAATAACTCTCCCGTTTAAGTCCCAATTTGGGAGTTTGCCTGTATCAAGAGCATCCTGTATTTCTTTTTCCCTTTCACTCAATTGTGATTACTTCATGATGTTTTTGATCAACTCCCTGGCTGATTCAGAAGTATGTAAGTCAGCTGTGAGGTTTCAGACCACATCTCTTTGGTCTTGTGTTTCTGATGACCACAGTGTTCAGTGGTCAATAAATGTCCTTAAATAAATGAATATAAATGTGCATTTCCAAATTCCCATTCATTTATATTTCATAGGCTCTTGTTATTTCTGGATGGACAAAAACCAGTTCTGTTACCATTGGTAGTTAAAAACCATCATATATTTGATAATATCTTACAGGAGAATAATGTAGAGCATGCTAGACTGACTAAAAAAGACACCAGAGTAATATATAAGGCTTTCCTAGTGGTAGGGGGGAGTGGCTAGGTGTCAGAGATCATGGATAAAAAGAAAACAATCATGCAAAAATCTGGAGAGAACAGCTAGGAGAGATGTAAAAATTAACCTCCCACCCCAATCAAATCTAGCTTGTTCACTTGGGTAATTCACTCGAACTCTGCTAAAAATATACTCTTTGATTGAAAAACTATGTCAAACATTTTGAGACATGCCGAAGTATTCCATATGTATATGCATAAATATCCTATCTGGATACTACTGCTCTTGACCCAAAAAAGACATCTTATCTTCTTGATTTTGACAATGTTGTGAAAGCAATTTAGAAATATCTTACTAGAAGCATTAATTAAGAACAGTATTGTTTTGCAAGCAATAATTTGACTTTGAAAATCAATAAAGTAAAATCTTAAAAATCGGATTCTTGAATCCTTTTTATTATTTAGAGGGATCACATGATAATGGTATTCGATAGATTTCATTCTTTGTGCTCATCTATTCTCAGCCTACTCAACCAATGGACTATCTTTTTAAGGGCTTCATTGCCTCCCATAGTTTATTTATCTTCAGTCTAGGTCCCTGGCATAAGAATCATGGATTCCTTTCTTACTCTCTGACTCTCTCTTCTTCCTTCTCTCCAACTTCCTTCCTTTGTCTCTCTCCCTTTTTTCTCTTTCTCTCTTTCCTTCCATCTTTCATTTCCTTTTTATTTCCTTACTTCCATCCTTTCTTGTTTCCTTGTTTCCAGTGGTTTACTATAATACATGATTTTTTACCCAAATCGCATTTCAGTATGGAAGGAAAAGGGCAGAAAAGCACTGCTCCACATAGTCATTCAGGGATCCAGGCTCACTGGTTGTCGTTATCAACATCTGATTCTTAAGGCCACCAAAGAAATAGAAGACAAAGCATATAGGAATGAACTTAGGGTTTATGGCCAGATTTGATACAGAATTTGATCACTTGTGCACACATTCCACTGGTCATGTATCATACTGGTCTTAACCTTAGTGTTACAAATATGTGCCACAGAAGGAAAGTGAAACAGATTTGATAAATGCATAGCAGGGTTACATGATGCTTACTTTGAAATTCTGTGCTTATCTATATAATAATACTTATAATAATGAATAGTAAAATTATAATGTTTATTATCTGATATCTGAGTGAAACTGCAGACTGTGCAGGGACCAATACTTCATTTTTATAAAAAAGAATGATAATAATTTTTAATATAGTAAACTGAAAAGATCTTACGTGAATAGCTTGATTAGTTCTGAGAAAAGCATTGATCCATGTGATCCCCACTCCCTATCAAGATATAGAACATTTTATTATCCCAGAAATTAGTCTTATCTATCCCATCAGTCAATATTCTTTTCAATTAATGCACTCCTCACCCTATGCATACAGTTTCCTAATTTCTATAACCATAGTTAATTTTGCCTTTTGTTTTAACAGAGTCTTGATCTGTTGTCCAGACTGGAGTGCAGTGTCATGGTCTTAGCTCACAGCAACCTCCACTTTCCAGGTTCAAGTGATTCTCCCACCTCAGCCTCCTGAGTAGCTAGGACTACAGGCACAGGCCACCATGCTTGGCTAATTTTTTTGTATTTTTATTAGAGATGGAGTCTCGCCACATTGTCCAGACTGGTCTTTAACTCCTGACCTTAAATGATCCATCTAGCTTGGCCTCCCAAAGTTCTAGGATTATAGACATGGACCTCTGTCACAGCCAATTGTCCCTTTTCTTGAACTTCATGAGAAAGTAATGAAACATCACTGGCTTCTTTCACTCAAAATAATTTTGTTAAGATTCCCCCATATTTTTATTATCAGTAGTACATTTCTATTTTTCTGTGTAGTATTTCATCACATAAGTTTACTACAACCTGTATTCATTTTTGTGTTGATGGACAATGGCATGTTCCCAGTTATTTACCATTATAAATAAAATTGCTGTGAGCATTTGTATAAATGCCTAAGAGAATTTCTGGGTTATAGAGTGGATGCATATTTGAATTTCTAAGATATTGACAAATAATTTTTCTCAGATGCTAATCTAATATAGCATTAGAAATCTATTTTTAATTTTATTAAAGTATATTATTTTTCTTCCAAACATCCTTTAATTTTTTCTTTATCCTTCACGTCAAGCCATAAGAAAGGATGAAAATAAATAGATAAATGATATCCATTTTGTGATATTTTAAATAAATATCTAGACAAACTAAGAAAAATAAATGTAACATTATCAATCTTGGCAATGTTAAAATACAACCTAAATGGCAGAGATTTGGAGGTAGAAACAGATAAGAAAATGTGATGGAAATGACATGGTAAATAATATATTCATCTTCTAAGTAAAGAGTCAAATAATATTACCAAAATTTGATAGACAAGTAGACCAATTTGTAAGTATATTATTAAATGTCACAAAATTAACCAATAGAGAATTAAACATATTTGTTATATTTTTAAGACAAGGTCTTGCTGTGTAGCCCAGGCTGCAGTGCAGTGGTGTGATCATAGCTCACTGCAGCCTCAAACTCCTGGGCTCAAGCAATGCTCTGACCTTGGCCTCTTAAAGTGCTAGGATTATAGTCATGAACCATCATGCCTGGCCTTAGTATAATTTCTAAAAATAGGCCAGGTGTGTGGAAAGTAAGTTAGCTAACTAGTAACTGATCCAAGAAGTCATTAACCAATAGGTAATTTCTAAGTTGATAAGTGAACAAACTGATATATGAAAGTATATAGGCAGAATTGAACAAGAAATAAGAAGATATTGCAGAAAAAAAAAACTTTGCTATTAAAAGAATTTATTTCTGTACAAATTAATTAAAAATATATATCTATATACTAGCTTGATAAAAACATGAAAAGCCTAAAACAATTGTTGTGTAGGAGGGTATCTAAAAATTTGGCTTTAAAATTGCTGGCATATTACATAACTGGAGACAGAATTAGTTGCAAGGTTCATCTTATCTGTTAAAATAAAACGTAGAACCTAGAAATAGAAATTCCATTTGACCCAGCAATCCAATTACTGGGTATATACTCAAAGAACTATAAATCATTCTACTAAAGACACATGCACATGTATGTTCAATGCAGCCCTGTTTACAATAGCAAAGACCTGGAACCAACCCAAATGCCCATCAGTGATAGACTGGACAAAGAAAATGTGGCACATATACACCATGGAATACCATGCAGCCATAAAAAATGATTAGTTCGTGCCCTTTGTAAGAACTTGGATGAATCTGGAAACCATCATTCTTAGCGAACTGACACAAGAACAGAAAACCAAACACCACATGTTCTCCTTCATAGGCAGGTATTGAACAATGAGAACATGGGGACTCAGGGAGAGGAGCATCATACACTGGGGGCAGTGGAGGGGGCTAAGGGAGGGACAGCAGGGGTTGGGAAGGGTGGGGAGGGATAACATGGGGAGAAATGCCAGATATAGTATGCACTTATGCAACAACCCTGCCTAACCTGCACATGTACCCCAGAACCTAAAGTAAAATAAAAATAAAAATACATAAATAAATACATAAAATTAAATCTAACCAGTTTCTTGAAGAAGCATAATACTCAAGGTACTGAGCCCAGAAAGAAACTTCCCAAATCCTCACATAAGAGAAAATATGCTGCATGAAGAATGAAACATTCAAGAAGATATGTATTAAAAGAGTGACAAATTTTATAGAAAATAGATTATGGTTTTCCGCAATGTAGCCCCATGGAAAAATGCCAAACCTCAATTCAGTAAATACAAATTTATAGCAGTAAGCAGAACTTTTGATGCAGGTATTCAGCTCCCTACTGACAAGCTTACTGTAGAAATTGTTTAGAGTATATAAAAGAAGAGATAAGACTGCATTGCCTTCAGGTTATTCTCCAAAAACATTGCTTTTCTCAGGTATTTGATAAGTATTAATGGAAGCAAAAATGAGAATATACTCCTTGGAAAGTACCTGAGGTTGAATTTTTTTCTAAATGTGGAACCAAGTGCTTTTTATAAGCATACAATCAATGAAATTGTCAAGTTTTATTTAATGTGAGAATTATTTGTGATAGTAAGGTAAATTATCATCTTTAAATTGCATCTTTTTCAAAATGTGAAATTCTTTAGTTGGATAAATTTATGCCATGAAGTATTAATAATTCTAATACTAAATGTATTGTCTGATTTGAGCATGAATAATAACTTTACTCTTCCTCAATTTAACACGATTCCACTTTTATTATCTACTGCCTGATTAATACCAGGTAATGTTTCTGCAAAATGCGGAAGAATCCAAATAAGTGACAATTCTTTGGTTTACAGACGTCATTTTTTCCAGTATATTTGGGTCTCATCTTTCATGGGAAGAAAAACAAAACCCTTCTACATTGTTTCTCCATTTGTATTATGTGTAGTTTTCCATTCCCTTTAACTGCAAAACTTCTCAAATAAATGATGTTTGCTCTGCTTTTCCCCTCTCTTCCACGCTTTAAGCTTTAGCAATTTGTTCGTTGCTGTTTCTTCTTTTGAAACAAATGAGAAAAATCACTGATTATAATGAAATCATCCTTAAAAAAATTTTTTCTTGAATATCTCCCATAGTCATGTTCTCCTGGAATCTTTCTCTTTGAAGAACATACGTATTTTGCATATTTCTATTTGATTTCCAATTGCTTCTCCATTATCTTTGTTGGATTTTTTTTCTTTTACTATGGATTGTTAAAGGTCATGCTGTTCTCTCCTCTTTCTCACAAGTGACATCATCTTTTCATCTTCAAAAGTCCAACAGGAATAGTTTGCTATCATTATCTGTTTCCTCTACTACCTGTATTTATTTTCTGACCTCCTCAGAACCTGGTAGCTTTATGCATAATCAGTCCAATCTGGAAATATCTCAAATGTGTATTTACTGACATATGGATTAATAAAGTGTGGTCTAGCCACAATTAACTACCCAACTGGCTTTCTTTCACAGTCTAACAAGGGACACATCCTCCTTGGGCTGTTGAATCCCATCTTCTCATCCAACTCTATTCTCCCTTTCTGTTAGCTGTACTTCTAAGGTGCTGTTGTATTCCTTGAAATCTCTCTCAGCCTTGAATGCAACAAACCTAAAGTTTTGATTTCAGATGAAAAATAAAGAAAACAAAAAAACCCACCAAACGTCTTTTAACTAACTCACCTTTCCAGCTCACTTCTTCAATTACAATATTGTATTCTTTTTTATTGACCTCCCAAACCTCTTGAAGAGGCAATTTCGTATCCAAACTTCCCCGGATATAAGCTCATTTCCATCTCTCTCCTGTTGTCCGGCAATTAGTCTCCCGCATTAATAAAGTGAAATCTAAGCCTTCTTGATCAGTTTTCACCTTATGGAAACTTTTTGGTGCACTTGGTATTCCTATAATGCCTTTTTCTCCATGAAAATATAATCCCATTTTTATTCTTGGATAAGAATTGCTCTCTGACTTCTTCAACTCAATCTCCTTCTAGGAGATCTCATGCCAATCCAAATATTGGAGATTGAGTCCCATATCCACATCTCCAGTCCTAAGTTAGACTTTCAGCTAGGCCAGAATTTCCCACTTTCTATTACACTTCTTTATTTGAATGGCTGCAAGATGTTAAGAAATTACATTTTTATCATCAAAACTTTATTTTCTATTTTCCACCCCCACTGTTTGCTGATGCTGCTATCCTCCTAGTCCTCTCGGCAGAATCTCTGTCACATCCATGGCTCTTGTTCTCCTTCCCTCACATCCACAATGTCCCAGGTGCTGTTCGTCCTGCCTCTCTAGTAATGGCTTTCACACTTGCGACCACCATATTTTGCCAAACATTCCTTCTCCCCTAATAACTCTCAGAATGCTCTCCCTGCAGCCGCTCCTCCAATTCACTTTATATACTACCCAAAAGGGAAATCTTTTGAAATAAAAATCTCACTCTGTGAGAATCTAATTACTTAACCTAAAGTACAGTTGCAGGTTACCTTTGTTCATACCTTGTCAACTCAATACATTGAAATAATAATTTGCACAATTATTGCCCTATGTTTTGTTTATAGGATGCTAAATGATCCACTTAACAGATTCTTTTCAACAAATTAACATAATTGACTTAACTGAAGAAAAGTATTTGTTATACTGGCACCATCCATATACAACCATTGGGTTGTTTTTAGAATTTAAGTAGCTGGTTATACAGCTCCTGATTTACAGAAGATATATACATTTTCCATCTTTAACGTTTTCTTTTATAATGAAAGGTTGATTCATTTCTCGTGTAATGTGATGGGTATTACTAGAGTGATGCTATATTTCCTGGTACGTATGAAAATTGTATTTGCTTTCTAAGCTGAATAATTTAAACCTTTATATAGATGGCCACCACTTTAACTTCTGAACACATTTTCCTCATTAAGGGGAAGGAAGAGTGACATGAGGAAGACAGCACACATTGAAGGTAAGTAAATTCTCTGATGTGAAGCTATTGTCATAAAATGTTATCCAGAGCAAGGTTTTTTGGTTTTGTTTTGTTTTGTTTTTTTGTTCTCTCTCTCTTTTTCATTTTGTTCTGTTTTGTTTCGTTTTTCCTCCTGGAGTAATCAGATGTGATAGATGCAGGTTTGCAATAATTTTAAGGACTTTTTTTTTTTTTTTTTTAGCACTGAAACAAAGCTAATAAGCAATGGGTTTTGTCTGCCAATTATATACAAACAGAGATTCTGAGGAATAAATAGAGGTCTTATTCTGAATCTGCCTGTTTGAATAATTGTACCCAAAAAAATCAAGAAACAGGTCATAAGAGCTATTAGGTTATTTTGAGAATAATACAGTGGTAATAAGTCTATTTCAATTAAATTCTCTTTGGAAAATATCCTGTGAAACTAACCAGGAGAAAGGTAGGTATGATAACATCCTGGGAAGAAATAAAAAGAAAATGAAAGAAAATCTCTAACAGAAAAAAAGACACTCCAACAATAAACTCAGCATTATTTGAGATGATGCAGTCATTTCCATATGCAACTTATTATAAATATGAAGAAAACATTTTTGAATTATATAAGTAAAATTCTAAAATATTTTATAATTCTTAACAAAAAATTTTATTGGTGGAAAAAAGCATATGCCATTCATAATGTGTTTTTCAGTTATTTAAGTGTGGTAATATTTTGTTAGTGTAAAAAGGAAACAAAATTATACTTTGGGATCCTGTCTTCTTATTTATGTAGTTTTGATATTAATATTATACTGTCATTTATTTCTATTCAGATACAATCCATCTATGTTTCACACAAACACCTATGCATTATAATGCTTTCACACGTCTCAGGATCCCATCTTCAATTTTACATACACTATGAATTTTCAGACCATGTAAATACATTTATATTTTGAAATCCATAAAACCTACGTCAGGCTGGGCACAGTGACTGCCAGCACTTTGGGAGGCTGAGGCAGGTGGATCACTTGAGGTCAGACATTCCAGACCAGCCTGGCCAAGATGGTGAAACCCCGTCTCTACCAGAAAGGCAAAAATTAGCCAGGCGTAGTGGTGCACACCTGTGATCCCAGCTACTCAGGAGCCTGTGGCATGAGAATTGCTTGAGCCCAGGAGGCGGATGTTGCAGTGAGTCGAGATCGTGTCACTGCACTTCAGCTAGGGTGACACAGTGAGGCTCTGTCTCAAAAAATAAAATAATTAAAAAAAAAATACAATAACAGCAACAAACCTATGTCAAACAAGCCCATGCATTTAGCTATCTGAGACACATAAATGTAATGTATATACACACATACAGAATGTGGGAGATAGGGATTTTAAATCACACAATAATCTGTACGTTTGGTGGGTTTTGCCTTTATTTTTTTAATTCTGAAATAATTTTAGACTCACATGGTAGTTGCAAAAATAGTTGATGATATGGTTTGGATATGTATCCCTGCCTAAATCTCATGTTCAATTGTATGCCCCAGTGATGGAGTTGGGACCTACTTGAGGTGATTGGATCATATAGTCCGTTTCTGTTCTGTTGTATTTTGAGACAGAGTCTGGCTCTGTTGCCCAGGCTGGAGCACAGTAGCGTGACTCTGCTTCCTGGATTCAAGCAATTTTCCTGCCTCCGCCACTGGAGTTGCTGGGATTACAGGGGCCCGGCTAATTTTCGTTTTTTATATTTTTAGTGGAGACGGGGTTTCACATGTTGGTCAGGCTGGTCTCGAACTCCTGACTTCAAATGATCCATCTGTCTCGGCCTCCCAAAGTGCTGGGATTACAGGCGTCAGCCACAGTGCCTGGCTACATATGGGTGCTTTCTAATGGTTTAGCAAGATCCGCCTTGGTCATGATATCAAGTTCTCATGTAATCTGGTTGTTTAAAAGTGTGGGGCGCCTCCCTCTCACTCTCACTCTCACTCTCTTCCTCTTAGTCCAACCATAGGAGGTGTCTGCCATGATTAACAGTTTCTGGAGGCCTCTCCAGAAACTGAGCAGATGCCAGCACCATGCTTCCTGAACAGCCTGTGGAACGGTGAGCCAATTAAGACTCTTTTCTTTGTAATTTACCCAGCCTCAGTATTTGTTTATGACAATGTGAGAATGAGCTAATACAGTTGAGTTCCTATGTAACCTTCTCCGGTTTCCTCCAATAATAACATTCTATACAATTATAGTATAATCATGAAAGCCAGAAAATTGACATTGGCACAATATAATTAACTAAACCACAGATTTTATTCTGATTTAACTAGCTTTTATGTATTTTTTGTTTTTTTAGTGTATACAGATTTTACAAGTTGTATAGATTCATGTAACCACTGCAATTGTGATATAGATGTTCCATTACCCAAAAGTAATGCTCTCTTTAATTTAAACTTAACAATACAAATTAGCAGAATGTGCCTGAGAAAATCCAGTTTGGCTTTTATTTTTGAATCTAGTCCTCACTGCAATGTACAATTTTAATTCTTTGTCACTGATGGGCTAATTTGTGACTGTCATTGGATGAGATACTGGATACTACATATTAATAATAAGCATATAAAGAAAACAAAAAGACCATATCTAAAGACTGTGATTAAGTTCTAAATAAGACAAGGTGTTCTCAGCTGAGTTTAAATTGGAACATGAATAGGAGATACAGGAAATAAAAAGAGGAGTATTACAGTAACTTATCTCCAGGTTGGCCACATAAACTACACATGCAAATTAGTAAACCAAGTGTGGAGGGAAATATTGGAATAATAAGCTTCTAAAAATAATTTTAAGGTGAAAAACAAATCAGTTTGCCACATGAGGACTCAATTATACCTCCAGTAGGGACTGCATGTGACTCAGAAGGCAACTGGCAGCAAACTTGATGCCCAAGGAGGGCAGAAGCCTGGAAGTCATCGTGGGTGACTAAGAGTTATGGCCAAAGAGTGGCAGAGCCTGGAAGAACAGACTTAGTGATGAATAAATTCTGACTCGTGATGACAACAAATTAGTGGTTGCTAGGGGTTGAGGAGGAATAGAAGTGGATGTATGTGAGGTTACAAAAGGACAATAAGAGGGGTCCTTGTGGTGATGGAAGTATTTTGCATACTTAATGCTTCAAAGTGAATATATTGGTGGTGACTCTAGTTTTACAAGTTGCCCTTGGAGGAGACTGGATAAAAAGGGTACATGGCATCCTTCTAAAGTCTTTACAAAGGCACATGAAACTGCAATTATGGCACAATGAAAATTTAATTAGAAAGATTATATGCCAAGCATCATACATGGGTCCTTGCACTATCAAAATTTGTACTTCAGAGTTGATTTCTTTTTTGGTCTCAAAATGAGATAACATTTTTTTTTTTAGATGGAGTTTTGTTCTTGTTGCCCAGGCTGGAGTGCAAATGGCGGGATCTCTGCTCACCGCAACCTCCACCTCCCGGGTTCAAGCAATTGTCCTGCCTCAGTCTCTGGAGTAGCTGGAATAACAGGCATGCGCCACCACACCTGGCTAATTTTGTATTTTTAGTAGAGATGGAGTTTCTCCATGTTGGTCAGGCTGGTTTCGACCTCCCAGCCTCAGGTGATCAGCCTGTCTTGGCCTCCCAAAGTGCTGGGATTACAGGTATGAGCCACTGTGCCCGGCCAATTTCTAAACGAATGTTAGCACTTGTAGTGAGAGAAACAAGTGTGCAATTGCAGACTCCCTCTGTACTGGATGAAGGTATCAGTTGCCTTCCTCATATTCATCTCAGGCTTCTTTCTCTTTTAATATCCCTAAAGTTAAACATCATGATAAGGTTCTAAAAGCTTCATTTTTTATGCAAAAAAGTTTATCATGAAGCAAGGAAACCAGAACCCTGTACTACAAAAGCCAGATATATGATAAGTTTTAAAAAACTATCTCTACAGATTAACTACAAGCTATCATTAATGATTCTCAGTTCCAAAGATAACAAACAAGTGACCTCTATTATAAAGAATAGAGTCAATGAACACCAAATATGTACGCCAAATATAATTAATTAGAAACATGCAAGTGACCAGCACTGTGGTGTTTGATGAATCTAATATAATGAAGTTCTTTGTTTAAGAAGATAAATATCTCCCAAGAAATGTTCTATGTCTGTTTTCTAATTTGAAAGAAAAAAAATACTTTGGCAAATTCTACAAGTATGATATTCAAACTGGGATACAATTAGTTTAAGTATTTTGTTATAGATAGAACAATAAACAAGTTTATTGCATGTTTTCATGATGAAAACACATTAACAAAAAATTTCTTCAGAGACCTTTTTTATATTTAGGTTAATATAAAATAATCATACATGTTTTGTGTATGTATATGTGTGTATACATATTGTACATATACATGTGTGTATAGAGTACACATAAAAACACATATATAGTACATGTGTATATAGAGTACATATGTCTTATAAATATATACACTGTATATTTATGTTTGTAGTTAAACCTGAATACTTCTGCGTAGTAAAAATCCAGGCAAGTGGGGAAACTTTGTCATAAAAATGAGTATGGAGAAGCAGAAAGAAGGCTTTACATGATCAATTTCAGGTAATTTTCTAAGGGAGTGTTGGGGAGCTGTTCAAACTTGTTTTTCTGGAATAGTGAATTGTTAAAGCTGCGGACTGATCTAGGGGTCATTGTAGATTGCTCCTGGCAGGCACTGACTCGCTGAGGTCTTACAAATGAAATCAGACCAAATAAATGCAGTGGGAAGCTTTATCTCACTTTGAAAAATTCACTGTTTCTATGAGATACTGTTTGTAATTCTGGTCACCAAATCTGCAACAAAGAAATAACAGAACTCTGGAAGGTCTAGATAGGGTGTACAGGATAGCTGAAGTGGTCAAAAGAATATAGAATCTTTCATATATTTAAAAAATATTTTCATGACATATAAGAAAAAAAATAAGACAAAATAGGGTTTTATGGCCATAACCCAAATATATTCATTAATACATGAATGTCAAGTACATGAATGTTCTTCATGGTTGCTGGAGTGTTCTATCTTTAACCCTTTATGGGTCAAACATTGATCTATGTTTATGAATGAAAATAAGAAATTGTTATCAAATGTTCAAGGGGTAAAAAGCTTAGGAGAAAAACAAGATGCTACATGACTAAGGCAACATTTGGAGATAATAAAAACCACAAGGAGATAAAATATAATAAGATTAAGTTTGATAAATATTTGTGTAAATATCTTGAAGTTCCAAAGTGAATTAAACTGATAGGAGGAGGAAGAGACGTGTTATAAGAACATCTTGAGTTGGAGAAGCCATGAAGTTTTTTTAACTGTGAGAAAAGTGACTGAAATGAGACACATGGCAACACTATTTTGACCTTTGAGTGAATTATTAGAAACAAAACAAAAACAAAATTATTGGAAACAAAATATTCATGCTAAGGGAAATAATAGCTTTATTATCTTTTACATTGATCAGGATAGCAGTAGTCTGAAAAATATGTCATACAAAGAACTAGCTAAAAAACAAAACAAAACAAAAATCCTGAAAATTTTATTAGACCAATGAAGTAATGGTGTCCATAGAATATGTAATTTAAAACAACAAGGGAGTATGTGGGATTCTGACAGTGAATTAGCTTCTAGAACAGGGGTGTCCAATCTTTTGAATTCCCTGGGACACATCAGAAGAATTGTCTTGGGCCACCCACAAAATACACAAACACTAATGATAGCTGATGATCTAAAAAAATTTGCAAAAAGTCAAATATTATAAGGTTTTAATAAAGTTTACAAATTGGCGTCGGGCCACCTTCTAAGCTACCTGGGCTGTATGCGAGCCATGGACCCTAGGCTGGACAAGCTCAACCTGGAACTTCAGATGTCCATTGAACTTGAGTGATTCCTTATGTAACTGTGTACTCATTTCAGGATTTTTATCAAACGTATACATCCAAAACCCTGGGTACTGGGTTGTCTCACTTATTTTAATCACAAAATACTGAACAGTAGTAACGTGAAATGCATCTTAATAATAATATTGCTGAGAACATGACACTACATTATTTCTTTGTCAACCAACCTTGGTGTTCTTGGACTATGTCTATCCCACTCTATGCCCTTTTCTGTTTACCTAGATTTATCCTGGGAAGAAGGAAATATTCAATTGACTTCTGAAAATATGTTCAAACTTCCCAGTCCCAGACATATTTAAAAAGTATTTTTAAAGGCAATATTGTTTAGAAAACCTGTTGTTGATGACACAATATTCCTGGGTCATTATAGAAGGGAGGAGGTGAGCTGCATTATCTCATTGGTCTAAATTTCCTATCAAGCTGGGCCTCAGACAGTGTATATGAATAAGAACAAATGCACTAAGAATGCAGCACAGTGTGGCAGACTGGTATTTTTTTCCAAATGGACAGCATTAAGTGGATCAACTCAAATAGTAAAGGAAAACTCCATAGAATGAGGAGATATGGGGCCCAGTGGTTTTGTGAGCTGTATAGTGTTTCAATAAGATAATTAACAATCAAGGTCAAGACATAGCTTGCCCGCATCTATCATTCCAGACTAGACCTTTTAACCCTGTCGCTTTTCTATTGTGTTTTTAAATTCACCCTAATTAGGCATTCAAAATCTAGTTCCACTCTAGTTCAATGAAGTCTACAATAGAACAACAGAAAAAAATATATTTAAAAATATATTAAATATTTTAAACAACTTATATAAATAGTCAGAAGATTCTGGCATTTATACTGGTATCTTGGTGATGATTGCATAAAGTGTGATAGCTCATCCTAGGATTTGGGATCATCTATGATACATGTAAAATCTATTTTTCCCAATCATCTACCTTCACCTACAAACATTATGTATTTCATCTATACCATCATCCCATTGTCTTAATCCTGTTTTATATTCTTCATTTTCTCACACTACCTACTATAGCAGGTATTTCTCACACTACCTGCTACAGTAGGTAGTGTGAGAAAATGAAGACCGGCTTTCTGTCAACTTAATTTTTTTCTAGCTAAATTCTATGTATCATTGATGACCTCTATCAGCAACTATCTCTTTTATGCCTCAATTTTGACTAGAACTAATTAGTTGTGAGTTCTTCCAGCTCTGAAACATCATTAGTAAATTACTTTCTGCTTCATATTGTAAAATTTCACACACTTATTCTATTCTCATATTATTTTTAAACCATGTTGACTAGGGACCAACCATTTTTATTCATCTGTATTCTTTCTGCCTAGACTTCTGCCTTACACGCAATGGGCAGGAGGGTCACTGAATATAAAATGAATTAATAAATAATAAGTCCTTAATATCAAGATCATGATGAATATTCCAATACTGACAGCTCCACCCATGACATCAAACACACTTAAAATTTAATCTATAAAGGAAGCCTTTCTAGGAAATTTACGTGGAACTGATGCAGTGCCTTTTTTGTTTGTTTGTTTGAATTTATGTTGCATTTGCTTATTATTGTTTTTTGGGAGAATTATTTTGGTAGTACTCCCAACTTGGGAGATATCTAGAGAAAAAGTCTTATACCATAAATTAACATTCAGTCAACTATCATGCATTTGTTGACGTTAAAGTGTGAAACAATACATAAGACAAGTCCAAGGAGACAGTACCACACCAGAAAATAAGAACATGTAGAAATGCTGTTTGACACTTGGCTTAACTGGCTGCACTTGAGAGAAAATAAATATTCCTTAGTGATATCTTTTTTAAGTGAGATGAAGAGTTTTAAACGTGAATTTCCAATTGGGCAACAAATTCTCAGTACTACTTAGAAAATGTAGGGATTACTACAACTAATACCAATTAGTACAAACTATATTTTTTAACTCTTTGGGTTCTTATTTTTATTATGTATTCTTACACAGAGATAATTTTGATTTTACACACTGTAAAGAGATTTGTAGTATGGAGATCTAAACAGTATTGGGCAGCTAATCTTCACTGTGAATTGTACAAATTGTCACTGAGGTATCAGTTCTGATTCTGCTCGTAATTGTTATTTTCTAGATAAGGACTCAAAATCCTTCCTAGAAGGAGATGCCTGTTGGTCAAGGGAACTAGCAGGTTCATACATACTATCCTGTCTTTGGCTTATCAAGATGTAGAAAATAGCTGCTCTTTATTTAATCTCCTTAGTGCCTGCTTATCCAAATAGTTTCCTATTTGTTGAATTGGCTCATGCAGCCAATTTTTCAAATCTTTACAATTGTATATAACTTTTAATTTAGAAGTGTAAGGTTTCCAAAAACATTTTTTTTAATTAATAAAACTATATATTTTTTAAAAAATGTGAATACAATTTCAATTTTTCTATGTAAAAGTAAAAATAACTTTATCTGAATAAAGCTTAAGAGTGAGAAGATTTTTCACCTATTCATTCTTTCTTCCTCTATTATCCCTTTCAGCATCCAAACCAGTCATCAAGTTAAGACCCTAGTAATTTATGCAATATGTGTTAAATACTGTTACATTTCTCCCAAGCAAATAAATTAGCAGACATGGACAGTGCTTATTTAGGGCATATACCATGACAGAGTCATAGAGTGTATATTATTGGACAAGGAGTTGGGTAAATATTCTTCACTATGTTTCAGTTTTCAAGAAAGAAATTGGGCTTGTCTTTCACTTCTATATTGAATTGAAAAATTCTGTACCTAACCAGTATAATTGGTACTTTTATTGGATTTTATGTGGAATATATATAGAGGTTAGTCAGATAAATTATTCAAAACTTGAAATTATGGTAAACGATTCTTAAGTACCTTATCATGCTGAAGAATGAACTTTACCATACTGAAGAATTATCTAACAAACTTGCCTGCAAATCACTGATTTTATAGAGAAATGCATATTTTTTTTTCTAATTCATCATCAAATAGAACTGAGATCCTGCAAAGATGGATATCAACTTATAGAAGACTAACAAATTACAAATGATTTTTTTTCTGATGGAGATGTTAATGATTCTAGCCAACAGAAATGATGGCTCCATTAAAGATTTATTGCCTAGAGGAGATTATTAGCCAATTTTTTTAATCTAACTTAAGTAATCTTATCTCAATATTCTTTCCTTGATTATAAACAGTATTCTCTCATATCTTTTTTTTAAACCAGCTCTAGTATCCTGCTAGTTTTCTCATGAATAAGTTAAATAAATCTTTGATGTATTCTCACTTTTATACTTGAACAGAATAATTTTTTTTATCATTTTGAAATTTATATTTGAGTATTGTAAAAAGAGTTGTTTAGTAAAAATAAATCAGTTTACTGTTTTTTATTCACTATTTCCTATCTTTGCATTATGAAAAATTGTAGTTTTTTAAAAATAGTTGAGTTAAAAATGTTAAAAATTTAGAGGTAATTTGAAACAGAATCAAATTTTAATTGAGATACTTCTATAAATCATTTGATAGAGTTTTCAACTGTATGTAAGGTAGGCAGTTATAGCATATGTTATAGCATACATAGGAAATATCACCATACAATAATTATAATTGCTAGTAGAGAAACCCCACTAAATTGAATAAAATACAATATTTTCAAATGGCATATTATAACACATTACATCCCATTATGTTATTTTAAGAAATAGCTGTATTTATACTTTCAGGTTAATTACATGTGGGTAATGCTGAAGATTATAATATGAAATAAATGGTGATGTTGGGAAGGAAGATAAGTGGGAGAATGGTGGGAAAAGAGGTGAGAAAAAAATATGACAGAAGAAGCAGAAATGAAGGACCTGAAGGAGAAGGAGAATAGCCCTTTTTAAATGTATCAATATACTTTATTTGCAGCAGAAAAAAAGTGGCCAGGAAATCCTTTACATTGATTTTTTTAACCAGCATAAATTACAATATATTATTAAGAATAGGTGCAGTTTGTCAAAGATCAGATGGTTGTGTACATGTGGCATTATTTCTCAGGCCTCTGTTCTGTACTATTGGTCTATATATCTGCTTTGGTTACCATGCTGTTTTGGTTACTGTAGCCTTGTAGTATAGTTTGAAGTTAGGTAGTGTGATGCCTCCAGCTTTGTTCTTTTTGCTTAGGATTGTCTTGGCTATATGGGCTCTTCTGTGGTTCCGTATGAAATCTAAAGTAGCTTTTGCTAATTGTATGAAGAAAGTCAATAGTAGCTTGATGGGGATAGCATTAAATCTACAAATTACTTTGGGCACTATGGCCATTTTTATGATATCGATTCTCCCTATCCATGAGCATGGAATGTTTATCCATCTGTTTGTGTTCTCTCTTATTTCCTTGAGCAACGGTTTGTAGTTCTCCGTGAAGAGGGCCTTTACATCCCTTGTAGATTGTATTACTAGGCATTTTATTCTCTTTTTAGCAATTGTGAATGGGAGTTCACTCATGATTATCTCTCTGTTTGTTATTGGTGTATTAGGAATGCTTGTGATTTTGGCACATTGATTTTGTATCCTGAGACTTTCCTGATATTGCCTATCAGCTTAAGGAGATTTTGGGTTGAAGCCATGTGATTTTCCAAGTATACAATCATGTCATCTGCAAACAGAGACAATTTGACTTCCATTTTTCCTATCTGAATACCCTTTATTTCCGTCTCTTGCCTTATTGCCCTGGCCAGTATTGTCTAATACTATGTTGAATAGGAGTGGTGAGAGAGGGCATCCTTGCCTTGTGCTGATTTTCAAAGGGAATGGTTCCAGCTTTTGACCATTCAGTATAATATTGACTGTGGGTTTGTCATATATAGCTCTTATTATTTGAGATACATGCCATCAATATCTAGTTTATTGAGAGTTTTAAGCATAAAGTTGTGTTGAATTTTATTGAAGGCCTTTTCTGCATCTATTGAGATAATCATGCGTTTTTTGTGATTAGTTCTATTTATGTAGTAGACTACCTTTATTGATTTGCATGTGTTGAAGCAGCTTTGTATCTCAGGGATGAAGTCGACTTGATTATGGTGGATAAGCTTTTTGATGTGCTGCTGGATTTGATTTGCCAGTATTTTATGGAGGATTTTTGCATCAATGTTCATCAGGTATATTGGCCTGAAGTTTTCTTTTTTTGTTGTACCTCTGCCAGGTGATGCTGGTCTCATAAAACGAGTTAGGGAGGAGTCAACCTGACAAAAACAAGCAACGAGGAAAGAATTTCCCATTCAATGAATGGTGTTGGGAAAACTGGGTAGCCATATGTAGAAAACTGAAACTGAGGCCCTTCCTTACACCTTATACAATAATTAA
Source organism: Sapajus apella (assembly GCF_009761245.1). Lineage (NCBI taxonomy): Eukaryota > Metazoa > Chordata > Mammalia > Primates > Cebidae > Sapajus > Sapajus apella. The sequence goes on from NW_022436996.1 coordinate 11,228,729, forward strand.
CTCAAGATGGATTAAAGACTTAAATGTAAGACCTAAAAACTATAAAAACCCTAGAAGAAAACGTAGGCAATACCACTCAAGACATAGGCATGGGCAAAGGCTTCATGACTAAAACACCAAAAGCAATGCCAACAAAAGCCAAAGTTGACAAATGGGATCTAATTAAACTAAATTGCTTTTTCACAGCAAAAGAAACTATCATCAGAGTGAACAGGCAACCTAGAGAATGAAAGAAAATTTTTGCAATCTAACCCTCTGACAAAGGGCTAATATCCAGAATCTATGACGAACTTAAACAAATTTACAAGAAAAAAACTACCCATCAAAATATGGGTGAAGAATATGAACAAGACACTTCTCAAATGAAGATATTTATGCAGCCAACAAACATATGATAAGAAGCTCACCATCACTGGTCATTAGAGAAATGAAAATCAAAACCACAATGAGATACCATGTCATGCCAGTTAGAATGGCAATCATTAAAAAGTCAGGGAACAACAGATGCTGGTGAGGATGTGGAGAAATAGAAATGCTTTTACACTGTTGGTGGGAATATAAATTAGTTCAGCCATTGTGGTAGATAGTGTGGTGATTCCTCGAGGATCTAGAACCAGAAATACTATTTGACCCAGCAATCCCATTACTGGGTATATACCCAAAAGATTATAAATAATTCTACTATAAACACATATACGCAACTATGTTTATTGCAGCACTATTTACAATAACAAAGACTTGGAACCAACCCAAATGCCCATCAATGATATACTGCATAAAGAAAATGTGGTACAGGTATACCATGGAATACTATACAGCCACAAAAAAAAATGAGTTCATGTCCTTTGTAGGAACATGGCTGAAGCTAGAAACCATCATTCTCAGCAAACTAACACAGGAACAGAAAACCAAACACTGTATTTACTCACTTGTAAGTGGGAGTTGAACAAGGAGAACACATGGGCACAGGGAGGGGAATATAACACAGTGGGGCCTGTTGGGGGGTGGAGGGCTAGAGGAGGGATAGCTTTAGGAGAAATGCCTAATGTAGATGACAGATTGATGGGTGCAGCAAACCACCATGGCACATGTTTACCTACGTAACAAATATGCATGTTGTTCTCACATATCCCGGAACTTGAAATATAATTTAAAAAATAAAAGAAGAAGAAGAAACACAAGAAAGCTTCTCTCAAGCATCCCAAATTATCAATCTTCCTTCCTTCAGTAGTTCAAGTGTTCAGGATGTCCCTTGGCTGGACACATTTTTCTCTGTGGAATCACAGCAGGCCTATCCTTCGGTACACAGTGACCTAGGCAGTAGATGTTTCCCTGTGATCTCTACAGATTCCAGCTATAACTTCCCTATGGCCCATTTACTTTGGCTCCCACTCTTCATTGAAAAAAAGCTAGGTAAATTGAGAATCTAGTTTGTGCCTTATTCACCTAAGATTCTTATAAGCACTACAGCCCTGTCAAAAGTCACCTCCCAGAAGCAAAATGCCTTAATATAATTCAAAAATTTGAAAACTATTTTTTCAGTTCTTTGGCAAATCAAGAAGAAAATTATTTTGTTCAGATGAAACCATCTATCAATATGCCTTCGAGAGTTTGCAATTCACTCATCAAATGGAACCAGTTCTTATTAAGAGGCCCTGAGAAAAAGTAGTTTTTATGGATTTATGATAATTCAAAATATATACTTTATAGCATGGTTTTAATTCTTGCTATTTTACAAATTTTCTACAGCAGACTCTAGAATGAACAAGAGGGGAGATATGAAAACAGGAGTGTCAGATTCCTTAAATCTATGTAATTCTTTGCTGTTGAAATTTCCTGTCATGCTAAATGCAGGAGCACATCCGGCTTGAACTTAGAAGAACAAAGATACTTGCTTTTCACCAACGACAGTTAGACAAGCAATCAGATACTGGATTAAAAGACTGACAGTGTTCACTGGTTTTCCTTGCTTTCATCACTTGTGAGAGCTAGCTAAATTCTGCTCAAATTAGCACTGATATGTCAGAAAGTTTTTGAAAAGTCACATGGCTTTCAATCTCCTAGAACTCAAATAGAATATTATCAAATTTCTCGTGTTCCCAAGAGGTGAGTACAGTGCTCAAGTAATGAAAATTAGGTAAGTACTTTTAAAGTACTCAGTTAAAGGAGGGATTTTGCCATACGATACACTTCATCATGGTATCTATTGCTACTTTACAGAAGTGACAGTTACTTTGCTTGTCATTCCTAAGAAGGAAGAAATTGAGAGCAAGTATATTACCTTCTCAGTTCTTACTGTAGACACTACATCCTGAGCCATATGCCAATGCATAGGATATATTAGAGACATAATATAAGTTTGATGGTGATGAATGTTAACCGAACATGAGCGTTTATAAGATAGCTAAGACCTCTCTTTTAAAATATTTCTGGTGTGTTTTTACCCTTCTTAAATTCAAAAGAAAACAGCATTCAAAAAAGTGAAGTATGTGAAATGTACATATTGATACAACAGCAATTCAATGACTCAAGCCCTTTATATGTTCAAAATATATGAATAATCAAAAATTGTTATAAACTGATCATTACCACAACATCACCACGCTGCTCCATCATGAATAAGCCATGGGATTATAGTATCACTATTCCCACTTACTAAAGTAAATGAGTCTTTAGATGTTATAGGGCATGGTGTTTCTAAACTGGTAATTAATAAAAATTGAAATCACTTTTCTGGATGATGCCAGCATTTTGGCTAGAGAATAAAATGCGATTATCTGCTGTAGCTGAAGAAAAAAGAATACAATATAATTAAAAATAACAAATGTCAGAAAGGTCCTAAGAACTTTATATTTTCTCAGTTACCCCAGTAACCCTTCTCTGCTCATTTTACCAATGAGATTGAGAATTGGAGCAATGTGCCCAGAGCCACATCCAGAGTTCATGCTTCCTGCTCTTTTAAATCCAATCTATGCATTGAATCAGACAAACTAAACTAAAAATGAACTAGTCATTCATTTATCTTTTGTTTTCTGAACTGCCTAAAAAGCAAATACTATGAGGGAAAAAGAAAAAAAACACTCTGTCAAAAGCATCCATAAACATTCACTGAGCACAATTAAAGTTAACATGTCCTGAAATGATTTAAGAAATTAATTCCTCAGTGTTTACAGATAACTTTTACATGACATTTTATAGTGAGGCTTCTTTTTCCATTTGGCATTAATAATCTTAATACTCCGTATTAATTTGTCAGGCATCTCAATTAGAGCAGTCAACAAAAGAGAATAACATATGAGCATGTGTTTCTTAATACTGTAGACAAACAGCTGAAGACTCTCCAGGGGCTCATTAGCTATGAGTATGTATTATGGATGGCCTCTTCTTCTTTTTTTTTTTTTGTTTCTTGCTGGCAAGATTTGAGACCTTTCACTCCTGATTAACCGCCTTTCCACCAAACACTGGCAGGGGAGCTCAATGTTGCTGTTGAATCAATCCACTTGGTTTGGCATGTTGGCAGTTTGGTGGGGTGAGAGGTGTTGGTGAGCAAAGCAGGCTTTCAGATGTGAACATTATGTTAAACCAAAGAGAAATAATTAAATATTTGGATTATTGGAACTTATGTAAGTTTTTTATCCATGCTATGTTCTCTACTTTGAATTAAATAAATAATCATTTACTTTTACTTCTGGGAAGTTAGCCTATTTATTTATTGTTGAGTGATGTACTAAAAGTTTCTATGGTTACTGATAAAATATAAGATAGTACGCCTGCAATCCCAGCTACTCGGGAGGCTGAGGCAGGAGAACTGCTTGCATCTGGGAGGCGGAGGTGTCAGTGAGCCAAGATTATGCCCTGCACTCCAGCCTGGGTGACAGAGTGAGACTCCATCTCAATTAAAAAAAAAAAAAAAAAAAAAAAAAAAAAAAAAGATATTGTACTAGTGGATAATATGGAGAGCACCAAAAAGCACATTCATAGAACAAATCAATGTATTATGAATTACTGAGTGTTATTTTAGAAAACCAGACATACACTATAATGAAGTATGTTTTAATTAGAAAAAAATAACCTCTCACAAATTCAAATGATACAGGGTTTGTTATGCTATATTCCTGAAATTTTAATTGCTGCTGGGAAAATATATTTGTTTAGAAATATAGAAAAATTAACATTAAAATGAGCATAGATAGCCTACACACTGCTTTAGTGGGTTCATTCAGTGATATTTAAGGGCTCAGTGCCAGAAAGCTGTCACTATGTAGAAGTCTACTTGTGGGCAGGCATTGTTCCAGCTCTGACCTCATTCCACAAACATCCCTTTTTTTCCATTTCATAACTCATTGTGCTTCTAATATAGACAAATTAGATAATGTGCATTCATATTTTTACCTTGCACCTTTCATTAACTTGTCCACAAGTTTGTATAAACACAAAGCATATTGGAAGAGAGAAATAATTAGTTTTCTGTTCTCAGCTCTTAGCACTGTATTTGGGTCATGGTAGAAACTGGGTCTACCAATATTCCTCTTATTCCAAAGAGGAATAAGACAGGATTCTTTTTTCAAGAACCTCAAATCAGAACACGTGGACACAGGGAGGGGAGCATCACATACTGCAGTCAGTTGGTGGGGAGTAGGGGAGGGACAGCTGGAGGAGGGGAGGGTAGGGAGGGTAATGTGTGGAGAAATACCAGATATAGGTGATGGGGGGAGGAAGGCAGCAAACCACCTTGCCATGTATGTACCTATGCAACAATCCTGCATGCTCTGCACATGTACCCCAGAACCTAAAATATAATAAAAATAAAATAAAATGAAAAAAGGACCTCAAATTGTATTGAAGAAGTATAGATAGAGTTAAATAGTAAGATAATACTTCATTATATCTCACAAGACGATGGTGATTACTTTCTGAATAAATTATGTTAAGAACATGTGCTGTAAATATTTAGAAGGGATAGATAGTAATGGATGAAGTATCACAGCAATGTTCCATGAAGAGGCAGAAAGAGAACTAGATCCTGATGACAGGATCATCTTCGGGAAGAAAAGGCAATGAGGAGGAGGAAAATAATTTTAGATGGAAGAACAGCTGGTATCAAAATGTTTACATGAAAGCTGAGAGTGTGGGGACAGTATATTTTATGAGGTTGGCTGAAATGGATGCTTAATGTAAGAAAAATATAACTAAGTAAACTACTGATATTTTACTGAGGAAATTATTTAGGATAAAGCTAAAATTTTATTTCTCATTCCAAAGACAAATGGAAGTTTTAATATTTCATTCGCTTCCCTCCAGGTCTAGTACACCTCTCAATATCTAGCAGAGCACAACTGTAAACGATATTCCAGGGACACCTCTCAGTAACTAGCAAAACGGCTAACCCATTCTGTTAAAATGACCTTGACCTATTTGAGTCCATTCAAAAGTAGGACCAATGGCTTAGAAAATGAAATTTAATCATTCTGTGACATATTTGCTATCATAAAATTCACATGTAATTATTATTCAAGAAAACACATTTAGGCATTTTTCTATACATATTTGGATTATACTTGTCATTATGGAGGGTCAAAATGGCTTTAAAAGAACTTTGTAAAATGTTTACCATTAATTTGATTTTTGTCATCTATAAGGGTTGTCAGTCATCTGCAACTTGGCGATTCCATTTTAAATACACTTTTTCATATCACTACACATCCATGTTTACACGGTCTGCAATACTAATAGATCCCAGAAGGCTTCAATATTTTTTCCTACATAATTTTGGGTAGCATCGGGGAACTCTTTCATTTGCTCCTCTCTTTTTATTTCTAAGTCAGTTTTATATCCAAATCAAAACATTCAATCTAATTACAAATTATGTTTTCAAAAGCTTTGGTATGAAAACTTCTCAAAGATATTTTCAAAGCCTAACAGTTTCACTGATTCTGGACTAGCCTCGTATATCACAATTCTCAAGTTTCATACTGATCAACTTTTAAATTCTGTATAGAATTAAAACTCTAAAATTAAATTGTCATTTAATTTCAAGTTGTGACCACAATTACAACTATTATTTAGGTTCAATTCCAAATTAAACTTTTACTCCTTAATATTAGTATGTTTTCAAAAGCACTACCTTCATTTTCCTAATTTATTTTCTGATTTTTCTCTTTTTCAGGCAATTTTAAAATTACAGCACAAATTGTAAGAATACTATGAAGGATATTTTATCCCTTCCGAATCACTTAAAAGTAAGTTGTGGCAGATTTTTCATCATCCCAAATATTTTACTCATTAATTTCTACAAACAAGAACATGCTCTAATATAACCATGACAAACTTTAGAATGAGGGCATTTACATCTATTGCTACTATCTAATGCACAAATGCGGCCACTATTTTTTATAATATTGGAGGGGGAAAGGGGTGTCTCCTTCCCTCCCATCATAAGGATCATGACCAACATTCCTAAAACAAAATACAGATTAACAAGGGAAAAGCATAACAAATATATTTCATTATGGTTTTACACAACATGGGAGCTCTCAGGATTAAGAATTAAAGAAACAGGGAAAACTATCAATTTTTATGCTTAGGTTCAATGAAGAATGAACGGGCATGTAGAGCTGTGATTAGACAGAAGGATTTGATCTAATTCTAGTAGACCCAGATATCCAGATTCTTCTTGGCTTCCCTATGCAGTGTTCCTTCCTCCTGGGTATGAGGCTGCACCCTTTCTGGTATGGCTGCTATCAAACAAGGCAGGTCAGAGACTTTCTCTACGGCCAGCTCTTACACAGATAAGACAGGAAAATATGACAATAATTTTTTTTTAGTGTGCATGCCTGGCTTTGGAAAAAAGGGCTTCTGGTTTCTAAGACCTGCTTTCGGGAGAAGAATTCTAGTTTCCATGGCTTGTCCCAGAGAAGAATGAGTGGCATGGATGGGGGCCCAAAGGTAAACTTTGCTTCTGAGGCTGCTTCTAAGGTTTTCATTTTTCAGTATGGTTTTCTGAGCCCCAACAATACCAAAAGGATCCAGTTCAGAATCACATGTCACATTTCGTTTTCATGCCTTTCAGTTGCTTTTCTTTCTGTTACCCTCACAGCCTTAGTATTTCTTTTTTTTGGGGGGGGAGGGGTCTTACTCTGTTGCCCAGGCTGGAGTCCAGTGGCACTATCACTGCAACCTCCACCTGCCAGGTTCAAGCAGATCTCCTACCTCAGCCTCCCAAGTAGCTGTGATTACAAGTGTGCACCACCATGCCAAGCTAATTTTTGTATTTTTATTAGAGACGGGGTTTCACCATGTTGGCCAGGCTGATCCTGAACTCCTGACCTCAGGTGATCCACCTGCCACAGCTTCCCAAAGTGCTGGGATTACAGGTGTGAGCCACTACAACACCTGCCCTTGATACTTCTATATCACAGGCCTGTTCTCCCATTGACAATGCATCAATTTGGGCTTGTCTTTAAATTCCTCAGGATGGAATTTAGGGTGGGAATTTTGGCAGAAATACACAGAGGTGAAGCTCCCTCTCAGATGGGGCATGATATTAATCTGCCACATTTATGGTGATTCTAACTTTGATCACTTGCCAGCCTCTCTACTGTGAAAGTTACCATGTTTTCCCCTTTGTAATTAAGAATTATTTAAGGGGAAGGTATATTTAGAACATGTAAATATTCCATTCCCCATTAAATTTTAATGACTAGTTTTCTCAGCCAGTGTATTTCTTAGCAGAATTGATTATCACTACAATAATTACCATATTGTGATTTCCTGATTCCATCATTCCTTCTACACTGACTAGTTTACACTCTTCTATAAGAAAAAGGTTTCTCTTCTCTCCATTTATTTACTCATGTCTTTGTCCATAACAGTAGGAACTGAAAGATTCCTATTTTATTCAGTGAGTTATAATAGGATAGTATCATTACATAGTTTGATGCTCAAATCGTTCCAGATTTGGTGAATGCGATCCCCTCTAAACTTACTCCTACGTACGTAATTCTTCCAGGTTACCATCATTCTTGGGTATTTCCTTACTTTCTGGCACAAACAGATGTTTTAGATTCATATATACTTGTCTTTTTTCAGCCCCTGAAATTAGTCATTTTTTCCAAGGAGTCATATCCACTAATCAAAAATGATACTAAAGAACCAAGATCTAGGCCAGACATGGTGGCTCACACCTGTAATCCCAGCACTTTGGGAGGCTGAGGCGAGTGGATCACCTGAGGTCAGGAGTTTGAGATCAGCTGGACCAACGTGGCAAAACACTGTCTCTAGTAAAAATACAAAAATTAGCCAGGCAAGGTGGGGCATGCCTGCAATCTTAGCTACTCAGGAGGCTGAGGTAGGAGAATCACTTGAACCTGGGAGGTGGAGGTTGCAGTGAGCTCAGATCGTGGCACTGTACTCCAGCAAGACTCTATCTCAAAAGCAAAAAAAAAAAAGAACCAAGATCTAGATGCCTGGTGTGCTCAGTGATACTGGAGCCTTGTTGCTCCTATGGTCTTCCACTGAGCAGAGCTACCTCAGTATGCATTTTCATATTCATCTATATACATTAAGAACTGTAAAAAGAGTGTAGCTTCTTAAGAATCTGGCTGATTTCATAGAAACATTGTGACAGTCACACTCCAAAATTCCAGATGATGACTTATCTCTTAAGCCCTAGGTAAAAGGAAGTCTACAGAATTTGCTATTAATTAAAGCTCTCATTAATGTTGGGAACTAGACTGATAAATATTCTACTAGATGTTGAGCTAAGCTATTCGATATTTTTTCTATTAAAACAAAAGCCTTATTTTTATCTGAAATGACCCATTTTTATATGTATTTTCTTTGATTCAGTTGAATTGCAAATTCAAAATAAACAGCTTGAAAAGTCTACTGGCTACAGATGATGCCCTTTTAAAGGGAAATTATTAATTCGCACAAGTTGAAGGGAAATAAATAACACAGATCCACAGCCAAGGTAAGTGCACATATTGGACTAAGTCTGGATGAAAAACTGTTGGTTGTCAAACTGCTACCATATAATAACTACCAATTTTGTTAGAAATTACATGGCTTGATTTTTGTTAATCAGTCCTTTTCTCAATCAGACATTAGGTTTTTATAAATTTGATGCTTTCTAAGCAGAATGGGGAAAAATCAGATGATTATCAGAACATTGACTTTACTGTTTTTTAATTACTCCCACCTGTAAATAGTAAGACACACATGTTAGCAAGAGGTATTATATTTAATAAAATAAAGACAGATAGCTACACTTGACCTGGAAACTTGTGGTCCTTACATGTATGTTTTTGTATGTATTTGTGTTTTCTATATATGTATAGTCTAGATCTTTGCAATGCCTTTTTATAATTAATTTTTCCATTTTAAAATGAAAACCTTTGGAGTAATATTGCCCCAAAATATCCCACTCGAGCATAAAAAAAAAATTAGAAAAACACGAGAAGACCTCTCTGCCCTCCCACTCTCTACATGAACACAGAAAATAACTCCTCTTTGTGAAGGCTGTGTCTCTCTCCTCTTTCACAATTTTCATATCCAGAAAAGAATAACCACTTTATATCACTGGAGACAATAAGGTACTGAGAAAAAGTCCAAACAAATAAACCTTACAAACTAGGCTTTATCTACCATTAGTCTCCCTACATATTTGCCTTTGTACAATTTGCTGGCCCTAGAGGTTCAAAGTCCTTTTGTTTTGTTTTGTGGCTTACCTGTAACAGTACATATATATATATATATATATATATATATATATATATATATTTTTTTTTTTTTTTTTTTTTGCCAAGATGCTGTAAGCCTACATTGTATCCAATCCTTCGGCTTACTTATAACTGAGTACTTATGTGTGTATACTCAGTGTTTGTTTCAATAAACTCCAGGTTTTTGGTTTTCTTTTGTTAACATATTTCTTCAGTCTAATATGCAGGGACCCAACCAATAAACCTAATATGAATAGAGGAAAAATAATTTTTCCATGTCCTACAATCACTATAATTTATTGAGAGTAGGTATAGTAACCAGGTATAGCAAAGTGTAAATTTTAAAAAAGAATCACTATAGTAAGCTGCCTGTTCTTGAAGTATTGTTATAAAAAGACCATAAAAATTATAGTTCATTCTCTTGTTATATATTAGTAAAAATGGAAGATTTAGAACCAGCTGGTTCTCATTATTTTCTGCTCCTCCTTCTTTGAGTAGATCATTCAATATGCAAATAACCAGGATTAACAAGTCACAGTCTTTCCTTATTGTTGCTACGAATGACAGTTTAGAATATTTTGCTAATGGATCCTAAAAAATAATGAATAATAGAATGTCAGGGGTTGAATAATTGGGTCTATTGAAAATTTGGGGCTGCCCAAAATTAGGTGTTTCCTTAGCAGATAATATTGGGTTGATATGCAATAATGTATTAGACACTTGTCATGTTAAAAAATTTTAAAAAGAAACAGGAAAATGAACTTGTACTTATTTTATTAGAAGTTTAGCTTTTCTTTCCATTGATGATTAGGGAGAGGATTTCATTTATTTTAGTATATTTTATGTCAAAAGCTGTTCAAGTAATATGTATTTTTTGAAATTTACTTATTGGAGAGTATGATTTTCTCCTTTGTTGGTGTAACTGAAAATAGTTTTGAAGTATGTACCCAACCCACAACCAAGAATCTAGAAAGTAAATATGTTCAGATATTTTTAGATATTTAATTTTATGAAAGCTGAATTTAGATTATAAGTAATTAATTATAGTTATATTATTGAATTTCATTAGCTTCATCAGATTCATTATAGATAATTTAGTAATTCTATTCAGGTTATAGGAAACCCAGGAATAAAAGGTTTTTTTTTTTTTTCCTTATTTTTTAAAAGTTCATGACAAGTTACTGCATTTATTGTATGGAGAAAAGTGTTAGAGTAGGTAGCTAGATAGACATGAGCAGGAAAGGGAGCCCCAGAAGCTCTAAATACCTTGCAGCACTAGGAATCAATGCAAAAGAAAATTTATGCCCTGTTTTTAGAGTAATCGGAAACTAACAATAGCCACATGTGGACTGGCAGTTAGACTTATCCAGCCCTAACTGGGACTTACCTGGCCCTAGCAGAAAATAACTTCAGTAGGAACTTTCCCCAGGAATGAGCATGTGCATTTTGACTTGGCTTACCCTAAATGTAACCTTTTGTTCATTATAACACTAAAAAATGCAACCATGGGTGGGGATTTGAGATGCTAATGAGACATGCAACATATGTACTAGCATAGTACATACATTTTGGGACCTTCTCAAATATGCTTACTGGTAACACCTCTTTATGCCCATTTATATTCATGTAAAACTTTCTTAAAGGGGGGTCCTCAGTGTCAGTCAATGCCATCTCATTCTTGAGCAATTCACTCTGACTCAGCTTTTGGAGTGTAATTTTTTTTTTTAAAATAAACATTGCTATTGCTGAACTGTCACTGTATGTCTCTTGGCTGAATTCTTCCCTCCGAGAAGACAAGAACCGAGGACCTTGTGCTCTCCGGTAACAAAAGCACTACGAGGAAACAGTAAAATGGCAGGAGCCTCATGTTCTATCAGTCTGAAAGGAAGATGACCAGAAGAGTATATGAAGATATTTTATACTCATAAATTTTCCTTATTATCACAAACTTTAAAACTCAAAATACAGAAAAGATTTAGTTTAGAGAAAATAAATTTAATTTTTCTTGTGGGTGTGGAAGAATGTTTTTTCTGAACATTTTATGTCATCTATTTAATTTCTATATTTATACTGAAAGGTATCATAATATGCAACCCCAAAATACACCTCTTTAGCATATGCCTTATTTTTAGCTAAAGGCCCCTGAGGAATGAGAGACAGCAGAAAAACTCTAAAAACAGGTCATACATTTTCTTTTTGTAAAATAAATTTACATGTATAAAGGAGATTTCTATTAATAAAAGGTGTCTCCCTTTCCCATATCAGGCAGCGGAGAACTCTTAAAGCTTATGGATTGAGGAGACACCTACATAAATCTGCATAATAAACCTCACTAAAACAACCCGTGTTTAGTATACTCCTCCTGGTCACTTTCCCAGCTGGTCTCCCTGCCCAGAAGTCCAAAACACTTTTTCTTTTTTGAGCCTAAGATGTTATATAAGCCTATATTCTAAATACCCCTTTGGATTATTCATTACTGGGTGGTCCCATATATATGTGTGTGTACGGTACGCATGTTAATAATTTCTGTTTGGTTTTTTTTCTTATTAATATGTTTTTTCAGCCTAATTTACAGGGCTCTAGACAGATGGGTAGAACCATCGCTATGATGAGAGGAAGAAAAAGAATCTAAAATAGGTAAAAGAAAAAGATTATCACCCCCCTCCCATAATATGATACATGATACTGTAGGAGATCAGTATATGATACCCCAAAATATGTCTCTTTAGAATAAGGAGTATTTTGAGCTTATCATTTTGAGAAACTGCAGACAATAAAAAAGCTCTGAAAATGAAATAGAAGTTACTCTTTTTTAAGAGAAATGCATATCTATAAAGGAAGACACCATTTGCAAGGGTGTCTTCCTCTCAGTACCCAGAAGGAAAGGATGACTAAATCACCAGAGACTCTTTTCAGTGGAGAAGGCACTGGTTTAAGTTTGCATTAAAAAATTTATCATGGATAACCATACTTTTCTTGATTACCTTACCATCACTGTTCCCTGGCTTATATCCTTCTTTCTTTGTTTTAGTTGAAGATGGTATTTAGGCCTAATCTCTAAGCCACGTCTTTGATTTATTCATTTCTCTGGGTATTTCCCACGTGTAAATGAGGTGTACAAGTTAATAAACTTCTTTTTGCTTCTATCTTCTTCATTTGCCCTTTGTTACGGGGATGTATTCCTGCTAAGAACTCAGTAGAGAAAAAATTATTTTTCCTCCTCTGCAATACTTTTGTATTATGTATTTAAAATAATAGTTATTGTGTATGGATCATAAAAAATAACAAGAGTTGCTCTTAGGAAAGTCTGTGAGATTAAACATGACATAACAATGTTACCCATTACATTATTTCCTGTTTTAAAGTTATGAAATATTCCAGTGAATAGAAAACCAGAGAACATAATATAAAAATAACTGTTATTTTTATATTATTTATTAAATATATTTATTAAATCTCTCCCAGATTTAACGAGTATTTAAATCTTACCATATATTTCAGATCATTTTAAAAAATAAAATGTGACAGCTTTGCAGCTCTTCCTGATATTTTGATCCTGCCTCCAGAGAAACCAATACTATTCTCAGTTTAGTGGGTGTCTTCCACATCTATGTTTTTCTGATTTTGGAAAATGTCACTGTATTATTTTAATACACATATAACATATAAATTTATTTTGTTTTAAAACTTCATACATTTATCACTGTTATGTGCTCTCAGCAATTTGTTTTTAATTCTCGCTCAACAATATGTTTTTCCAGTATAATCCATGTTATCTAATTCATTTGTTTTAACAAAAGCAAAATTAGCTAGGTAGGCTTGGAGAAGCTAATTAATTCTGTATGCTTCAATGTCTCATCTATAAAATAAAGGGAATAATAAAAATTGTGAGTGTAATAATTAGATAAGTATATATGAATTAAGCTAAGATTCTGTTAGTGTAAATATTCCCTTATCAGAATATTTATCTGTAAGCTGAAGTTCTAGATCAATGGATATGAACAGTTTCAACTCCACCATACAATAACAAATTATTGGTAAAAGTGATTGTACCAACGTAGACTTTTCAATAGTGTATGAAGAAAAATTAATCTTTCCCATTTGCTGGTAAATATTTGGTATTCCAGAAGTTTACATATTTACCTGTCTAGCCAAAATGAAGTGTTACATATTTTTTAAATTTGTATCTTTAAATTTTCCCATATTTATTGGACATTTGAATTTTTTCTTTGGTTATGGCCCACTGCTTCTCTACAAGGTCAATTATATTTCTTTCTTTTTTTTTTAAACAATAAAATTTTTTCCCCATTTATTTATTTTATTGCATTTTAGGTTTTGGGGTACATGTGAAGAACATGCAAGACTGTTGCATAGGTACACACGTGGCAGTGTGATTTGCCGCCTTCCTCCCCATCTCCTACATCTGACACCTCTCCCCTTGCTATCTCTCCCCAACTCCCCACCCCCCCCCTCCCCCCCCCTATTTCCCCCCAACTGACCCCAGTGTGTAGTGCTCCCCTCCCTGTGTCCATATGTTCTCATTGTTCAACACCCACCTATGAGTGAGAACATGTGGTGTTTGATCTTCTGCTCTTCTGTCAGTTTGCTGAGAATGATGGTTTCCAGGTTCATCCATGTCCCTACAAACAACACAAACTCATCGTTTTTGAAGGCTGCATAATATTCCATGGTGTATATGTGCCATATTTTCCCTATCCAGTCTATCATCGATGGGCATTTGGGTTGGTTCCAGGTCTTTGCTATTGTAAACAGCGCTGCAATGAACATTCGTATGCACGTGTCCTTATAGTAGAACGATTTATAATCCTTTGGATATATACCCAGTAATGGGATTGCTGGGTCAAATGGAATTTCTATTTCTAGGTCCTTGAGGAATCGCCACACTGTCTTCCACAATGGTTGAACTAACTCACACTCCCACCAAAAGTGTAAAAGTGTTCCTATTTCTCCACATCCTCTCCAGCATCTGTTGTCTCTAGATTTTTTAATGATCACCATTGTAACTGGTGTGAGATGGTATCTCAATGTAGTTTTGATTTTCATTTCTCTAATGAACAGTGATGATGAGCATTTTTTCATATATTTGTTGGCCTCATGTATATCTTCTTTTGTAAAGTGTCTGTTCATATCCTTTGCCCACTTTTGAATGGGCTTGTTTGTTTTTTTTCTTGTAAATCTGTTTTAGTTCTTTGTAAATACTGGATATCAGCCCTTTGTCAGATGGGTGAACTGCAAAAACTTTTTCCCATTCTGTTGGTTGCCGATTCACTCTAATGACTGTTTCTTTTGCTGTGCAGAAGCTGTGGAGTTTGATTAGGTCCCATTTGTCTACTTTGGCTTTTGTTATCAATGCTTTTGGTGTTTTGGTCATGAAGTCCTTGCCTACGCCTATGTCCTGAATGGTTTTGCCGAGATTTTCTTCTAGGGTTTTTATGATGTTGGGTCTTATGTTTAAGTCTTTAATCCATCTGGAGCTAATTTTAGTGTAAGGTGTCAGGAAGGGGTCCAGTTTCTGCTTTCTGCACTTGGCTAGCCAGTTTTCCCAACACCATTTATTAAACAGGGAATCCTTTCCCCATTGCTTGTTTTTGTCAGTTTTGTCAAAGATCAGATGGTTGTAGATATGTTGTGTTGCCTCTGAGACCTCTGTTCTGTTCCATTGGTCTATATCTCTGTTTTGGTACCAGTACCATGCTGTTTTGATTACTGTAGCCTTGTAGTATAGTTTGAACTCCGGTAGTGTGATGCCTCCCACTTTGTTCTTTTTGCTTAGAATTGACTTGTCTATGCGGGCTCTCTTTTGGTTCCATATGAAGTTTAAGGTGTTTTTTTCCAGTTCTGTGAAGAAGGTCATTGATAGCTTGACGGGGATAGCGTTGAATCTTTAAATTACTTTGGGCAGAATGGCCATTTTCACGATATTGATTCTTCCTAACCATAAACATGGAATGTTTCTCCATCTGTTTGTGTCCTCTCTTATTTCGTTGAACAGTGGCTTGTAGTTGTCCTTGAAGAGGTCCTTTACATTCCTTGTTAGTTGTATTCCTAGGTATTTTATTATCTTTGTGGCAATTGTGAATGGCAGTTCGTTCTTGGTTTGGCTCTCTTTAAGTCTATTATTGGTGTATAGGAATGCTTGTGATTTTTGCACATTGATTTTGTATCCTCAGACTTTGCTGAAGTTGCTTATCAGTTTCAGGATTTTTGGGGCTGAGACGATGGGGTCTTCTAGATATACAATCATGTCGTCTGCAAATAGAGACAATTTGAATTCCTCCTTTCCTATTTGAATGCCCTTTATTTCTTTTTCTTGCCTGATTGCTCTGGCTAGATCTTCCAGTACTATATTGAATAGGAGTGGTGAGAGAGGGCATCCTTTTCTACTGCCAGATTTCAAGGGGAATGCTTCCAGGTTTTCCTCATTCAGTATGATATTGGCTGTTGGTTTGTCATAAATAGCTTTTATTATTTTGAGATACGTTCCGTGAATACCTAGCTTATTGAGGGTTTTTAGCATAAAGGGCTGTTGAATTTTGTCAAAGGCCTTCTCTGCATCAATTGAGATAATCATGTGGTTTTTGTCTTTGGTTCTGTTTATGTGGTGAATTACGTTTATAGACTTGCATATGTTGAACCAGCCTTGCATCCCCGGGATGAAGCCTACTTGATGATGGTGGATAGGCTTTTTGATGTGCTGTTGCAATCGGCTTGCCAGGATTTTATTGAATATTTTTGTGCCTATGTTCATCATGGATATTGGCCTGAAGTTTTCTTTTCTTGTTGAGTCTCTGCCGGGTTTTGGTATCAGAATGATGTTGGTCTCATAAAATGATTTGGGAAGAATTCTATCTTTTTGTATTGTTTGGAATAGTTTCAGAAGGAATGGTATCAGCTCCTCTTTGTATGTCTGGTAGAATTCGGCTGTGAATTCGTCTGGTCCTGGGCTTTTTTTGGGCGGTTAATTGCTGCCTCAACTTCATACCTTGTTATAGGTCTGTTCAGGGTTTTGGCTTCTTCCTGGTTTAGGCTTGGGAGGAGGCAAGTGTCCAGGAATTTATCCATTTCTTCCAGGTTTACTAATTTATGTGCATAGAGTTGTTTGTAATAATCTCTGATGATGGTTTGAATTTCTGTGGAATCTGTGGTTATATCCCCTTTATCATTTTTTATTGCATCAATTTGGTTATTCTCTCTTTTCTTTTTATTAATCTGGTTAGTGGTCTGTCTATTTTGTTGATCTTTTCAAAAAACCAGCTCCTGGATTTATTGATTTTTTGAAGGGTTTTTTGTGTTTCTATCTCCTTCAGTTCTGCTCTGATCTTAGCTATTTCTTGTCTTCTGCTAGGTTTTGAGTTTTTTTGATCTTGCTCCTCCAGTTCTTTCAATTTTCACGATAGGGTGTCAATTTTTGATCTCTCCTTGCTTCTCATGTGGGCACTTATTGCTATATATTTTCCTCTAGAGACTGCTTTAAATGTGTCCCAGAGATTCTGGTATGTTGTGTCTTCATTCTCATTGGTTTTGAAGAACATCTTTATTTCTGCCTTCATTTCATTTTTTATCCAGTCAACATTCAAGAGCAAGTTGTTCAGTTTCCATGAAGCTGTGCAGTTCTGGGTTAGTTTTTGAAATCTGAGTTCCAACTTGATTGCACTGTGGTCTGAGAGACTGTTTGTTATGATTTCCGTTCTTTTGCATTTGCTGTGGAGTGATTTACTACCAATTATATGGTCAATTTTAGAGTAGGTGTAATGTGATGCTGAGAAGAATGTATATTCTGTGGATTTGGGGTGGAGAGTTCTGTAAATGTCTATTAGGTTTGCTTGGTCCAGGTCTGAGTTCACATCCTGGATATCCTTGTTAATTTTCTGTCTGGTTGATCTGTCTAATATTGACAATGGGATGTTAAAGTCTCCCACTATAATTGTGTGGGAGTCTAAGTCTCTTTGTAAGTCATTAAGAACTTGCCTTATGTATCTGGGTGCTCCTGTGTTGGGTGCGTATATATTTAGGATCGTTAGCTCTTCTTGTTGCATTGATCCTTTTACCATTATGTAATGTCCTTCTTTGTCTCTTTTGATCTTTGTTGCTTTAAAGTATAATTTATCAGAGATGAGAATTGCAACTCCTGCTTTTTTTTTGCTCTCCATTTGCTTGGTAAATCTTCCTCCATCCCTTTATTTTGAGCCTTTGTGTATCCTTGCATGTGAGATGGGTTTCCTGGATACAGCACACTGATGGGTTTTGGCTTTTTATCCAATTTGCCAGTCTATGTCTTTTGATTGGGACATTTAGTCCATTTACATTTAGGGTTAATAATGTTATGTGTGAATTTGATACTGCCATTTTGGTGCTAGCTGGGTGTTTTGCCCATTAGTTGATGCAGAATCTTCACTGTGTTGATTCTCTTTATCATTTGATATGTTTTTGGAGTGGCTGGTACTGGTTGTTCCTTTATATGCATAGAGCCTCTTTCAGGAGCTGTTGTAAAGCAGGCCTGGTGGTGACGAAATCTCTGAGTACTTGCATGTTCGCAAAGGATTTTATTTTTCCTTCACTTATGAATCTTAGTTTGGCTGGATAGGAGATTCTGGGTTGAAAGTTCTTTTCTTTAAGGATGTTGAATATTGGCCCCCACTCTCTTCTGGCTTGTAGGGTTTCTGCTGAGAGATCTGCTGTGAGTCTGATGGGCTTCCCTTTGTAGGTAATCCGACCTTTCTCTCTGGCTTCCCTTAGTATTTTCTCCTGCATTTCAACCCTGGTGAATCTGACGATTATGTGCCATGGGGTTGCTCTTCTTGAGGAATATCTTTGTGGTGTTCTCTGTATTTCCTGGACTTGAATATTGGTCTGCCTTGCTAGGTTGGAGAAGTTTTCCTGGATAATATCCTGAAGAGTATTTTCCAGCTTGGATTCATTCTCTTGGTCGCATTCAGGTACACCTATCAAACGTAGATTAGGTCTTTTCACATAGTCCCATATTTCTTGGAGACTTTGTTCATTCCTTTTTACCCTTTTTTCTCTATTCTTGCCTTACCATTTTATTTCATTGGGTTGATCTTCGACCTCTGATATCCTTTCTTCTGCTTGGTCAATTCGGCTGTTGAAACTTGTGCATGCTTCGTGAAGTTCTCGTGTTGTGTTTTTCAGCTCCATCAACTCACTTATATTCCTTTCTGTTTCATCCATTCTCGTTAGCATTTTGTCAAATCTTTTTTCAACGTTCTTAGTTTCTTTGCATTGGGTTAGAACGTGTTCTTTTAGTTCACAGAAGTTTCTTACTACCCACCTTCTGATGTCTGATTCTGTCATTTCATCGCACTCGTTCTCCATCCAACCTTGTTCCTTTGCTGGTGAGAAGTTGTGATCCCTTATAGGAGGAGAGATGTTCTGGTTTCGGGTGTTTTCATCCTTTTTGCACTGGTTTCTTCCCATCTTTATGGATTTATCCACCTGTCATCTTTGTAGTTGCTGGCTTTCAGATTGGGTCTCTGAGTGGACGTTCTGTTTGTTGATAATGAGGTTATTTCTGTTTCTTAGTTTTCCTTCTAACAGTCTAGCCCCTCTGCTGTAGGTCTGCTGAGGTCCACTCCAGGCCCTGCTTGCCTAGGGATCACCTGCAGCAGCTGCAGAACAGTAAGGGTTGCTACCAGTTTTCTTCTTCTGCTATCTTTGTCACAGAAGGATACCTGACAAGTTTCAGTCTGATCTCTGGTGGCTCTTTGGATATACAGGGGTCAGGGAGCTGCTTGAGGAAACAGTCTGTTCTTTATAGGAGCTCAAATGCTGAGCTGTTGCTCTGTTGTTCATTCAGAGCTACGGGGCAGGTACGTTTAGGTCTGCTGCAGCAGAACTCATAAACTGCTTTTTGTTCCCAGGTGCTCTGTCCCAGGGATTTAGGGCTTTATTTATGAGTTTCTGTTGTGCTGCTACCTTCTTTTTTTTTCCTTCAGAGCTGCCCTGCCCAGCAAGGAGGCAGCCTAGTCACTGTCTGCCTGTGGAGGCTTTGCTGAGCTGCTGTGGGCTCCGCCCAGCTGCTGAATGAACTTCCCTGCAGTCCTGTTTATATGGGTGTCGTTAGAACTGCCTTGGCAATGGTGGCCCACCTCCGTATTGGCGGACTCTCTCTGTAATGGCAGGTTGCCTTGGCAATGGCGGGCTGCCTCAGCAATGGCGGGTTGCCTTGGCAATGGTGGACTGCCTTAGCATTGATTGACTATGTCCGTAGTGTTGGAGTGCCTTGGTAATGGCAGATGCTCCTCTACCACAGAGCTGGATCATCCGTGTTAAGCTGCGCTTGCTGTGAAACTCTCAATCCAGAGAGTTTCTGATTGCTGTTCTTTTGTGGGGGTGGGACCAGCCAAGCCTGATCGCCTGGCTCCCTGCCTCAGAGCCTTTTTTTTTTTTAAGTTGGTGTTCCAGTCACCTGTTGAAGAGGCACTGGGATCTGTGTGTTTTCCTGTGAGGTGACTCACTGCGTTGGCTTAAACAGTGGCACTGAGATTCCTAGCGCTTTTTCTGCCCTGGAATCTACTGTCCTGGTTCCCTGTTCAGTCCCCTTTTTAAACAGATGAATGGGCGAGTTCCCATGGTTCCAATCGCCAGCCAAAAGGGCACCCAGACCAGTGTATTTTGTATAGATTACTGCTGTGCCGGGGCGCTAACAAAGCAGCCGTGCAGGGCAAAGCAGCGGCACGGGGCAAAGCAGCGGTGCCGGCCGACACAGCCGCGCTGGTGACCCATGGGGCTCCTCCACCTGGGAATTTCCTAGTCTGTGGGCAATAAAAATGCGGCATCCACTCACCCTCTGTGCTTTCACTGGGAGCTGCAATTTCCTGAGCTGTTCCTAAATGGCCATCTTGGATCAATGCCTCCAATTATTTTTCTAACTGATTTTTAGAACTTTGTATATTTTGAAAATAAATATTTCATTTGTTGTATAAGTTTCAAATGTATTATCCCAATCTGTGTAATGGCTTATTTTGTTCCTGTCGCTTTCTCTTTATTGTTCTTAGCAATTTTTTTTATTGTACTTTAGGCTCTGAAGTACATGTGCACATCCTGCATCCTGCAGGATTGTTGCACAGGTACATACATGCCATGGTGGTTTGCTGTCTCCATCCCCCACCCCAGCTGTCACCTACATCAGGCATTTCTCCCAGTGTTATGT
This sequence comes from Sapajus apella, assembly GCF_009761245.1. Classification (NCBI taxonomy): domain Eukaryota; kingdom Metazoa; phylum Chordata; class Mammalia; order Primates; family Cebidae; genus Sapajus; species Sapajus apella. The sequence goes on from NW_022436996.1 coordinate 11,249,639, forward strand.
CTCCCCATCCTCCCTGCCCCTCTACTGTCCCTCCCCTCCCCTTTCCTCCACCATTTTTTTTGTTTATGAGTTTTAAGTTTTAATATAATTTAATTCATTGATTTTATTCTTCAATAGCTTGCACATCTAACCAAATAAATTTCCTTACCAAATACCATCGAAATGTATTCTTATTTTGAATTTATTTTTATCATACCTAATTAACAAATACAAACAAACAAAATTAAATAACATTTTGAAATTTCTGAGACAGGGTCTCACTCTGTCACTCAGGCTAAAGTACAATGGTATAAACATAGCTCATAGTAACATTTAATTCCTGGGCTTAAGAAGTCTTCCTGCCTCAGCCTTCTGAGTAGCTATGACTACAGATGTGCACCATCATGCCTGATTAATTAAAAAATATATATATATATATATTTGTAGATATGGGGGCTCACTATATTGTCCAGGCTAGTCTTGAACTCCTGGCCTCAAATGGTCTTTCCACTTCAGCCTGCCGTAGCTCTGGGCTTATAGACATGAGCCACTGCACCCAGCCAGTTAAATGACATTTTAAAAGACTCCCAACAAAAGTTGACATTTATTTGTTTCATTCCTCACAATCACCATTACCTACCCTTTACTGTGGCAATCTTGTATTTGCATAACTTTTATATGTATATCTAAATAATATGCATGTATATCTATTTGCTGATTTATTAATTTTAAATACTTTCTATTGACTCATTTTAGATGAAATTTTAACTCTTACATTGTTTTTCCCTCTATTCCCCATTTTTTATCATAGCAGTTTAGTTATCCTGCCTTTCTTGGCTTATTAATATTAGGCATTTGTATTATTATAACTTTGCAAGTATTATTCAAAATCTATCAGTGCAGTGTATAATAATTATGGTTTTTTTCTCACTTTTTGTTATTAATAGTCCCTTTTCAAATTGCTACCTTTTTTGGTAGGTTTGCCTGTTCTTATATCTTAGTAGTCTTTCATTATAATTACCTACAAAATCAATCACATAATGCAATCTACTTGTAATCCTACCTGGAGAGCTAATTTCTTCTATTGGAATTGATTTTGCTCTAGTCATGCTACACAGCTGTCAATATAGGACTTTCATTTTTTTGTCAGCCTCAGAATTTAATTTGCCTTTTATTTATGTAGCACTCTTTGCGCTCCCTCTAAAATCTTATTCCTTATTCATTTCTTTGTTTGAAAGAACACATAGTCACCCTGGGACCTCTCTTCCTCATAATGCTAGAGATATAACCCTTTTCTGTTAGTCCTTTGGTTTTCTAAAATCCTTGTCTTGTTTTCTAGGTTTGCTTCTTTATTTGGATGAAACATCCTTGCTATGTTCTGAATGTTTGTGTCTCTTAAAATTTGCTTGTTGAAATCCTAACCTGCAATATAATGATACAGGGAGGTGGGGAGTTTATGAGGTGTTAAGGTCCTAAGGGGAGAGCCATCATGATTAGGATTAGTGCCCTTATGAAGAGGCCCAGTAGGGCAAGTTAGACTCTTCTACCTGTAAGGACACAGCTAGAAGTCACCATCTATGAACCAGAAAGCAAGCCCTCACCAAACACTGAACCTGCTCATATATTCTGATCTTGGATTTCCCGGCCCCCAGAGCTATGAGAAATGCATTTCTGTTATACATAGTTTATGGCATTTTGTTATAGCAGCCCAAACGGTTGGAAGTAATCCTCTAGTACCTTGGTTGGTATGAAAGTAAAGGGGGTAAATTTTGTGACGTTTTGTGTTTATTCTAACAACTCATTAATAATTAGCTCACTATAGAACTCTATACTAGAGATCATCCTTTTTCAGAATTCTATAGGCATGATTGGATTCTTCTTGCTTCCAGCATTGCTGTTGGAAAATCCAAAGCCATTTTGATTTTTGATCCTTTGTATGTGACATGTTTTTTGTTTGTTGTTGCTTCTATCCCCACTGGAAGCTGCAGAACGATCATTTAATCCTTACAGTTCTAAAGTTTCATAATTACATGTCTCTATGTGAGTGCCTGTTCATCCATTTTGCTGGACATTCTCTTTTTATCCTTAATTCTGAAAACACATAGCTCATGGTTATACAAAATGTTCTAAAATCTTATATAATAAATGCATCATTTGAATATTATCTTAGTAAAATTTTCATTATTTTAATATGTTATCACACTTTATTACTACCTGTGATACATTTCTATTTCATCATCTTGTGTTACTTAACAGATGATTTCCTTTCTCATCTTTATTTCTCTAAACTTATATTGGCTATTTTTAAAAATATCTCCTATTGTCTTTTTAATTACAATATCTTATTTTTAATTTCCAAACACTACTTATTATGGCATTTTAAAATAAATTATTTCGATTTATCTAAAAATATTAATATTTTAAAACTTTCCTTCTCTTGTACAGTTTCTATTTATTCCAAGTTATTTTTTCTTATCTTTTGTTTCTTTTTTTTTCCAGTGTTGCATCCTTTTTTTTTTTTTTTTTTTTTAATACCTTACAGGCTTTGTTATAGGGGAACCTGGACTTCAGAATCATGATAACTATTCTCACGGGGTGGTAAGATTTCCAGAATCCTCTTTCTAGTGGAATTTGCTAATAAGTCTCAGATTTTATGAAGGATTTATGGCTGGAGATAATAATTACAGCATCATCAGCATTTAGAAGACATTTGCATTGGAAAGAAGTATATAATTTTAAAAAGAAGAAAAGGCCCAGCACCAAGCCTTCTTTATAGGTAAGCCACATGATGAGTTTTTATATATTAAGATCTATGGTGATTTCTTTAAACAAATATTTATTACCTTGAATAAATTAACATTTAATTATTTTACTTATCTGTAAAATAATTAAAAGATATGAGTCTGTTTTAAGTGTTCCATTCTCATTTAATTATTTTATTTATTTGTAAAATAATTTAAAAAGATGTGTGTCTGTTTTAAGTGTTCCATTTAAATGCCCATAATAGAAAAAGGACATTAAGAATAGTCAAACCTGAGGAAGGCAGAGCAAGATTGTGGATGAAGAGTTTCCAGTGATCACCCACCTGAAGAAACATCAATTTGGACAACTATCCACAAGCAAACATATCTTTACAAGAGCTAGGAAAATCAGGTAAAAGATCAATGTACTTTGTAATAGCACAGTAATTAGAAAAGACACATTGAAAAAGGTAGAAAGGACATTTTCGCCTGACCTATGTTACCTAACCTCCAACCCCAGGCAGCACAAGCAGAGAGAAACACTGTTCACTTGGAGAAAGAGAGGCAAGTAATCGTAGAACTTTGCCTTGGATGAAAATACCAGGCCCACCACAGTAAAACCCAGCATTGGGTAGACGTCCATGATCTCTGACATTAGCCTGGTATCTATAGCCTGATCCTCTAGACCTACCATCATGCAAGATAGGAACTCACAAACTCTGCAAGAATGACTCAAATTCTGGTTTACCTCACTACTGGCCAATTATAGTAGCCCTGGATTCTAAATAACCCAACACATCAGGCAGACCTCAGAGGTCATGGGATTTAGACATGACCCACTGCTGTATTAACCTGAGTAACTATGGGCTTCAAGTGCACCCTGGCACTGTACCAATTATAAAATTCGTGGAATTTTAGACCCACATTGTGGCAGGCTCTGTATCCATAAAATTCTGACAGTCACTATACCAGCCATGGTGATCTAGGATATAGGGCACCCCCTAGTACTGCAATGGCGGCAGTGGTCACAAGCTTAAGGATCACACCAGATGACCCATAATCTCTGGACAGGCTTAATAATGAAGGATATTCATAGACAAAGGCAAACTGAAAAGACTGGAATACGTACCTACTTCTACAGTATGCAGACATCAGCATATGACCAAAAAGATCAGGAACAATCAGGGAAACATGAAGTCAACAAATACATAAAATGAATTGGCAACTACTAACCCTAAAAAAATGGAGGTGTATGAAAACTCTCTCACAATGAAGTAAATATAACTGCTTTAAGGAAGCTCAACAATTGTCAAAAAAAAATACTAAAGAAATGAAGAAAACATTGTGACTAAGATGAGAAAATAATAGATAAATTGAAATAATAATAATAAAAAAATCAAATCAAATAGAAATCCTAGAGGGGAAAATTACAATGAATGGCATTTTAAAAAGCTATAGAGAGTATCAACAGAATAACTTCTTGAGTGGGAGATGATTCTCTAAATTGATAGACAAGTTACTTGAAAATATACAAAGGGAAAACATGAAATATAAATTTAAAAACTGAAGAACATCTACAGGATTTCTGGGATAACCTTTGTAAGCAAATATAATAATCATTGGCATTCAAAAAAAAGCAGTGACAGATAAAGGTAAAATATTATTTTAAAAACAGTAGCAGAAAACTTTCCAAACTTGGAGAAAAACAGAAATATTTACAGGAAGGTAAAAGGTCTTCATTCTGATTTAATTTAAATAAGATTACCCTCAAGATATACTACCCTGAAAAAATAGGATTTGGTAAGCAGCAGGAGCAAAGAATCAAACCACAAATGACAAGAATTCTAATATGCCAACAGCAGACATCTCAACAAAAATTTAACAGGCCAAGAGAGAGCAGGATGATATATTCAAAGTGCTGGGGGAAAAAACTGTCAACAGAAAAATATTTTGCCCTGCAAAGCTGCTTTTCAGAAATAAGAGGAAAAAATGATTTCTCAGACAAACAAAAGCAGAGAGAGTTAATCACCACCTTACAAGATATGCTACAAAGAGGTCTTCAAGCTGAAAGGAAAGGACACCAGTGATTAAAACAAAAATCACTGAAAGTACAAAACTCACTGTAAATGTAAATACACAAACATTCAGAATATTTTAATATTGTAATGATGGTGTATAAATCACATATTTTAATATGACAGTTAAAACACAAAATTATTTTAAAAAATGGTAACTAAAATCATCTGTTAATGGATATGCCATATAAAATGATATAAATCGTGACACAAAAAATTCTAACTCTTGGGGGAAAGTAGAGTTACAATGTAAACATTTTTGCTTTTGCTTTCTTTGTCTTTCTTTTCTTTTCTTTTCTTTTTTTTTTTTTTTTTTTGGTAACCTAAGTTATGCTGTTATCAGGCTAAAATAAATTGCTATAACTATAAGATGATTTTCATAAGCCTCATGGTAATCTTAAGCCAAAAGCCTATAACAGAAACACTAACATAAAAAGCAAAGGATGAAACAAGATTCCTGAAAAAAAGAAGATTGAATCTACAAAACAACTAGAAAACATGTAACAAAAAGACAGTATTAAGTTCCTACCTATAAATAATTAAGAATTCTCTATTCAAAAGACATTGAGTAGTTGAATGAATTTAAGAAAAAAACAAACATGATTCAACTGTATGCTGAAATGCACTACAAGAGACACATTTCACAGGTAAGGACTAATATGAATTAGAAGTGAAGGAATGGAAACCATAAAAGTGCAAGGGTAGGTATAGTTATATCAGATAAAATAGCATTTAAGCCAAAATCTTGAAAAGATACAAGAAGGTCATTATAAAGTAGTCAATTCAGTAAGATAATACAACAATTATAAATATACACACCCAACATAAGACCACCTAAATACATAAAGTAAATATTAATAAATTGGAGGAGACAGGCTGAAATACACTAATCGTAAGTGACTTCAACACCTCACTTTCAGCAATGGATAGTTCATCCAGAAAGAAAATCAACATGGAAACATCAGATTGAAACTGTATTCTTGACCAAATAAATATAGGAGGCATACAGACATGCAAAACAAGCCATCTAACAGCTGCAGAATACACATCCTTCTTACTTACACATGGAACATTCTCCAGGATGGATCCTATATTAGGCCATCAAACAAGTCTCAACAAATTGAAGATTAAAGTCATATCAAGTATCTTTTCAGACCACAATGACATAAAACTAGAAATCAATAACAGGAGGAAAGTTAGAAAATTTCCAAACACATGGAAATTAAAAGCATGTTCCTGAAAAGTAGGTCAATTAAAAAATTTAAAAAGGAAAATTAAAATATTCTTCAGACAACTATAAATGGGAACACAACATATTCTATGAGATACAGTAAAAATAGTTCTAAGAGAGAAGTTTATAACAATAAATGCCTCTATCAGAAAATAAGAAAAATCTCCAACAACCTAATCTTGTACTTCTAAGAACTACTAAACAAGAAAAAAATTCTAAATCTAGAATAAGAAGGAAAGAAGGAAATAAAGATGAAAGCAAAAATAAATAAAATAGAGACTATTTCAAAGCATTAGAAAAGATCAACAAAACTAAAAGTTAGTTTTTGAATTGATAAATGAATTAGACAAACCATTAGCTAGACAAAAAAAAAAAGAAAGAAGATTCAAATTCTGAGACAAGTAAGTTGACATTACAACCAATGCCATAGGTATACAAAACAGTATAAGAAAATATTATGAACAATTTTATGCCAACAAATTGGATAACCTAGAAGAAATCAATAAATTCTGAACATATACAACTTACCAAGATTGAATTATGAAGAAGTAGAATCTCTGAACAGACCAATATTGAGTAAGAAGATTAAAAATAAATAAAAAATCTATCAGTAAAAAGTCCAGGACCTCCTGGCTTCACTGCTGAATTCTACCAAACATTTAAAGAACTAATATCAATTCTTCTTAAATTTTTCTAAAAAATTGAAACAGGAAACAATACTTCCAAACCCATTGTATGAGGCTAGCATTATCCAGACACCAGTGAATCTGAACACAAAATTACCAGCCAATATTCCTGATGAACAAAGATATAAAAATCCTTAACAAAATACTAATGAACAAAATTCAACAGCAAATGGAAAACATCATTCACTATGATATGTCAGATTCACCTCAGAGATGAAAAGATGGCTTACCATATGTGAATAAATAAATGTGATACATCACACTAACAGAATGGATGACAACAAAAAAAAATGATAATTTCAATAGATGCAGAAAAAACCTTTGACAAAACTTAACATATGTTCATAATAAAAACACTCCATGAATTAGGTATAGATAAACATACCTCACCATAATAAAGGCCATAGGCGAAAATCCCACAACTAACATCATATTAAATGGGAAAGATAAAATCTGGAACAAAACAAGGTGTTAGTTTTTTTTCATGCTGCTGATAAAGATATACCTAAGACTGGGTAATTTATAAATAAAACGAGGTTTAATGGACTCACAGTTCATGTGGCTGGCGAGGCCTCACAGTCATGGTAGAAGGTGAAAGGCATTTCTTACATGGAAACAGGCAAGAGGGAGAATGAGAGCCAAGTGAAAGGAGTTTCCCCTTACAAAACCATCAGATCTCATGAGACGTATTCACTGCTATGGGAACAGTATGGGGAAAGCCACTCCTATGATTCAATAATCTTCTGCCGGGTCCCTCCCACAACAGGTGAGAATTATAGGAGCTACAATTCAAGATGAGATTTGGGTGAGGACACTGCCAAACCATATCATCTGCTTTCACCACTTCTATTAACATAATACTAGAAGTCCTAGCCAGAACAATTAGGCAAAAGGAAGTAATAGAAGGCATTCAAGTTGGAAAAATAATTAAATTATCATTGTCTGCAGCTGACAATCTGTTTTATAGAAAATTCTAAGGACTTCACCAAAAGTTGTTAGAACTAATAAATTTATTATAGGTGCAGGATAAAAATCAACATAAAAAATAAAAATTAATAGTGTTTCTGTGCACTAACAGTAAACAACATGAAAAAGAAATCAAGAAATAATCTTCTTTTTGATAGGTATAAAATAATAAAATACTTCAAAAAGTTAGCCAGGGAGGTGAAAGACCTCTCTATTGAAAATTATGAAACACTGGTGAAACATATTGAAGAAGACACAAATAAAAAGAAAGATTTTATGTTCATAGATTAAAAGTAGTAACAGTGTTAAAATGTCTATACTACTTAAAGTCATCTACAATACTCAATCCCTATCAAAGTACCAATGACATGGTTCACAGAAATAAAAAAATAATCATAAAATGCATGAAACTATAAAAGACTCTGGATAGAGTTATTAAAAAAGAACAAAGCTGAAAACATCACACTACCTTACTTCAAAATGTATTACAAAGCTGTATTCACCAAACAGCTTGGTACTAGCATAAAAACAGACAGATAGACCAATGGAACAGAATAGAGAACCCAGAAATAAACTTACTCTTTCACAGGCAACTGATTTCCTACAAAGGCACCAAGAACACAGAATGGGGAAAAGACAGTCCCTTTAACAAATGGTGTTGGATAAATTGGATATACATATGCAGAGAATAAAACTAAATCCTTATTTCTCACCACATATGAAATCAATTAAAAATGGAATAAGCTTAAATGTAAGACCCAAAACTATAAAACTACTAGAAAAAAAAAAGAAAAGAACTCCATGACATTGGTCTGTGCAAGGGTTTTTTTTTGTTGGTTGGTTTTTTATATGCCCCCAAAAGCACAGGCAACAAATGCAAAATAGACAAGTGGAATTACCAAAAACTAAAAGTTTCTGCACAGCAAAGGAGAAAATCAAGAGACTATAAACAATCTACAGAATGGGAGAAAATATTTGCAAACTATACATCTGATAAAGGGTCAATATTCAAAATATGTAAGAAACTCAAACAACTCAATAGCAAGAATAAAAATAACTCAATTAAAAATGGGCAAAGGCATTAATAGACATTTCCCAAAAGAGGGCTAACAGGTGTATAAAAATGTTCAATATCACTATTGATAAGGGTAATGCTAATCAAAACCAAAATGAGATATTATGTCACTCATCAGGAATACAAAATATAACAAGTGATGGCAAAGTTGTGGAGAAAATGGAATACTTACCAACTGTTGATAGGAATGTAAATTAGTATAGTCATTATGAAAAATAATATAGATGTTCCAGAATAAACTAAACTTTGAACTACCACATAGTCTAACAATTTTGTTCGTGGTATATATCCAAAGGAAATAAAGTCATTATGTTGAAGAGATATCTGCACTTATTTTTATTACAGCACCTATTTACAATAGCCAAGATTTGAAATCAACCTAAATATCACCAATGGATGAATGTATTTTTAAAATGTGATATATATATACACAATGTTCAGCCAGTATTCCATTGTGTATATATACCACATTTTAAAAATGGAAGAAATTCTGTCATTTATCATAACTTGAATCAATCTGGATTACAGAATGTTTAGTGATATAAGCTAGGCACATAAAGACAAATATCGCATGACCTCACTCATACATGAAATCAAAAAATAAATGATCTCATAGAAGTAGAGAATAGAATGGTGGTTAACAGAGGCTGGAGGGGTTTGAAGGGTAGAACGTGGAGATGGTCAAATAAAACATAATTACAGCTAAATAGGAGGAGAGATCTATTGTATGGCAACCATAGATAACAATCATATGTTGTATTCTTAAAAAACACAAAGAGAGTGGATATTAAGTGTTCTCACCAGAAACAATAATAACCAGCTGAAGTAATATACTTATTAATTAGCTAGGTATAACCATTCCACAATGTATATGTTCTTCAAAACATAACACTGTACATGGTAAACATACACAAATTTTTGTCAATTTTAAAAGATAGAGTAAAAACATCCACAATGAGAAAAGTTATATTTCAGATTAATACATTATCTTAATGCTCAAAAATAACTAGTTTCCAAGAATACTCATAGGAATAAGGGTTTTAAATCACCTCAGAATGTAAAACTGCCATTTTACAATTGAGTGCTTGAAATGATCCTGTAATCACTAGTTACATTCTTGGGATAGAGGAAAACAGCTGCATGGTATAATGACAAAAAAAATAAAATAAAATAAACCCAAATTGTATTATGTGAGTTACTAATTTAGCAGAAATAATTCCCCATATTTGCTGCAAAGTGTATTTCTATTTTTCATATGATTGTCACTATAAAATTTAAATTGTATATAGCTGGAAAAACTGCTTTCCTGATTATCATAAAATTATTCTGAAGAACTCATCACGTCTTTAAAATTACACATTTGAAAAGGAAATGAGAACTTTAACAGTAATGCTCAAAATATGAACAATAACACTTAGCTGTGCTTAAAACAATTCACAAAATTCCTTTCTTGGAAAGGAAAATAGAGTGTGGTAGAAAAACTGATGGGAAGATTACTTGCACTGTGCTCGATATAAATGCATTAGAAAAGTATTTGTTAAAAAAAAATTCAAAACCCATCTTCCTTACTACTTACTACTAGTAACCTATGTCATTTATCACTTGTTCTCTTTCGCATAGATTGAACTTAAATATATTTTTAATTTGTTGCTCTATTATGTATTAGTTCCATGAGTCATCTACAGGAAGTGAGTGTCCCCATCCACATTGCATTGCCTAAAATGAAATGCCTGACTAGCAATAGAAAATGATGATAATATTTATTAGGTACACATTAGGTCAGCTGCCAGATTAGAGCAGTTCAAAGTGGTATTGATTGAACCTAAAAAATACTAAAAATGTTTAGAAATTGTCAAAGATAAGCGTCTTTTTGTTTCATCTAGAATAACTAATTTGCAATGCTCAAGATGACAGTAGAGGCCAAGACAAAATAATGATATGTAGCATGACTATTTTTTATGCCACTTTAACAAGGTGTGGCAGGCAAACAAAAAGCTGTACATATTTAATATGTACAACTTCATGAATTTGGGGATAAGTATACACCTGTAAAATCATCATGACAATCTACATAGCACTGTTACAGTATGTAGCTAACAAGGCATGAGCAGGGGAGGAGAGGGCTTTCCCTACTCTCTACCAAGAATGTCAGGCGACTATCAGGTGATGGTCAGGTGGTTGTTAACTGCCTCGCTAAAATAATAATTGGTCACAGCCACCGCCAGGGAAAGGCACTCTCCCAATAGATAGAAAAATACCTGAAATACGATGTGATCAGCAAGAGTTCAGTGAGTGGGCTCAAGCATGAGGGTTAAGAAGCAAAATGGCAGAGTTTAATTTGTATATGACCTTCTAGGTTCATTCAGTTGGTAAGGGAAGAATGCTTCAAGTGAGCATGCATACAAGTCTAGTAAACACACTGCACATGCTCACCTCCCAGGTGCCAGCAGCCCACTACACATGGAGACAGCCCACCCCAAGGCAAGAATCAGGGGATAAGAGATGCAAGATGCTAGAAATATGTCAGCCCCAAGTCAAAAGGTCAAATGGGGCACCTGATCTCTCAGGTCACCCGCTTATCCTCCTTCCTAGTCTATTATTTTATTTCCTTTCATTCCTTCTCTAAAGCTTTTACGATAAACTTTTACTCATGCCCTATTTCCTCAGCCTCTCCTGCCTTCTGCCTCCTTGGTTGAATTCTTTCTTCTGAGGAGGCAAGAACTGAGGTTGCTGCAAACTTGTACAGATTCACTGCCAGCAATAGGATGGCATCTTAAAATGTGTGTGAGCAGAGAATAGAACAAGAAAACTGATTCACTGGCAATCATAATTCTGGTTATCAACTTGTTACAATGTGAGGAATACATGCCTAGGAAGGAGATAAAGCATTAATTTGTTTTAAAACATACTTTCAAATTTCAGAGAGCAAAGTCCTAGAAAGGATTTATTTAAAATTTTATATACTAAGTATTTTTGTACAGTTTTGTTTCTAACTATTAACATTTATGTTAGATAGTTGTTTCCAGAGAAAAAAAAATCTTAGTATGAATACTTCATATTGAGACAGCCAGGTATAAAGGGGTCCCCAGAGAAACTCTGATTGGCCTGTGTACAGGGAGATGGGGCGGAGCCATGGAAGTTCACACTCCATTTGCAGGGGGCAGGACCCTAGCCTCTCCTGTTCTGGGGTGGAACCTGGGATTCAATCTGTGAGGCAGGAAACCTGGTAGCAGGACTCTGGCTTTGCTGAGAGTCCCTGTTCCCCCTTTTTATTCGTTTTTATTCAATAAACCCTTCCCTTCTCACCCTTCAAAGTGTCTGTGAGCCTTATTTTTCTTGGTTGTGTGACAAGGACCCTGTTTTTACCTGAACTAAGGAGAAAGTCCTACAACAATATGTATTAAATTTTATAATATTTGACCTGGCAATAGGAAAACATGTAGTATGAAGTGATCATCTTTGTTACCTTTACAAACGCCCCTGGGAGGGAGGTATTACTCTAAGATTAAAAAAAGTATAAGTAGTTCTTCTGAGTTTTACCTTCTTTAACATGAAAGCATAACAATACAGATATAAAAGATTTTCTCTTTCTAAATATGCTTATCCAAAAGACGCTATGTGCTATTTATGCTACGCAGTCATTCCATAGTATTGATTCATAGCAGAAACTCCAAGGGAGTTGTGTGTGTATATAATAGTATCATTTCTCAGTTGGAGTCTTTTGCTTGATGTAACACCAAAACCTTGAAATGAATGGTGTTTGCTGAGTGAGTAAAGGGACAAATATACAGCTATCACCATTCAAGCAGCAGCAATAAATTTATGATAAAGCAGTAATTTCTTCTTAGTGAACTCTTATAAAGGCATTCAGCAATGCGTAATCACTTAGTCTTCATGCCATTCACATTGTTAGGTTCTAAATACACAAATCACCATAACAACATGGAAGATTTACAAAAACGATCATGTTGAGTTTTGTTGTTCAATGATCTCAGCATTTTTCTTGATTTATTATGTGCCCAATTGTTTCCATGAGCAAAACTGAATATTTTTCACCATTATGTTGTACTTTCTTTTTAAGCATAACTTAGCTAAGTCATTAGAGAGGCTTCTGGATACCCAGAATTTCTGAATCCACTCCTGCATTGGTTTTACACTATATTATTACACAATGAAAATTTGATGAAAATGATTCTGTTAATAACTTATTTCTTATATAACAACCTTGAAACATTTCATCAGATTTCAAGGTGGTCCCCTCTGTGGTAGTAATATTCCGATCATGTTGGGGTGATCTGCTTAAATATGTTACCACATGGATTGGCCCTACAGAATCATTTCTCTCTTTTTGTACCTTCATTATGACCTCTAAATTTAATAATATTGAAGTACATTCCAGGTGTCCTTCTTTTACATTTTAATTAAATTCTCTAATTACATTATGCACTGATTTCAATCCCAAAATATTTACAAATTAATGGTTCGCTAAATTAAATGACTGATACTCATATACTATATCTCAAATCTTTCCATTAAATTTCAACATTTATACTACCATTATTATTATTTTTCCATTCAGATCAGGCTAGATCTTGTTTTTTTTTTTTTTTCTGAATGCATTTAGTTCCTCCTTGAGCCTTCAAAATATTTTTAAACCTTATTTATATGTGTTATGCTTTTCTTACCTACTAGACTGAAACTTGTAGGCACTGGAAATTTGTCTATAAGATACAAGAAAGGAAATAAACCAACATGGTAGGTGGGGCTTCCCATAAGAACTAATTATTGGGGCTTCCTATTTCCCGCAGAATCCTTTGACTATGGCACAAGACTCCAACTGAACCGGGGTTTCCTTTGGCTGTTTTCACCTTGTCTGTGATCCCTTCTTAAAACTGTGTGTTCATTCTGATAGGCAACTTCAGCAAAGTCTCAGGATACAAAATCAATGTGCAAAAATCACAAGCATTCCTATACACCAATAACAGACTTAAAGAGAGCCAAATCAAGAACGAACTGCCACTCACAATTGTTACAAAAAGAATGAAATACTTCGGAATACAACTAACAAAGGATGCAAAGGACCTCTTCAAGGAGAACTACAAACCACTGTGCAAGGAAATAAGAAAGGACACTAACAGATGGGAAAACATTCCATGCTCATGGTTAGGAAGAATCAATATTGTGAAAATGGCCATACTGCTCACAGTGATTTACAGATTCAACTCTATCCCCATCAAGCTACCTATGACCCTCTTCACAGAACTGGAAAAAACCACCTTAAACTTCATATGGAACCAAAAGAGAGCCCCCATAGCCAACACAGTCCTAAGCAAAAAGGACAAAGCTGGAGACATCATACTACCTGACTTCAAACTATACTACAAGGCTAGAGTAATCAAAACAGCATGATACTGGTACCAAAACAGAGATATAGACCAATGGAGCAGAACAGTGGCCTCAGAGGCAATGCCACACATCTACAACCATCTGATCTTTGACAAACCTGACAAAAATAAGCAATGGGGAAAGGATTCCCTGTTTAATAAATGGTATTGGGATAACTGGCTAGCCATGTGCAGAAAGCAGGAATTGGACCCCTTCCTGACAGCTTACACTAAAATTAACTCCAGATGGATTAAAGACTTAAACAAAAGACCTAACACCACAAAAACCCTAGAAGAAAATCTAGGCAAAACCATTCAGGACATAGGCATAGGCAAGGACTTCACTAACAAAACACCAAAAGCTTTGGCAACAAGAGCCAAAATAGACAAATGGGATCTAATTAAACTCCAGAGCTGCTGTACAGCAAAAAAAAAAAAAAAAAAAAAAAAATCATTAGAGTGATCCAGCAACTAACAGAATGAGAAAACATTTTTGCAATCCACCCATCTGACAAAGGGCTGATATCCAGACTCTACAAAGAACTAAACAGATTTACAAGAAGAAAACAAACAGCTCCATTCAAAAGTGAGCAAAGGACATGAACAGGCACTTTACAAAAGAAGACATATATAAGGCTAACAAACATGAAAAAATGCTCATCATCACTGGTCATTAGAGAAATGAAAATCAAAATCACATTGAGATACTATCTAATGCCAGTTAGAATGGTGATCATCAAAAAATCTGGAGACAACAGATGCTGGAGAGGATGTGGAGAAATAGGAACACTTTTACACTGTTGGTGGGAGTGTAAATTAGTTCAACCATTGTGGAAGACAGTGTGGCGATTCCTCAAGGACCTAGAAATAGAAACTCCATTTGACCCAGCAATCTCATTACTGGGTATATATACAAAGAATTATAAATGGTTCTATCATAAAGACACATGTACATGTATGTTCACTGCAGCACTGTTTACAATAGCAAAGACTTGGAATCAATTGAAATGCTCATCAATGATTGACTGGACAAGGAAAATGTGGCACATATACACCATGGAATTCTTACTATGCAGCCATAAGAGACGATGAGTTTGTGTCCTTGCTAGGGACATGGGTGAATCTGGAAACCATCATTCTCAGCAAACTGACACAAGAACAGAAAATCAAACACTGCATGTTCTCACTTGCAGTCAGGTGTTGAACAATGACAACACATGGACACAGGGAAGGGAGCATCACACACTGGAGTCTGCTGATGGGGACTAAGGGAGGGACAGTGGGAGAGTGGGAGGTAGGGAAGTTGGGGAGGGATAACATGGGAAGAAATGCCAGATATAGGTGAGAGGCGGATGGAGGCACTAAACCACATTGCCATGTATGTACCTGTGCAACAATTTTGCATGAGCTGCACTGTACCCCAGAATCAAAATACAATAAAAAATATATTTTTAAAAAAACTGTGTGGTGATTTCAAAAAGTCATTTCCCTTTGACTCAACGAGGTTTTCTTATTAATGTTTTAAAATGAGATTAGCACCAGCCACATACAAACAGACCACAAAACATTTGTCAATCAAAACCCAAACACTTCTAAAAATAATATCTGAATGGCAGAATTTCATGACTCTTTTGATTATATGGTTTCTCTCAAACCAAGCCTGAGGTAAGAAATGTTTAATTATGAACAAGATTTTCTTTGTGAAATACTCCTTGGAACTCAGGGAAGAGAAATTAGCGAGAAAAACATCAGCCACAGAATAAAATATAATTGTAAATCAGACAAACCTAAAACCAAAACAACTAAGGCTAGGTATCTATTTTTAGTGGTAAACAAGGTATAAACTGAGAAAGAAAGTTAAAGGAACACAACTAACACTCCATGCTCTTACAAGGCAGATAATACAATCAAACCTCCACGGGATAGACTTGTTTTTGTAACACATGTGAAAGTCTCAACTCAGTAGGCCCAAGTTCTGTAAAACATTCTGTCCATGTGTATTCCTCATAATGACTTGAATTAAATGTCCTAGCAACTCATTCATTAAGTGATTAAGACTCGGGAATCAGCATTGATAATACCAAAGTTTTCATCTCACCTGCATTAAAATGGAAGACTTTACTCGTAAGAGCAAGTCCACAGAAGTTCAAGTATCATTTGACATTAGATTTCTGTAAGTATGACCTCTTGCATATCCTCAACCTCTTTCTCTCTTTTTTTTTTTTTTTTTTTTTTTTTCCGTATAGGACCTAAGTAAAATCGTAGGTAAATATGGCTTGTTGCCCATAATATCTCTGTAAATATGATCAGATATCTATGTGATATTTGATTTCAATATAAGCCAAGTAGACCTTTTTTTCAGTGGAAAATGTAAAAAAAAAAATGACACTAAAAAAGCAAAATGTGTGCTTGGAAGATTGAAGCGGCAACACATATCATTCAGAAAGACTGTTGTTGTTCTTGAATTATAAGCTAAAAAACATTTTATTCTGTTGTCAATGGAGAGCCAATGAGTTACTAAACAGGCTAATTATGGGCTGATGGAAGCATTTCCTGAGGTTGAACAAGGCCATCATGGTTAAAGGATGGATTGGATAGATCTGATTCAGGAGGTCAGTTGGGAGGTCCTACTTATTTACAAGTGCCATGTTAGGCACTGTAAGCTCCTATCCTAGAGTGGTGGTTGGGCAGCAAAAGATGAGATTCGGAAATTTAAAATCATGAAGAAAAAGAGATCTGATATCATATAATAGGTTTTTGTGGCTTATTTTATTTGTTTGTGTTAAAGTAGTCTGCAGTGGACAGTGTTATTGCTTAATAGATCTCTTCCTGACTGAAGAACTCATTACCCCTTTTAGCCAAATTTCTTTGGCTTTAAAAAGTCACTTTGTCCTATATCTACTACCTTTTTCCTGGGGCATCCTATATCCAATGACTGGCCAAAATGGAGACAAAAGCCTCACCCCAACTCCGGCCAATGCTAAAGGGATATCCTAGATTTGGAACCCCTAATGAGGTCAGCTCTAGGCTTTAGTAAGAGTACATTGCATCCCAAATTTTATCTCTTCCCAATCCTTCTTTCTTTCCTTCCCTTCCTTTCCACAGGTAGTGATCACAAGAACACCCCTACACACTCCTACCTGCTAAACCTCCTACATGCTTATCTCCATCTCAGAGTTAAACCCAATCAGTAACAGAATCAAAGATGATGCTGAGTTGCCAAGATTGATGGGAAAAGACAATTGTAATACATAAGCAAACATCTGGCAGACAAGAAGAACAGGTGTGTAAGAAGAGAAACATGGAGAAGAAAAATGAAGAGTGGATTTCAGAATGTTAACATTGAGGCAATTGTGCAGCACACAGTAGAAATGTTCAGCAGGAAGTTGAAAAACACAGGGCTCCAATTCGGGAGCAAGTTCTCAACAGATGCCAATGTTGTTATCCACATGGAGCAAAGAGTTCAATTCCTAATTTGAGAAATGCTGTCACTGCCTTTGCTTCTATTTTTCTGTGAGGAAATCCAAATAGCCTAAGATCTATTATATGATTCCCGATAAGGTTTCTTTTAAACAACATTCTCTTTGGTCTGTGTATTTAGTCATGTGTTCAAATGGTCTAACTGAAGATTCAAATCAGCATCTTGGACAAATTTTGAGCAGTGTTAAACCATTTCATCATTTCAAAGATACAAAAACTGCTTCTTTATAAAGGTTCCAACAAAATAATAAATATCCCCTACCTAAATAAGTCATTTTCTTGGGGACAATAGAGAATTTAGTGGAAGCTTGAATCATACCAAATACAAAGGTTAAGGATTTCAAAGGATATCAGGTTATCAGGACTCAAACAGTTTCTTTGGAAGTGATCAAATGTATTTTTTTCTGCCTCTATGAAGGTTAAAACCTATATAGTGACTAATTATGATCTGAAAATAAGATAGAAAACATATATATATATATACATAAAATTTGTATATATACATCCTGTTTTTATATTCTGTGTGCCTATCAAGACATTTTAACCAGCTTTTTAAAAGATTTTCTTTTTCCAGTAACTTCAATTCTAGAATTCAAAAATGTTATATTCTCTATTAAAACTTTATTCATTTTATGTGACTGTGAATTTTAATTTGCACATTAAAAGACATTTCCTCATATGAGAGTGTAACAGCATGTGTATTAGAAAGTAAACTATGATGAAAATATATTAATTCATTACTCATTTGCTAAAATATTAATTGAACTAAAAACTAAACCACAGAATTTCAGAAAGTGAGAGGCCTTTAGTGAGAAAATTGAGTCCTTGGGAATAGAGTTATAGGAATTTGGGCAAGAATGAAAACTTATTGAGACCTTTTCTGTATCTGTCATTATACTACACTAGGTTCTTTAATGAGAGTTTATGTTATTTCATTTTTATAATCAATCAGTTGCTATAGGATGATTATAAAACAGTTATAACCACCTTATTGTTAACCATTCTACTAAACAATGAAATTGAGACCAAAAGAGGTTAAGTATGTCCAAGTTCACATCATTGCTAAGTAACTTTCCACTTGTCCCTGGTATCTTTCTATGAATATACTACACACATTTTTCAGTTAGTTATTTTAGCATTAGTAGTAGTACAGAAAATACACAAAATGCTTTAATTTATTTCTGTGACAATGTCATCACAGTAACTCTACTACACATCTGTCCTCAAAGACCTGCAAAGAATGTAGAATGAGGCTAGAAAAGTCTCTCCATTTTAGATGAGCTTGAAGTTTTGCCAATTAATTTATTCTGAATAACAATTCATTATAATCTTTATTAATATGATGATCATAATTTGTGTAATCTCAGAATGTGAAATGTCTATAGGAATTCTGAAATACTTAGAATTAAATATTTTCCTTTTCATTTATTCATATTTATCTTTTAGTACAAAAATATAGGTGGATTACACAGGACTAAAAGTAGGGTGCAATGAATACTAATTAATAAATTTCTTAATAAATATTTTCAAAATAAAATATTTCAAAAACTGCCATCTCAAACTGGCCTTTAAAAAAGATAATACCTCAAGTATATTTTGAAACATTTTTCACAAGAATTAAGCATTTTTGGATATGTTTACTAACTCACCCTATATCTAATGTTGGTATCAAAAGAACTACCTAGCATATAAGTCCTTAGACACTGGTTTTGCTCAGCACCAAGACTGCAGTTTGAATTTATTGAATTTATTGAGCTCTGCCTGTGTTCCATGTTCCTTGTTAAGAAATGAACAAATATAAGACCTGAGATAATTTTTCTCCAATTGAGGGTTCTCTGCAGTTTCTTCAGTGAATGAAACAACTGCATTTATATACAATACTTGCTAATTGCCAAATGCTAGTAAAATTGAACCATAAGAATGATCTAATGTAGATAAGAGACCTCTTTAAAAACTATTGTATTAAAACAGTTGCAACCTAGAAAAAAACAAATAATCCCGTGGAAGAGTGGGCTAAGGACATGAATAAACAATTCTCAAAAGACATACAAATGGTTAACACATATATGAAAAAATGCTCAACATCACTATTAGTTAGGGAAATGCAAATCAAAACCACAATGCAATACAACCTACTCCTATAAGAATGGCCATAATCAAAAAATCAAAAATAGATGTTGGCATGGATGCAGTGAGGAGGAAACACCTCTACACTGCTGGTAGGAATGTAAACAAGTACAACCACTATGGAAAACAGTTTAATTATTTAAAATAAATAAAAGTAGAACTACCATTTGATTCAGCAATCCCACTACTAGGTATCTACCCAGAGGAAAAGTAGTCATTATACAAAAATGATACTTGCACATGCATGTTTATAGCATCACAATTTGCAATTGCAAAAATGTAGAGCCAAACTAAATGCCCATCAATAAAAACAAAGCAGTGAATAAAGAAACCATGGTGTGTGTGTGTGTGTGTGTGTGTGTGTGTGTGTGTGTGTGTATCAATGTCCCATACTTACTTCTGGAAATATATATATATATATATATATATACATATATATATATAGTTTAGGTTCTGAGTTACATGTGCAGAATATGCAGGATTGTTGCATAGGTACATACATGGCAATGTGGTTTGCTGCTTCTATCCCCCTCACCTATATCTGGCATTTCTCCCCATGTTATCTCTCCCCAACCTCCTTACCCCACACTGTCCGTCCCCTATTCCTCCCAGAGTGTGGTACTTCCCTCCCTGTGTCCATGTGTTTTCATTGTTCAATACCCTACCATGAGTGAGAACATGCGGTGTTTGATTCTCTGTTCTTGCGTCAGTTTGCTGAGAATGATGGTTTCCAGATTCATCCATGTCCCTAGAAAGTACACAAACTCATCGTTTTTTATGGCTGCATAGTAAGTATTCCATGATGTACATATGCCACATTTTCCTTGTCTAGTCAATCATCGATGGGCATTTGGGTTGGTTCCAGGTCTTTGCTATTGTAAACAGTGCCGCAATGAACATAACTGTGCATGTGTCTTTATAATAGAAGGATTTTTAATCCTTTGGATATATACCCAGTAATGGGATTGCTGGGTCAAATGGAATTTCTATTTCTAGGTTCTTGAGGAATCACCACACTGTTTTCCACAATGATTGAACTAATTTACACTCCCACCAACAGTGTAAAAGTATTCCTATTCTCCACATCCTCTCCAGCATCTGTTGTCTCCAGACTTTTTGATGATCACCATTCTAACTGGCACAAGATGGTATCTTAATGTGGTTTTGATTTTCATTTCTCTAATGACCAGTGATGATGAGCATTTTTTCATGTTTGTCGGCCTCATATATGTCTTCTTTTGTAAAGTGTTTGCTCATGTCCTTTGCCCACTTTTGAATGGGTTGGTTGTTTGTCAGATGGGTGGATTGCAAAAATTTTTTCCCATTCTGTTGGTTGCCAGTTCACTCTAATGAGTTTCTTTTGCTGTAAAGCAGCTCTGGAGTTTAATTACATACCATTTGTCTATTTTAGCTTTTGTTGTCAATGCTTTCGGTATTTTAGTCATGGAGTCCTTGCCTATGCCTATGTCCTGAACGGTTTTGCCTAGGTTTTCTTCTAGGATTTTTATGGTGTTAGGTCTTATGTTTAAGTCTTTAATCCATCTGGAGTTAATTTTAGTGTAAGGTGTCAGGAAGGGGTCCAATTTCTGCTTTCTGCACATGGCTAGCCAGTTATACCAATATCATTTATTAAACAGATAATCCTTTCCCCATTGCTTGTTTTTGTCAGGTTTGTCAAAGATCAGATGGTTGTGGATGTGTGGCACTGCCTCCAAGGCTACTGTGCCATTCCATTGGTCTATATCTCTGTTTTGGTACCATTACCATTCTGTTTTGATTACTGTAGCATTATAGTATAGTTTGAAGTTAGGTAGCATGATGCCTCCAGCTTTGTTCTTTTTGCTTAAGATTGTGTTGGACATGTGGGCTCTCTTTTGGTTCCACATGAAATTTAAGGTGGTTTTTTCCAGTTCTGTGAAGAGGGTCATAGGTAGCTTGATGGGGATAGCATCGAATCTGTAAATTACTTTGGGCACTATGGCCATTCTCACAATATTGATTCTTCCTAATCATGAACATGGAATACTTTTCCATCTGTTTCTGCCCTCTCTTATTTCGTTGAGCAGGGGGTTGTAGTTCCCCTTGAAAATGTCCTTTACCTCCTTTGTTTGTTGTATTCCTAGGTATTTTATTCTCTTCGTAGCAATTGTGAGTGGCAGTTTGTTCTTGATTTGGCTCTCTTTAAATCTGTTATTGGTGTATAGGATTGCTTGTGATTTCTGTACATTGATTTTGTATCCTGAGACTTTGCTGAAGTTGCTTATCATTTCACGAGATTTTGGGCTGAGATGATGGGGTCCTCTAAATATAAATCATGCCATCTGCAAATAGAGACAATTTGACTTCCTCCTTTCCTTATGTAATACTCTTTATTTCTTTTTCTTGCCTGTTTGCTCTGGCCTGAACTTCCAACACTATATTGAATAGGGTAGTGAGAGAGGGCATCCTTGTCTACTGCCAGATTTCAAAGGGAATGTTTCCAGCTTTTGCCCATTCAGTATGATATTGGCTATGAGTTTGTCATAAATAGCTTTTATTACTTTGACATATGTTCTGGCTATACCTAGTTTATTTAATGTTTTTCGCAAAAAGGACTATTGAATTTTGTTGAAGGCCTTCTCTGCATCTATTGAGATAATCATGTGGTTTTGTCCTTGGTTCTGTTTATTTGGTGAATTACATTTATAGACTTGCATATGTTGAACCAGCCTTGCATCCCCAGGATGAAGCCCACTTAATCATGGTGGATAAGCTTTTTGATGTGCTGTTGCAATTGGTTTGCCAATTTTATATTGAAGATTTTTGCATCTATGTTCATCACGGACATTGGCCCGAAGTTTTCTTTTCCTGTTGAGTCTCTGTTTTTTTTTTTGTCTGTGATTTCTAGAAATTTGTACCTTTTCTCAAGTACAAATTGCAGAAAGTGTTCAATTTCCTATGCAGAGGATTAAGGAATATACACTGGCACTCTTCCTCTAGGTAAGAGGGTAAATAAAATTGCAAAGCTAATCAAAAGCATGAAATGAATATATTCTTTCCTAGGCTTCCCACTCTCACATCCATTCAGTAGAATCTTTCAGTAGAAAACTCAATTATAAAAGCCATTTCTCAGAGCTTTTGTTCCATAAATGATTAATTAATAATTGTAGTTTAGAAGGTTGGCATAGATGGTTGAAGGTCTTCTCCACTTGTGACAATTTATTAGGCAATTATTTCAAGTAGGTAATTATCAAA
Source organism: Sapajus apella (assembly GCF_009761245.1). NCBI lineage: Eukaryota > Metazoa > Chordata > Mammalia > Primates > Cebidae > Sapajus > Sapajus apella. The sequence goes on from NW_022436996.1 coordinate 11,272,617, forward strand.
CAAAATTATCAGTGTACATTATGTTAACAGTGTACTTTTAATGTTGTGCATTAACAATGAATCTGAATTAAGCTATTAGCAGCATATTTCCAAAATCTCTACTATTCTTTTCAGTTTTGCAGCTTAGGCAAATAATCCCTGGATACATGTGGGTAATAACAAACAGATGTCAAATGTATAAATTTAAACAAGATCAAAGAATTGCAAATGGGGTATTTATTTTCAATTGCTGTTAATCCAAATGCAGAAGTAGAGCTGTCTTTCTTTGCTGGACCTTTTGAGGTATGCAGCAACACATTCTGCATTTTACTCTGTCATCTGTGATATTGGAAATGAAACATTGAGTCTGATCAGAAGCATTAAGCATGAAGCCAAGAAGAAGATACATAAGTATCTTATGGTCCATTGCCCTTGGTGATTGAGCTAGTGGCATCTAAAAAGAACACAGGGAGGTCTGACACACAACAGCACCTCTCATCCTCTCAGTCACACACATAACCAACACGTGCTCCCGTGAAGAAATACTCTTCTCCATCTGGTGGCTATTAATTGACTAACTGAGCATCCAGACTTTCAAAGAGTGCTAAACATGAGAAGATTGAAAATGTCTCCTACTTTGAACTGACCTAGGATAATTTCCTATAGCTTCATTAGTGTAAATAACAACAAAAACCTCTCAAAAAATACAAAACATGGGGTATTCATGTTCATGTTAAAATTTTATAGTACATAATGGTGTCTTATACATTCTATTTTTTAAAAAATATTTTATTAATTTCCACCTTAAATGAGTATGTAGACTATAATAACTACTGTGTTAGAATTTACACAGCTTTGGGTGAAATTTATCTAAATTAGCTTTAAACTGTATTTCTGTTTTAATTGCTCTGCATACCAGGGGTTACAGCCTATGGGCCAAATACAGCACGCCACCTGTTTTTGCACGGTCCATTTACATGTTTAAATGTTGGGGGGAAATCAAAGACAGAATAATGTTATATAATACAGGAAAATTATCTGAAATTCAAAGTCCAGTGTCAATCAATAAAGTTCTATTGAAATACATTCACGCTCACTGCTTTATGCTTTTACCCTATCTTTAAGTCTGCTTTAATGCTGTAATGGCATAATTAACTACTTGTGGCAAAGATCATATGTGTTCTGCAAATCCTAAATTATTTATTGTCTGGCCTTTTCAATATAAAGTATGCTAACTCTTGATTTATATCATCTTCATCTACTTCACTAGAAATAAAAATAGTCAAAGTAGTCTAATAGTTTTATTTCAAGCCTTTTCTAGACATCTCTTCCCCTCCAAAATCATTAACTTAATGATTCATGAAAATGTTCTACTTTTCTGGATCTTTCCTCCCCTGCAACCTCTTCTGAAAAAATTTTAATGTGTTCTAAGCCGTAATACACGCCGTTTATCCAATAATAAAACTGAAATATTATTTTGAGATTTAAAAAATGGAAATCAGTGTAACTTATGAATACAGGATTTTAGTTAAGAAATCCGTACTAGGTTTTTAATGGGCTAAATATCACACTAAGATACATTCATACACAAATAGTTCAATCAGCAGCAGAGTTTTATCTAAGAATGAGAATTTATGAAAGCTTATTTTGAAAATAGAAAAACGTAGCAGCAAAAAGAGTGTACATTTTTGCTGGGTTAGTAATACACATGTACTTGTTTTCTCTTGTTCTCATCTATTTTTCTAACCCCAAATTTACATGAATAAATCAGAAATAGCTTTGAATGAACATAACTTATTTGTAAATCTCATTTTTTCTAATAAGTTATAACTTTTTAGGAAGAGACACAAATTACCATGCAGTCCTATATTTTTAGAAGATCAATCAGTATTTATGAAGTGAAAATGACTTCATTGCACAAATTTCTAAACTATCCCAGAAATTGTATCACTGCCATCATTATTTCTGCTTCTCCTTCCATACCATAAACATATATCCAAGAAATAGCTGTCCATCCACTGACTCCTTTGCACAGCCATGGGGCCTTGTGCCTACATGAGTAGAAATGATGCATATAATTTCTAGGCTAAGGGGTAGATAAAGCAGTTGTGATGTCTCTTGTCTCTTTTCCCCACTCAATAGCTGAATGCAGGGGACTCTGGAACTCTAAAATGGGATGGAGTCAAAAGAAGGAAGGAACCTGGTGATACAGTTTTGATGTTTGTCTCCTCATGGTCTCATGTGGAAATATAATTTCTAGTGTTGGAGGTGGGGCCTGGTGGTAGTGTCTGGATTACAAGGGATTGTAAATAGTTTAGCACGGTTGCCGTGGTGATAGGTCAGTTCATGCTTGATCTGGTTGTTTCCAAGAGTGTGGTACCTCCCACCTTGCTTCCTCTCTTGCCAGATGACACATCTGTTTCTCCTTCCCCTTCCACCATGACTGGAGACTACTCCCGGACATCAGCAGAAACAGATGCTGGCACCACATTTCCTGTACAGTCTGCAAAGCCAATTAAATCTCTTTTCATTATAAGTTACCCAGTGTCAGGTATCCCGTTACAGTGGCACAAAAAACGAACTATCACCACTTGGTCTCTGATTATTATAAGGTCCCCTGCAAATCAAGATCACCTGGACTGTTCTGCTCATAAGAATCAACCTTCCACTGGGCAAACCACTGTCAATCAACGATTTATGTGTTACAGCAGCTTGAATTACACTGGCACATATAGCTCTGTCCTTACCTGTATTAGTTTTTTCATAGCATTAATAGCGGTGAGTGATTGCCCTCTTCTGAAATTCTGTTTTGCCCTTTGTTTTCTTTACCGGAACTACATAAGTAACCTCTACCAACACTGCCACATCCCCCTATCCTCCTCATTTCCTATTCATCTTTCTGGCTTTTTCTTTTCATCCTCTTCTGCCTGTTCATATTCTCCAAAAACTCTGTCCTGGGCCCTTTTCTTTTTCTGGGCAATATCGATGACTTCAAACCTAACAGAAGAAGCAATACTAATGAACTAGGATATCTACCTGGGAAAAGGTTACATTTATTAGGTTGGTGCAAAGGTAATTGTGGCTTTGCCATTACATTTAATGGCTAAACTGCCATTACCTTTGCATCTACCTAACATAACTTAAACTAAACATTCACAAAACATGTGAAAAGTTTATGCCTTTCTCATCTGATTTATATTTTAAAGATTAAAAAAAAGACTTTTAAAGTCCTCTTATAAGGAGCCAATAATATAGAATTTTCAGCTTACATGGTTATTGTTTCTTCCTTTTACAAATGTACCCTACTTGGTGCCCTCGTAATATTTAGGCAGATTTACTTTACCATTTGCATAGTTTATGGGAACTAGAATTACTTATTGCTTCAACAAACATTCTTTAAGAACTCATGGTTCAATACTGGTCAGAGTGTTGGAGATAAAAGGTCAGAGAAACCACATCCTGCTTTCATGGACCTATTTCAAGTAGAGGAAACTAGATAATAAACAAATAAAATAATTATAGAGACAAAGGCTATGAAACCTTAAATTGTAATAATGGAAAACATGGAATGAAATGGAATTGTGGGGCAAGGGTGTTGTTATTTAGTTTGGGTATTAATAAAGTACTCTGTGGAGAAAATTTGAGACAAGATCTGGATAAGAAGGAGGAGCCAGTCACACAAAAGTGTGAGTGTGTATTCTAGGAAGAGGGTAACATCAAGTATAAAAGAGGCAGCAATCTTTGTAAAAGTAGAAGGCGGTCAGCATGGCTATCATACACAGTATAAGACAAGGTCAGGGAAACAGAAAGGAAACTGGCTGTGGGAAAGAACTTGGATTTTAGAGCTCTTAAATACACTGGGCAACGTTTAGACCAAAGAACTGAGAGGACAGAAGAGTTAAGGAGACCTTCAAATTGTTAGCACTAACAAAATCAATGATTGGGGGAAAGTCACTTGATTTCTCAGGTGTTTGCTAAAAACGGGCCTCAGAGTTCATAGGCATTAATGTTTTGTCCAAATCTAGAAAATCAGTAAGATCTTCAGAACTTTCACAGGAGGTATGTCTAAACCATAAATTAGCTTTAGTCAAAATCTCAAACTTTTAAAAACGATCTGTGTTCTACTGTGACAAAATTTTATTGACACTCTTGCTTTAATACTAGAGTAGAATTTACTTTTTTTCACTCATTTTCCCCAGTGCACCGAGAGCTACTTGAAAGGTTGGATACTTTCTTATTTATGTTGAGGTCTTCAGAAATTAACATGTAATGCCAATTTTTATTAATAAATATATAGTAAAACAGCAAGAGGAGATATATATATATATATATATATATATATATATATACACATATATGATCTTATTGATTATCTAGATTTGGGCAAAACATTCATGCCTAATAATTCTGACTCCCAGGTTTAGCAAAGTGAGTCCAGATCCTGAGAAATACATAGATTTAACTAGAGAAAAGGAGAAAGAGAACATAATGAGGACTGAAAAATCTCCCCTTCTTAAATAGTCTTTTGATAAATATGTTTCCAAGGCTAGAATCCCAATGCTTTAGATATTACTTAGAAGACACTTTGCAGACCATGTAGTTTAGAATTATTCCAACTCCTGGAAATGTCATTTTACTGAACAGGACAAGCTTTCCTGGTGTCATTTCAAAGGGTCCTTTGGCTGTTGATAATCGGCTTGTGCCCTCCATGTGCAGCCTGGCACAGTGCTGGGTTGAAGACCAGGTCAACTGGCCACAATCTTTGGTTAAGCACTGAACCACCCTATCACTTGCAGTGAGATGGTGAAATGGCAAATCCCTTATAAAGCAGATCTGTTTTGATATTGCAAAAGTAATTGAATTTTTAAATAGTCAAACTATCTGAAATTTTCAAAGAATAGCTTAAATATCTTAGCTGAAAGGGTAAAATATAAATTAATAGTTGTTTGGGGAACTCTAAAGGGCTCCTCTCCACAGCTAATAGCCTGGTCTAGGGTGTCATTCTGCAGGAAGAAACAGCAAGGGAATGTGTTTTTTGCTTCACTGCCTGCAGCCATTTAAGACCTTTTCTATAGTTACTCCTATCTCATCGTTTTAATAAAGTCCATTTCTCTGCACAGTCTCCAATCCCTTTTTATTTTTAAGCCTAATGTGTGTAGTACCATACAAATCATTATAGTGGAGCTTTATTTACTTAGCTCTTCTTCCATACCAACCCACACAATTTGACAGGATCACTTGTTTGAGCTTTTGAAGATCTAAAACTCAGGCAGTGAAAAGGCATTTCGCTTGGAAGTTCACTGACACTTGCAGTTTTCACTTGCTCACCAAAATAAATACATTTAAAAATTTAAAAATTATAAAATATGGTATCTATGAGAATGTCCCATGTGAAATGCCAATTTTTCAATGCACATTATTTAAGTTTATTAAAACATTTAATAAAGGGAAATAATTAATTTTCTCTGTCATGACCATGTATTCAAGAATTTTAGCTTTGGTCTCAACACTGTCTCTGTTATAATCTTTCAATTTCTGAGTGTTAGTGTTTACATGTGGCAAAAGGGGCTAACAGGCCATCAAGGACAGTGGATTCTTCCTGAGAGTCTTCTAAAACCATTCCATGTACGATCACTCAATAATTATATCATATTGTTCTCTACTGGAATAACTGTTAGTATTCTCTTACATTTCTATTCCTCTCCTTTTCTGTTCATTCTGACGGACAGTCCATCTATGCACATATGGTATCTTGATGTCTCCTCCCTTCTGATTCTGATTCTGTGTGTGTATATGTGTGTATGTGTGTGTGTGTGTGCCTATGTTATGAGCACCAAGACAGAAGAATGATTGAAGTATTATTCTTCACTCATTTCTCTCTCTTTGCAAGTTTTACACTGAGTCATAAACAACAGTTGCCTCCTACGTTGTACATTATTAGCTTATGTTTTTTATATATGTGTTTTCATCCATGTTGTGGCTCTAATTCCCATGGCCTTTGTTATGACATCAGGGTTCTTTAGGCCACAGGATCAGGTCTCAGAAACAGACTTCCTCTCTCTGCCCTTCTCCTCCCTGCCTTTTATCCACTCTTTTTCTCCCCAGGGCAGGAATCTTCTTCCACCTTTCTGTCTTAAAGCTGGCTATAAAGAAATTCTCTGATCTGCCTTGTCTGATTGTTGTACATAGGCTCACATTCCAGGAGTCCTGGCCACTTCATGGGAGAGAAGAACACTGCTCAGAGAGGCCGAGAAGAATCTGAACAGACAGGCTTTGCCGGGTTTCCCCTGCCAAGTCTATTAGGACTAGATCATACCCTTTTTGTCTAATCACATTTCTCCATGCTTCAATCATGCCTGTCCAATGAAGTCTCCACAAAAGGCCCAAGAGGACAGGGTTCAGAGAACTTCTGGACAGCAGAACATGTGGAGGTTTCTGGAGGGTGATGTCTCCAAAGAGGTCATGGAAGCTTCACACCCCTTCCTGCATACCTCACCCGGTACATGTCTTCATCTGTATCCTTTGTCATATCTTTTATAATAAACTGGAAAATGTATATAAGTCTTTCCCTGAGTTCTGGGAGCTGCTCTAACAAATTAATCAAACCACAGGGGCGGGTGGTGGTATCCCTGATGTACAGCTGCTCAGTTAGAAGCACAGGCAAAAGAGCCCGGGGCTTGCGATTGGCATTGGAAGTGGAGGGCAGTCCTGTGGGACTGGGCCCTCTCCCTGTGGGATCTGAGGCTCTCTCCAGGTGGGCAGGATTGGACTGGAACCGGGCTGGAGGACACTAAGCTTGTGTCCACTGCAGAACTGACTGCTTACTTGGTACATGGAGAGAAACTCCAGCGCACAGATGCCTTCTGTGTCCACAATTGCAGTGTGAGAGGAGGAGAAAACAGTTTGTGTTTTTACCTCACACCTGGCCTCTGTGATATTTTTTAGGTTAATTCACCACTTGAACTAACAAATTTCCAATGAAATTGGCACCGCATTTCAAATTGTATTTGAAGGGCTCCTGTTTTCAGATTTTCTTTTCCTGGTTGTGTCCACAGTGATGTCTCAGTAACTACACACTGGTTTCTTCATCATCATCATCAGACTTTAAGTGTCTGAAAGATAAAAAATTTAGGTCCCTTACAGGATCATCTGTCTCCCCACCCTTCCCTGGGGTTTGTTGATAAAAATGTCATCTTCATTCCTCTGCTAGTTACCACGTATCTTTAAACACTGTAGTTGAACTTCAACCTCTTAATCCATATGCTCTCTAAAATATCTGAAAAGTCTACCGAGGAAGGTGTATGTCCCCTAATATGTGCTCTGGCATCTCAAAACAAAACCTTCCTAATTTTGAGAATGGGAGAGAAAGAAGCACAGCTCTGATTTCATCTTGAAATTTGTCACTGCTGTTATTGTCTATGTGTGTTTAGGGTGGGAGGGGCAAAGCATCTGAGTTTCCCTTACATCTTTCAGTTAAGGACCCTGATTACAATCCCACACTGACTATACTTCACACCTCTCCTCTCAGAATGCAGAGTGGTATGGATTACACGCCTATGAATTATGAGCCACCTTCTTTTTTTTTTTTTTTTTTTTTTTTTTTTTTTTTTTTTCAGAATCTTACTCTGTCTCCCAGGCTGGAGTGCAGTGGCTCGATCTCAGCTCACTGCAACCTCCGCCTCCTAAGTTCAAGCTATTCTCCTGCCTCAGCCTCCTGAGTACCTGGTATTACAGGTGCCTGCCACCACACCCAGCTAATTTTTGTATTTTTAATAGAGATGAGGTTTTGCCATGTTGTCCAGGCTGGTCTTGAACTCCTGACTTTAGGTGATCCCTCTGCCTCAGCCTCCCAAAGTGCTGGGATTACAGGTGTGAGCCACCAGGCCGGGCTGTGAACTACTGTTTTACTCACTCTGTATTCTCTTTCCTTGTGATTCCCTTAGAGCCCATTTTTCAGCTGTTACCCAAAATATCTACTTCTGTTCTATCCTAAACCAGAAACTTTGAACACTGTTTATTAAATTAATAGAAGTTAATAGATGTATACCTGGTGAATAATACTGCCTATTCTTTTCTTTTCTTTTCTTTTCTTTTTTGAGACAGAGTTTCTCTATGTCACCAAGAAAATCTCTGCTCACTGCAACCTCTGCCTCCTGGGTTAAAGCGATTCTCTCCCAGGTAACTGGGATTATAGGTGCTCTCTATTACACCCAGCTAATTTTTATACTTTCAGTAGAGATAGGATTTCACCATGTTGGCCAGACTGATCTCAAACTCCTGAGTTCAAGTTATTCATCCTCCTTGGCCTCCCAAATTGCCAAATTAGAGGTGTGAGTCACTGTGCCCAGCCCTATTCTTGCTTTCAAAGAGTAAATTTATTCTTTTTATTTTGCAATTTAAATGTAGCAACATCAATACACTTTTACCAAATTTAATGTGAAGACTGTATTCAAATAAGGTTATTAATTTCCAGTTTGGAGAGATAACTTTGCCTATAAGCTGTCACATACCTAAGAGTATCAGAATAATTTTGGATTTACATAACAGAAAATTCAACTCAAAATTTGATGTCTATAGTTAAATGTAAATAAGTAACTGACTTTTTAGTGGTAGTGTGTGATGCTCTCATCCTCTGTGCTCTAAATGACTTCATCTTCAGGCTAGCACTTCCCAGGGCAACATCATAACTATGATTATTCTGGGTCTTGGTCCTCATACACCAGCATCTGGTAAAAATGAAAATCAGTCTCCCCTATCCTAAAGCAAAACTGCTAAATTTCACTTTGTTTCGATTTATGAAGCCCCTTCACATCCATGAATCAAGCAGCAACATGGGAGGAATGCAACTCATGGTAGGATTTGGGGCCTGACCTCAGTTTATATTCATGATGTCATGATCGTGTCAAAGGGAAGATATTGTGATTATTTCTTTTAGAAGAGGGGGATCACCCCTATTATAAAGACACATGCACAAGTATGTTTATTGTGGCAGTTTATAAGAGCAAAGACTTGGAACCAAACCAAATGCCCATCAATGATAGACTACATTAAGAAAATGTGGCTCATATACACCATGGAATACTATGCAGTCCCAAAAAAGGATGAGTTTACGTCCTTTGCAGGGACATGGATGAAGCTGGAAACCATCATTCTCAGCAAGCTAACACAAGAACAGAAAACCAAATGCCGCATGTTCTCACTCATAAGTGGGTGTTGAACAGTGAGAACACATGGACACAGGGTGGGGAACATCACACACCAGGGCCTGTCAGGGGGTGGGGAGCTAGGGGAGGGATAGCAGAGGGTGAGGAATTGGGGAGAGATAATATTAGGAGAAATACTTAATGTAGATGACGGGGGATGGATGCAGCAAACCACCATGGCATGTGTATTCCTATGTAGCAATCCTGCATGATCTGCACATGTACCCCAGAACTTAAAGGATAGTAAAAAAAAAAAAAAAGAAAAAAGAAAGAAAAGGGGGTTCATCTTGGAAATCCAGTTGTAATTAACCACACCAAATCTACATGAATGATGCCAATTGGGAAGAATATAAGAGGGATACCAGGAAATTAACCATATTTATGATAGCAGGCTACCATTCAATTAACTATAATTTTATTAAGCTATGAATGTTCACATATCATGCCTTTTTAGTTAAAAATTAGAGTTTCCATAAAGTATGTCACAGTGGATCTTTGGACTGCATCTCTTGATGGTATTAATCTAATCAGGAAAACTTTAACACAGGTTTATTATCCTAATAGTGTTTAGTTATTATTTAAAAATCAATATTACTCCAATGGCTTTAGATTGCACTTGCTCTCTCTTGACTAAACATAATTGCAAAGGAGGTTATCATACATCTTACAACAATACTGGCTAATAGTACTTTCAGTGTGAATGAAACTGTTCTATCTACGTCTGCACTGTTCATTAGTTACCACAAACCATGTGTATCTCTTGAGTGCTTGAAATATAACTAGTGTGGGCCAGGTGCAGTGGCTCACGTCTGCAATCTCAGCACTTTGGGAGGCCAAGGTGGGTGGATAACCTGAAGTCAGGAGCTCAAGATCAGCCTGGCCACCATGGTGAAACATCTCTACTAAAAATACAAAATTAGTTGGGCCTGGTAGCACATGCCTGTAATCCCAGCTACTTGGGAGGCTGAGGCAGGAGAATTGCTTGAACCTGAGAAGCAGAGGTTACAGTGAGCCAGGATGTAACATTGCACTGCAGCCTGGGCAACAAGATCAAAAATTCCAAGAAAGAAAGGAAAAAAGAAAGAAAGAAAAGGAAAGAAAGAAAGGAAGGAAGGAAGGAAGGAAGGAAGGAAGGAAGGAAGGAAGGAAGGAAGGAAGGA
>NW_022436996.1:11283058-11483575 GCF_009761245.1 Sapajus apella
AAAGAAAGAAAGAAAGAAAGAAAGAAAGAAAGAAAGAGAGAGAAAGAAAGGAAGAAAGAAGAAAAGAAAGAAAGAAAGAAAAGAGGGAGGGAGGGAGGGAAGGAAGGAAGGAAGGGAGAGAGCGAGAGGAAAGGAAAAGAGAAGAAAAGAAAAGAGAAAAGAAAGAAGAAAGAAAGAGAGAGAGAAAGAATTTTTAATTTAGTGAATTTCTAATTTAAACAACCACATGTGATCAGTTGCTACGGTATTAGCGCAGCATCAAACATTGTGCGTTTAATTCATTAGTGCCTCTGACTGAGGTATGTTAGTTACAATAACCTCAAAACTGATGAGCTAGGAAAATCAACCAAATCAACCAAGTTTTCTCTCATATTCCAACCCAACATAACTGTTTGCAAATACATTAATAAAAGGTTTTCAAGTATTAAATTCCTTTCATGGAAGCCTTTTGAATATTGCAGAACATTTACCTCCAAGCTTCTCTTTATAACTAAGCTGCAAGACTCAAGGCAGCTAAAGAATTGACAGACGCTTTGGGGAATAACCCATCCACAAGGGCAGAAGCAGCATCAATCTTCAATATTTTTATTTTATATGTGAAAAAATTTATTACATCACTATTGCTTATTTAAAATTATATGACCTGCTTTATATGGACTTTGATGCAGTTCAGGGTCATACACAGATAATAAATAATTCTTTTGCGTTATGTATTCCATTCTGTACATATAACACAACATACTTGAACATTATAAATATCCATTAAAATAAAAGACAAATGTTAAAATTTTGAAAATTAAAATTGTGCATTTTGTAAGTACTTCAGAGAAATAAGCTTTCTTCTGTATTGATTTTAATTTCAAGAATAAAATTTTGTTTTAAATGAAATACTAGGCTACCTGTATATGTACATAGTATATATAATAACTAAAATCTATATTAATAAATTATTACAATTATTAAAAATCAATAACTTATTTGTTGACTTCATAATTGTGTTTAAATATGCTGTGTGCTAATTCATTTGGCATCTAATTGTCTTCAAGGATAATTTCCTTCCTCAATATTACAATAACCATTAACTTTATCTTGTTATCTAGTCATTCTTCAAGAGGCCATTTTAACAAGTGTATATGTCAAGGCTTCACTCAAGTCACTAAGAAAATTCAAGTACAGATGGAATTAAAATAGCACATACTGGAAAATGCATGAAGTTTAAAATGTATTATTCTAGCATCAAAGGAAATGCATGATATAGATTTCTTAGGATTAAAAGAGAGTATTAGATGAGAAATAAATATACTCATTATGATCTGAATGCAAAGTTCACATATTGTAGCTCAAATCTACAAGGTGGGTATTGGCAGGTGGGGGTATTAGCAGGTGGAATCTTTTGGGAAGTGATTAGGTCACGTGGGCAGGCAGAGTCCTCACAAATGGAATGAGTGCCCTTTTATAGCAGGCCAGAGAGTGACCCCTCTCTTCTTTTCCCATACAAGGATACAACAAGGAGTTTGCAATCTGCACCAGAAAAGGACCCTCACCAGAGGACCTTCCCCAGAAAAGCCTCTTCAGCAGAATCTGACTATGCTGGCAACCTGAGATGGGACTTCCCTGGTTCCAGAACTGTGACAAATTCATTTTTGTTGTTGTGTATAAACTATCCAAGTCTGAGGAATTTTTTTATAGCAGCCCAAATGGACTTAGATATCCCTTATATTTCCATTTTTCTCAGATACAGACATATGTTATCCATATCTCTAGTGTTTGAGAACAAATATAGTGTCTTTTTATTTTCTCCTCAAAAGAAAGCCTTTCCAATTTTAAGTACACAATAGATGTTTAACAAACGTTTTTGGATAAATTAAGCTTTTGTCAAAGGTCAACATTTATGAAGAGTCTTCTCCCTTTGTACAATAAGGTTTCAGGGATAAAAGCCTTTCTTTAGTATTAATTTTTATTTCAAGAATATAGTTTTGCTAGAAAGGAAATGCATAGGTTATTTGCATATGCATATAATATTTAATGTTACTGAAGTTTACATCAATAAAAATTATTAAAGAATAAAATCATTTTCACCTCATATCTTTAAGTTATTCCACAATTTATTATACATAGGCTCATAATAAAGATTAAATGAGGTCCAATGTAAAAACATTTAGCAAGGTATCTGACACACAAAACCTGATGACTAAACATTGATCCTCCATGATCATTAAAGATCTTTTCCCTTCCTTTCACTCAAGCAGCATCAACTACTGTGCACCAACTGGCACATTTCATGTATATTCTATGGCATGCTTCACTTCCTTTTGGGTGCCTGTGCTCCACCATCAAGTGGAGCTCCAAATATGAGCTACCGTATTTTTTGTGACCATTGGTTTTGTTTCAGTGTGAATTACTCAGAACTTTTTAAAGATTGTCTATTAAATACCCATTTTACACTATTTAGTATATGATAGATTTAGGCTGTACTAAATATTTAGTTTGGATATTGCTAAGGCAAGAGTACAGAAAAGGTTTTTCTGTTGCAATATGTGATCTGGTTGATCTGAAGCTCAAACCCTGCTAATGAATAATCAAGCATCATCTCTTCCTGAATGCATTTGCATTGGTGAATTGGATGCCTGTGTTCATCATTCCCCATCCTCCCTGTATACATGCTTATACTGTTTAATGCAGGAACCTAAGAATCATTTGTCTGTAGGAGAAATGGCTGGGGCTGAAAGCTTCAATGGTAGCTCTAAGATATAAATACTCATCTGGTGGACTGAGTGGCCCTAAATGGATGCCAGATTGCAGATATTAAAGGAGTTTAAACTGGTGAATCACATTCACACTAAGGCCTACATCAAAGGAGGCAGCTGGCTCTGGGCACAGCCTAAGCTCTTGGGCACAATGAATGCTCCCTGGCAGGAGACTTCCATGTTGTACATGAATTTTCATTTGAGTGTGTATCTAAGTGGGAAATACTGCACAGGCATGGGTGATAACCCATTGGGCCCAGAAAATGTATTCCTTTCATTAAGGATACATAGATGAGTGGAAAATATTTTCCTATCATGTCACCAGAATACTTCTTCCTGTTCGTCTCTGTCAGATTACACTAAGACCAGAAGGAGTAAGAGTGAGATTGATGCGGCTTAAGGTAGAATTTTTGTACCAGGATAATGACAACCCCAAATGATTTATGTTTCCATTATTAGACCCAACTAGAAAGGCTCAAGGAGCACCTTGTGGTGCTCTCTGGGAGCAGAAATTGTGGTGTCCAGCCAAAAAGGTGACATGCACTTCCACTTCACTAACAGCAGTGGAACAGGAGAGTCAAAACCGATGCCAATGGTTGCCTCTGAACAACCATAATGATATTTTCGAGGAGACACCGGGAAGATGGAAATTTTTGGATCTAATTAAACTTAAGAACATCTGCACAGCAAAAGAAATAATCATTAGAGTGAACCAACAATCAACAGAATGGGAAAAAATTTTTGCAATATATCCATCTGATAAAGGGCTAATATCCAGAATCTACAAAGAACTAAAACAGATTTACAAGAAAAAACAAACAACCCCATTCAAAAGTGGGTGAAGGATTTCAACAGACACTTTTCAAAAGAAGTCATTTATGCAGCCAACAAACATATGAAAAAACATTCATCATTACTGGTAATTAGAGAAATGCAAACCAAAACCACATTGAGGTACCATCTCACACCAGTTAGGATGGTGATCATTAAAAAATCTAGAAATAACAGATGCTGGAAAGAATATGGAGAAACAGGAACACTTTTACACTGTTGGTGGGAGCGTAAACCAGTTCAACCATTGTGGAAGACTGTGGTGATTCCTCAAGGATCTAGAAATAGAAATACTATTTGACCCAGCAATCCCATAACTGGGTATATATCCAAAGGATTATAAATCATTCTATTATAAAGACACATGCACACGTATGTTCATTGCAGCTAACAAAGACTTGGAATCAACCCAAATGCCCATCAAAGATAGGCTGGATAAAGAAAATGTGGCACATATATACCATGGAACACTATGCAGTCATAAAAAAGCATGAGTTAATGTCCTTTGCATGGCATAGATGAATCTGAAAACCAACAATGTCAGCAAACTGACACAAGAACAGAGAACCAAACACCACATGTTCTCACTCATAAATGGGTGTTGAACAATGAGAACACATGGATACAGGGAGGGGAACATCATACTCTGGGGTCTGTTAATGGGTGGAGAGCTAGGGAAGGGATAGCAAGGGGTGGGAAGATTGGTGAGGGACAACATTAGGAGAAATAGCTAATGTAAGTGATGGGGGGATGGAGGCAGCAAACTACCATGGCGTGTGTATACCTATGTAACAATCCTGCAAGTTCTGCGCATGTACCCCAGAACTTAAAGCACAATAATAATAAAAAAAAAGAAATTCTTGCTGGTCTAGCATAAGGTTTCTCAAAACAATGCTCATGTGTATATTCATGTAAATGACACCTGTTGTACTCAAGAGGGAGGGACCCCTCACATACCTGTTTGCATTGTGTATCTAATTCTTAGTCATTAACCCTCTGAACAAAATTTGGTCAAGCACTACATAATGGTTTTCTATAGCCTGGACATTTCAGCAGATTCACCTCTCTATAAATCATCATTTTAATTATCTTATGCCATATTTAAAAACTTTTAAAGGTCCTCTTCTATTTTCCACCTAAACTTGAAACATCCCTGCATTCCAAACCATCTAACTTCTGCTTGTACCCAACATTTTCAGCCTTTACTGCTATTTATTACAACCAAATATATTTAATTAGGCTAGAGAGTATGCCATACAAGAAAAATGCAACTTATGTGCCTTTTCTGAATGCCCTGACGGATGGTATTGTGCAAAACCCTGAGGGATTTGAAGTAAGAAAAACCTGTAGATGAGTTCTGACTCTGTTGATTTGTCTGACACTGAGCCTTAGCATTATCCTCCATAAGACAGTGATATGATTATTTACTCTGCATTTAAAGAAGAGCAAAGCAGCCCAAAGACTGTGACATGGGTGGAAAGAACATGGCTCTCCCAGGGTTCCATTATGCTCTCTTCTCTATAGGGGCAGTCCCCATTCATCAGGGTACTGCTTGAGGGCATTGAGTTCCTGCAATTCTTTGGTTTTAAATGATTGCCCCTCTCCTCTGTACGCATGGAGCCCACCTTCCTACCATTCTTACATGACTCTTATCATGTACCTTCTTCTCTTGTACATATTCAAGTTTTACTTATTAAGTATTTATGTATAAGCTACTCTGGATTATGTCATATGACAAACTCCAGGGGGGGAGTAGCAGTGTTTTTGATAAATTCATTTCCTAAACGATTCTGAACGCAATGCTCTACATTAGGGGTTGGTCAACTCTGGCCCCCAGACCAAATCTGGCCAGTCACCTGTTTTAGCAAACAACATTTTTTTGGTACACAACCAGCCTTATCTATTTGCTTAGGTATTGACCATGGCTGCTTTCACACCACAAAGGCGGATTTGAGTATAGAGACAGAAACTGACATCATTTGGCTGACCGATAAAGCCTGCAATATTTATAACTGGTCCTTTAGAGAAAGAGTCTGTGAACCCCTGCTGTACATGAAAGGGAGATTCAGGAAATACTTGTTCAAAAATGTAACATTTGCCCCAAACTATTTCTACACTCATAGAAATGTGTTTCTACATAAAACCTTCCTCTGAGTCCAGTTCCAGGTTTAAGATATTTTAACACTAAAAGGAGGTTATATGTTTTATCTTAATATCACCTTGTCAGTTTTAGTGCTGGAAGATGCCCAACACTGCTGCCTACATATTGATCTGTACTCGGTATCAAGAAACAGAACACAGTGTACACCTTTTAGGACTTTACCGTCTTCCATTAAGACATCTGGGAATTTAAATGTAAAGAAATCAGTTTTAAAGACAACCTCAAAGAAAACTTAATTACAAGCTATTCTTTTACAGAAACATAAACTCCATTAGTAAGCGACAATGATTAGAAATTTTGCATATGTTTGTAGCCCTTTGCAGCAAATTCTATTGTTTTCTAAATGTTCACTAAGTTTTCGCTCTTGATGAAGATGACAGTATTCAAAATAAAGCCATGATGGAGTGATTTTCATTCAGAAATAGTGGGCTAAGGCTGTGAAGAAAGTTTCCAATTCTGATTTGGATTTCAAATCGGACTTTAATAGCTCAAGATGAAACTCGTGGATTTTCTCATTTACTGCCTGCACTGCTGGTGCTCAGTAAATTGAGATGGCTTGTTGTTCAGAGCCCTCTTCCTCAGAGTTTTCTAATCTTCCAACAGGCATCCACTCAACTTTAAAAAAAAAAAAAATCCTGTCTTGCCTAATACAGTGAAATAAATAAACCAGCGTCTTCCAGCCTGGGAAGATGAGCTTTCAGATTGTTTCTTTGCAAATCAGAATCTTACTATGTTGAGCCATTTAGATTTCATAAGCTGCACAACATCCAAGGCAGTTCTACTCAGATAGCAATGCTTTAACTGCTTAGTGATAACACAGGATAATATGAAACATTTTTTTATAAATCTAAATAAATACTAAACACTAGATCAATTTTTCAACAATATGAAATTTTGTTTTTTACATATCATGCCCTGTTCTAAATCTGGCTTAATAGGCACTATACATTGTGCTGGCAAAAAAAAAAAAAAAATCTGAATTGTGTTACTATTTAATACATTATGTTTTATGTATTTCAATCTCTGAAATGAGCAGGTTAAAAGGGAATATAATTTTGATCTATTAAATGAGGTGTATTAAAAATTACTAAGGCAAAAACTAAACATGGCACTTGAAACGCAATATGAAAACATATTTGAGATTAAGAAAGTAAAATAAATAACACATATTTAGGACATTTTTCTTTTCCTCTATCAGAGACTTTTGTTTGTTTATTTGTCTGATGCCAGGCTGGAGTGCAGTGGCGCAGTTTTGTCTCACTGCAAACTCCGCCTCCCAGTTCAAGTGATTCTCTCGATTCAGCCTCCCTAGTAGCTGGGACTACAAGGTCACACCAACATGCCTGGCTAATTTTTTGTATTTTTAGTAGAGATAGGGTTTCACCATGTTGGCCAGGGTGGTCTCGATCTCTTGACCTCATGATCTGCCCACCTTGGCCTCCCAAAGTGCTGGGATTAGAGGTGTGAGCCACTGAGCCCGGCTAGAAAAGATTTTTAAGACTGGCTAATTCTCATGTCACTAAGAGAAGATTCATGCCATTTGAGATAAAAGAATTACTTTTTGAACAAAGACAAGTAAAACTGAATGTAGGTTTCAGAGTAATTTAGATAATTATCAAGTTAAATAAAATTAGAAATAGATATGTTACAGAAAACTTCTAGTCAACTTTGGTCCATAATTCTTATTTCATTTGAATTCTTTATTTAGAAGTCAACTTACATTTTGTGGTAGCCAAACTCTTTATAAAGAATTTTCTTATCAATACCTGTTGGTGAACTGTCAAGTGCTTTGTCATATTCCTGGCTCTGTCCCACATGGATCACCTTGCATAGGCACACTAACGGTTTCTCCTGAAAGTCATCATCAAACACAATTTTCATGCTCACTTCTTACATTTTAGATACAGGGCTGTTTTCCCCCACAATCTGTAGTAGCTCCTGTTCTATGGAGAGCAGTTCGAGGTGAAAGTGAAATGTTGAACTCAATTATCTTTAAGATGTCCTTAATTTAAACTTTTACAATGTTGGCCAGGTGTGGTGGCTTATGCTGTAATGACAGCACTTTGGGAGGCCAAGGCAGGTGGATCACCTGAGGTCAGAAGTTCAAGACTAGTCTGGCCAAAATGGCAAAACCCCATCTGTAGTAAAAACAAAAAATTAGTCTGGTGTGGTGGTGCCCGCCTGTAATCCCAGCTACTCAGGTGTCTGAGGCGGGAGAACTGCTTGAGCCCAGGAGGCGGAGGTTGCATTGAACGAAGATTCTGCATTATACAATTTTTTTTTTTTTTGAGACAGAGAAATTTTCTTTTGCCATTCCAAAAAAAAAAAAAAAAAAAAAAAACTATAATGTTAACTTTAATTTCATTATAGTCTTTTGTCTCTTAGTTCAATGTCATATTTTATCCAATGTAGGTTGAAATATGCTGACTCCCTTGTTGACAAACTTAGGAACGTTCAAGCCTACATTATCTCATGTATTCATTACTTAGTCAGAAGTATTTTGCCCTCAATCTTTGAACTCAGTTCAGGTTGACAGGTGCATTTGTGACACCAGAATCAGCAACCGTAAAAATAGGATGTGTTAAAAATGTACACAAAACACCGCTCTACAGTTGCTCATTCTTTCATTTGTTCAGTTATCTTGTTTAGTAAAAAATCTATTGTTTTGGAAGCTCTTAACAATGCACTGGGAATATAAAGAAGAAATAACATATGATCTCTCTGTTCTCAAGAATCTTAACAACAGTAAAGATCAAGTTTATGTTAAAAACAAATTATACTGAATAAAAAACAAGATGATAAAATCTAGGAGAAATACGGTGTTTAGAGTTATCTAAACAGGTTATAAAAGTAACCACTTCATAACAGGAGTACCATTCTCTATGTTTTAACCAAGATAATGTGCATTAATTGTCTTGACTTGCCTAAGTCTCTCTGTGATCTCAAGCAGCTCATTAGTCACTCCGAGTCTGTCGCAGATTCAGAGACCGTAATCCCTGGCACCATGGTGATTTCAGGAGTCAAATTTAGCCCATTCCCCAGAGAATGATTCATTATTCATTTTTAGCTGGTGAGATCATGCTGCAACTTCCTAATAGCCCATGAGCACCTCGAAGACTGTGTCTTGTGTCATCCATTTCCCTATTCCTGGCACTCATGGCTGTGCTCAGCATTGCATGTATTCTCTAGCTCAGCAATATCAGCTGCCTGTCATTCCACCATGACAATATTATCTTCTTTCTCGTTTCTCATGAAATTTTCCAGGGACAGGAGTCACATAGTATATGACATAATATAATGGAATGGAATACAGGAGCAGTGACTGAAGACTGAAGACAATTTTCAGGGTAGAGGGTATAAAAATAAGAAAGAAAATGTACCTGTAGGGAGAAAACGGAAAAGTTCCAACCACAAATGCCCCTCCACCCCCACAGTTCTTTACTTCTAATTACACCGTCATCACCCAAATACAGGTCACAGAAAAATTGTGAATGTTTGCCTGTTTGCCTCACATAGGTAGACCCATCACCTTGACCGGCACGATTTAGGTCGCTACAGGTGGGCTAATGGTTGCATTCTTTATTGACACATAGGGGACCTGCCCCAGAAGCAGTGCTACCTGGGCTCAGTGGTGGCTGTGCCTGCAGGGGTCATTGCTAGCTGATAACTAACAATGGGTTTCACTGCTACTGCCAGCAAGGGAATGAAAATGTAAATGGGTTCACAGGTCACTTTATGTCAAGTGGAAAATGAATAATAGTTTTGCTCCTGTGGGCCAGAGGAAAGCATGCATCATTGATCCCTCAAGGATTAATTTCTCATGATAAATGTAATTGTCTAAAATAATAGTGGGGAAAACCAATCATTCTAAAGCCCAGAGAATGAGCGGGTGAGAGCTGCCCGTTTAGAAAAGGACAAAGAATTCAAAAGGAGTAGCAAAGGGTGTCCTTTAGCACATGGTGAAGGATTGCTCTCTGGAACCTGAGGATTCTCTCACAGCTGGAGGTCAAAAGTAAAGCAGACCAACTGGGTGTGGTGGCTCATGCCTGCAATCCCAGCACTTTGGGAGGCAAAAGTGGGTGGATCGCAAGGTCAGGAGTTCAAGACCAGCCTGGCCAGTAAGGTGAAACCCCATATCTACTAAAAATACAAAAATTTGCTGGGTGTGGTGGTGGGCGTCTGTAGTCCCAGCTACTCAGGAGGCTGAGGCAGGAGATCGGCTTAAACCCAGGAGGCGAAGGTTGCAATGAGCCGAGATCCTGCTACTGAACTCCAGCCTGGGCCACAAAGCGAGACTTCATCTAAATAAAAAAGTAAAGGAGACCTACATGGGCAGTACGTTTGTGACTGGGCTATTAAATGTACGGGGATCTTCTAAAAGGAAAAAAAAATACATGCCATATTTAAACTTTGGAGAATCTTAGCCTTAGATTGTCTGAAATTGCAATATTGAACTAAGACATTTCTGAGAACTTAGAAAAATCATAGCGAGTTTTACTGTATGTAAAGATTTGTCTATTGTTTGTAGTGATATAAAGAACAACTAATATTTTCATTATAATTCTTACTTATGGGTCTCAGATTGTTGATACATTTTTGATTAATCCTTATATGCATTGTATGACAATGACTGCAGCGTAAAATATATTTACAGAAACTGCAGGAGAAAGAGTAATTTTTCTGTGGCATCATATTTCAATGACCAGTATGAACTCTGTAAAAAGAAAGGCTACAGGTCATAGTTTAGTCAGTACGGGCACTGCACAGAAAAGTACAGGAAATCCAGAACCTACTTAAGACAACTGTCCAGTTCCTAACTGGACTCTCTCTGAGACCCAGCTGTCAAAGACTCATGAAATGCTAAAGCCGAGAAAATAGAAACATTCTCAAAATAAGTAATAAGAATGTTTAAAGAAAGTATAGTAACTATCTGCAAGGAGAAGGATGTATATTTTGGACCTGAATGGGATTATTAAGTGCTGTAATGTAGTTGTGTATCAGGGAGGGAAAGAAACTTATTTGATTTCTCGAGACGGCGTTATAAGTTAGGAGAACTTTCAGTGCAAGTAAAGGAAAACCTAGGGCAAGGAGATGTATTAGCAGTAAGGTGTGGCTGGCAAGACTGGTGAGAAGAGAAGGTGAGGGCCAGGAGAGTCGGATATCCAAGTAACATGAGACTATTTGCGAGTGGACAACCTGTGTCCCATGGTCAAGAGGAAAAGAAATGCTACCTGTGACAGCCGCATGTTGAAGCCCCTGCTCTATTCTTACTTATGACAGCCTGTGCGTTCCTAAAGTTGAAATCCCTAGGTCTCTCCAATAATTTCTGACTTTAACCTCTGCTTGACAATCTGAGTCCCATATTCTGTGCATTTGACCTTATCCTTCTTCAAACCTTTCTTTAGGTCAAGTATGCTGTTCCTATTTTACAACCAGCCTGGAAATGTGATTCCAATTCATTTTTCTTTTCTTTTCCTTTCTTCCTCTTCCTCTCTCTCTTCCTCTCTCTCTCTCTGTCTCTCTCTCCTCTCATTCTCTCTCTCTCTCTCCCTCCCCCCACCCCCCGCCACCCCCTCATTTCCCAGTCTCACTGCAATGCCTAGCCTGGAGTACACTGGTGCGATCTCAACTCACTGCAATTTTTGCCTCCTGGGTTCAGATGAGTCTCCTGCCTCAGCCTCCCGGGCAGTTGGGATTACAGGTGCCCACCACCACACCTGGCTAGTTTTTATATTTTTAGTAGAGATGGGCTTTCACCATACTGGCCAGCCTGGTCTCAAACTCCTGACCTCAAGTGATCCACACGCCTCGGCCTCCCAAAGTGCTGGAATTAGAGGCATAAGCCACCACACCCAGCCTTCTTTCTTTTTTTAAAAAAAATATTTTTTTTAAAAAAAGTGTCATCTTGACTCTAGGTTGTGTATCTAATTTTGAGCAGAGTCATGGCCATAAGAGAAAGATCTGAATCTTTTCTCACTATAGGTTATAAAAGTCATGAACCTAATTCAAAGAGCTATGGAAATCGTGGGGAAAGACACCAAATATGATAGAAAAGGCAATTTTATTAGTGTTGAGTTAAACTAAGAAAAATGAAGAGAAGAGGATTTTTAAATTTAAGCTTAAATTAAGAACCCTAATGAGTAGAAACTTTGGTTTCAGACATGCTGCATTCAATTAATTTTAACCGGTACCCACTATGTGTCAAACAACAATATAAATATATAAATATTGAGGCTATATATGACGGATGGAAATAGCTAAGAAAACATGTAACTTAAAATACCTAAAAATGTGTTGTGAAGAAAAAGAAATTAGATGTGTAATTTTCTTCTGTGTTTGGTACATGATGTGTGAGAACAAACGTATGTGCTCAAACATGCCATTGCTCACTGGATAAGTTCTATTTGTATTTCTCAAGGAAGATCAAACGTCATTTTCTAAATAAAGTGTTTTCCTCCCTTTGTCACATAAAGGCAGCTGCACCTTCCTGAGCTGCCATTCTCCTTTGGCACATGTTAGAGACCCAATAAATGCTAGTTTCTGGTTCCTCCCTAATTAATCTCTAATTGCATCATGTAGTAGAAACTAAATGGATAGACGATTTCAAGAATATGTTAATACAGTGAAATCATATGCAATAAATCATTCTTGATAGTTTTATTAAGAATGACAAAGATTGTTTCATTTATCACAAATGATAAAGAATCATTTTTGATAAATCCATGTGTATGTTTTAATCATATGTATAATGTTTTGTATATGTGTATGTTTTATATACATGGATTTATTTAAAATAATTCATCATTCTTGGTAAATTAAACAATCATTATCACCCTTAATCAATGAAACTATCAAGAATGATTTAGATGTACAGAATTTATACTGAGACATGACCATTAGAATTTAGCCAGAATACAGTACATGATTTCACTATATTAACATATTCTTGAAATTGTCTACAATGCTGTATACACATGGATTTATGTATACCCGTATAAATCCATTATTCTTTATTTGTTAATTGTTCTAATTAATTTTTGATTTCTGTGTGTACATAGTAGGTGTATGTATTTATGGAGTACATGAGATGTTTTGATACAGGCATGCAATGTGAAATAAGCCCATCATGGAGGACGGGTTCCAGTTCTTTTTTAATGACTTCCAAAGGCTCTCAGTATTTCACTGTCTACCCCAAGACTGCCATTGATTCTATCACTCTCCTTTTCCCTGGCTACCTAAGCAATAAACTTTACCTTTTTATCTATGGCCTGGAAATCTTGGAAATGATTTGCGCAAGTACTCTATACATTTGTGTATACTTGCAAAATGTTTTTAAGACTTAATTGCATTTACTGTGTAGGGTACATTCTCATAGAGTGAAATGGAGACTAAAGTGGTCTACATAATTTACATAGCTATACAGCCATATGTCATACGACGTTGCAGTCAAGGACAGACTGCATATATGATGCAAAGCTGAAAAATTCCTATGACCTGGTAAAGTCACAGCTATCCTAACATTTTAGGACAATGCATTATATTTTCTATATTTAGAAATGCTTAGATATATAAATTCTTCCATTGTGTTACATTTACCTATACTATTCACTGCAGTAACATGCTGAAAATGTTTATAGCCTAGGAAAAATAGGATATACCATATAGCCTAGTGTGTAGTGGGTTACACCATCTAGGTCTGTGTAAGTATCCTCTGTGATGTTCCTGCCATGACAAAAGTGCCTAATGAGGCATTTCCTGGGACATATCCTGGTTGTTAAACAACACATGACTGTACACTATGATGCTCACACAATGACAAATCTCCTAATGATGCAGTTCTCAGAATGCGTCCCTGTCATTAAATTACACATGGCTGTACATATTTTATTTTAATCTTTTTCTCTTAATGGGAATACAGTTAAATCCTCTTAAGTTTAATGTTCCTGTGAGATAATTCCCCCATGCTATTCATGTTTCATTACTCTTCCAAATCCATTTATCCAGTGATCCCATTTATATTTACTCAAAACACAATAGTCTATTAAAACGTTCATCCAGAATGTCAGCCATTTAGTTGCTTACAAGCAAGGAGACTTGTACTTCTTCATTTTTCAAGGGGATATTATACACAGAAGCCTATATCCCAAAAGGAAAGTCCTGGAACATATCCTGAGTAGGAAATATAATATATTAAGTATTCATAATACTGCCTGTTTTCTGATTCCACACTTTTTCAATAGATGGTATATTTAAAATTTTTCCTTCTCTTTGCCAGCATAAGCAGGGAAAGGCGATAACTGCAAATTGCAATATACTATTGGCTACAAGCCCAGCTGAAAACACAATGTGGAAGGAAACATTTTTCTTTCTTCTAAGGTAGACCTAAAGGACATGCTCAGATTCAAGAGGCAAATTCCACTGATGTAGAGCATAAATAGGAGTAAACAAGATATTTGCAATAGTCAGAGAGAAGCAAGTTGATAACTTTTTGAAAAAGGGCCTTGTAGATGCTTACATAAGCATTTTATATTACCATGGCCATGCACTAGATGGGCTGTAATGTAGGTCAGTGCAGAATATCTCTGAAGGTTTCCTAACTGAATTGTTTACATCTTCAACTTCATTTTTAACATCAAGGCTATACACAAAGTAAAAACAAACAAATGGTAAAGTTAAAAAGCACTTTGGTTCTAAACCAGCTTGTATTACAACTTTACCTCTGCTAGAATTTTAATGATCTCCTTCATCTGTTTCATTTTTAATATCATTTGTGCTAGGATTGAATATAAAAATGGACTTGGAGGGGGAACACTATCAGTGGAAAAAAGATCTATATGAAATAAAAAAGGATACTAACCCATCAGTAAAAAAGTATACAAACCCATCACTAATGGCCAGGGTTCTATAAGATGTGAATTACCAACCTATTGACTAGTGTTTGTTTACTGAGGTAACTAATACATTTAATATTTTGTATTCATGTTAACTGCCAGAGGTTATGTGATGATGAATCTTCATCAGAATTATCTCTTATATTCTACACTGCACAAATTGAATTGCTAATGAAAAATTCAAACAAAAATTACATATTCTATCCAGTACAATCATTCCAATTTTCATAAATCTCTTCCAACTAAAATTAGGGTAGGTGTAATGCATTTTAAAATAATAAGTGTAAAACACTCTTAAATTATTTCTTGGGTTATCTTAAAGAGTACACTTCTGTAATGTCTTCGATAACATCATATTTAAAATTACCCTATTAATTTGAAACAATAAATTATACCATTTTCTATGTTTACCTTAAGGGAGGCACACTGTAGTAACTGGTGCAAGTAGCTCCAAATTTATACAAAAATGATGTTCTGATTAGAAAAGATTTCTGTTTCTAGTGTCTTTCTTCACTCCTATTAGCAGGGCATTGAGGGACTAACTTTTTAAGAGATATCTATGTGGCATATAAGTAGTTCTCTGTGCTAGGAAAAGTATAAACAGATTTTAGAGGAAAAATCTTCCAACTACAGGGATAGTCTTAAATCTTCTTGTATATTAGAAAGATTTAGTAAAAGAAGATGAATGCTATCAACTACCCACAGCAAACTCTTGGCAATAATGCTGAAAAATCTAGAGTTGCATCAGGCAGAGGTAGAATAACACAATGAAGATGATGATAACAGTGGAGATATGATTACATCTATAGTATAAGTTTTGTACAAGAGGGTACCTATATATATTTTGTCAGGGCAAAGAATTATTTACACTATCCAGTGCCTAATAAAGGTGTTTGACATGTCAGAGGAGGTGACAGGTCCAAATACAAGCAAGAGTTTTAAAATATCCATTTTGTTTCCCACTGCAAAGTGTTGTCATCTGCTTCCCCTCTCTTTCTATTGATACTGGGGGGCCTTGCATGGTTTAAGACAAAGCAAGCATTACAAATCAGTAAAGAATGTGGAATACTTGATAAATGTTTCTGGGACAATTGAACATAATACAGATGAAAAAAGTAAAGCTAGATTTGGATTTCACATCATATACTAAAATATTTTGGGGTGAATTACGGTAGTATAAATGACAGTTTAAGAGAAAACATAAGCGAGCATAACATAATTAATGGAGAAAACTTTATCTCCTGAGCAATAAAGCATATCACAAAAGAAAGTGTTGATCGATTAAAGAACTTTGCAAAAACAAATATATAGAAACAATGTGAGAAGGTACAGAATAGGAAAGGATATTTAGAAGTTCGCCAGATCCATCAATTAAAATATCAATTTGTCTGCTTCAATAGTTGATACCTTGCTGTCAAATTCCTGATTAAATAATTCTCTTCCAGAAGTAAGAATATTTATGTAGAGAAGTATGTTTTCCTTTTCTTTCTACATTACAGTTCATTGCTTCCTTCAGAGAACTGAAACCATATGCAGAGACTTTTTTCATCTATGCATACTTTCTATGTTTAATGAGCCATTAGCGTGGCATTTCCATTACACTGATTGCATTCATTCTGGTTCAGCAAAGCATACATTTCAGAATGTAAAATGTATCTGCTGTGTGTCCATTCAATGTTGCCTTCTAATTTTAGAGAAAATAGTACCAGTTACCCTTAATATCATTTTATTAAACACTAGGAGAAACCATTGTGTGCTAGATTATATGTTAACACAATTTTATCGCAAAGGCATAAAAATGCAAGAAATAAAATTTCAAAGCAAGAAATAAGATTCCAGAGTTTCTTCTTATATGGAGCAATTTAAGAAAAACAAATGAAAGAAGAGCTGGTTTTATCTGGAAATCTCATAGCACAGGTTATATGGTGGTATCAAAGCAATAATAGTTGATTACGTACAGCTATCAGCAAAAACTAGAAACAAGATATAAGTGTGCCCTACTGCTTTTTAATTTACATTTCAATATTTATAACACTGTGCTAGAACAGAATAAATACTTTCTATCTGATTATTGTTTGCGATAGCTTATTTTCCTTTATTTGGTATCTGGCAGTTAACTTTTCCATTATCAAGTTTCTGTTGTATGATGATTTTAATAACAGAGCTGGATTTGTTCATCAGTCAGCATTTGTGAGTTTTGTCTCAAGTGCTCTACTAGACACAGGTAATAAAAAGAGGAATCTGACATCTACATTTTCAACAAGCTCATAGCCATTTGGGAGACAGTAGAATTAATAAATAAAGATTTGTCATCAAAAGGTAATTTAATGTTTGATCATATATGATGCACAAGATATTGTTTTATGCTTATTACCATTTTGTAATTGGAATTCATTAGAAACCTATATAGAAGTTATTTTCCCTAGTTTCTAGAAAAGAAAAAATAGCTAGCATTTATTGAATGAATAACAAATGCAATAATTTATGCAAAACCTCATGACTTATTGCATTTTATTTATACTACAATCTTCTGAGATAGTTATCTTATCATCTTCTAGTTAAACATGAGAAAACTAGTTCAAATGACAAGTTTTACAACTAGTGACATACACACAAAACGATACATATGTGATTCATAAGTACACATATATTCTACTATATTTTGGCAACTTTAACTCTTAAAATAGTATTACTTCTTTGTGATTGGCACTTCTTGAGCAGCAAAAATGCTTATAAGACCACTTAGTATATGGCTTTTCTTCTCCATCACCTGCTATTGACTAATCAGATTTAACTATTTATTTACCTATTATTGACTATCCATAATGTTTTATTCTACCTAGATGCTGTCTTGCTGAAACCATCCTTGAGAGCTAGAAAATTCTATGGTCTATTCATTTACTTCCAAGAATTCAATAGAAGTAATTTCATTATCAATGAATATAATAATCTTAAGCCATCAACACAGATCAACCAACACCTCAGAGCACTGCCGCTTACAAGACATGTGCTTGCATTTTCTTTCAATAGGTGGCATGAAGATAAATATTTTCAGGTTCAGAAATTCCTAAGATTCTGTCTATAAAAAGTTCATACTTGAGGAATGAAAATAAATCCACTAGATAGCTTCTGTCTCCGCAATCTTATGTGTCCTTCAGAAATGTAAGAAAAGCCCTCTCTTACTTCTTTCAGCAGTGGTTTGTAGCTCTCACTGAAGAGGTCCTTCACATCCCTTGTAAGTTGTATACTTGGTATTTTATCCTCTTTGTAGCGCTTTTGAATGGGAGTTCACTTACGATTTGGCTGTCTGTCTACTACTGGTGTATAGGAATGCTTGTGATTTTTGCATATTGATTTTGTATCCTGACACTCTGCTGAAGTTGCTTATCAGCTTAAGGAGATTTGGGGCTGAGACAATGGGGTTTTCTAAATATACAGTCACATCATCTGCAAAGAGAGACCATTTGACTTCCTTTCTTCCTATTTGAATACACTTTATTTATTTCTCTTGCCTGATTGCTCTGGCCAGAACTTCCAATACTATGTTAAATAGAAGTGGACAGAGAGGGCATCCTTGTCTTATGCAGATTTTCAAAGGGAATGCTTCCAGCTTTTGCTCATTCAGTATGATATTGGCTGTGTGTTTGTCATAAATAGTTCTTATTATTTTCAGATACATTCTATCAATACCTAGCTTATTGAGAATTTTTAGCATAAAGGGCTGTTGAATTTTATCGAAGGTCTTTTCTGCATCTATTGAGATAATCATGTGTTTTTCGTCATTTGTTCTGTTTATGTGATGGATTATGCTTATTGATGTGTGTATGTTGAACCAGCATTGCATCCCAGGGATGAAGCTGACTTAATGATGGTGGATAAACTTTTTGATGTGCTGCTGGGTTCAGTCTGTCAGTATTTTAGTGAGGATTTTTCACATCGATGTTCATCAGGGAAATTGGCCTGAAATTTTCTTTTCTTGTTGTGTCTCTGCCAGGTTTGGTATCAGGATAATGTAAAAACATTTCATGCTCATGGGTAAAAGGAATCAATATCTTGAAAATGGCCATACTGCCCAAAGTAATTTACAGATTCAATGCTATCCTTATCAAGCTACCATTGACTTTCTTCACAGAATTATAAAAAATTACTTTAAATTTCATATGGAATCAAAACTAAGCCCATATAGCAAATACAATACTAAGCAAAAAGAACAAAGCTGGAGGCATTATGCTACCTAACTTAAAACCATACTACAAGGCTACAGTAACCACAACAGCATGGTACTGGTGCCAAAACAGATATATAGATTAACGGAATAGAACAGAGGCCTCAGAAATAACACCACACATCTACAACAATGACTTTTGACAAACCTGACAAAAACAAGTAACGGGGAAAGGATTCCCTACTTAATAAATGGTGCTGGGAAAACTGGCTAGCCATAGCAAAAAACTGAAACTGGACCCCTTCCTTACACCTTATACAAAAATTAACTAAGATGGATTAAAGACTTAAATATAAGACCTAAAACTATAAAAACTCTAGAGGAAAACCTAGGCAATATCGTTCAGGTCATAGGCATGAGCAAAGACTTCATGACTAAAACATGAAAAGCAATGGCCACAAAACCCAAAATTGTCAAATGGAATCTAATTAAACTAAAGAGCTTCTGCACAGCACACACGTGCACACACACACACACACACTATCATCAGAGTGAACAGGCAACCTACAGAATGGGAGAAAATTTTTGCAATCTACCCATCTGACAAAGGGCTAATATCCAGAATCTATAAGGAACTTAAACAAATTTACAAGATAAAAAAAGAAATTCCACGAAAAAGTGGGCAACATATGTGGACACTTCTCAAAATAATACATTTATGCAGCCAATAAACATATGAAAAAAAGCTAATCATCATTGGTCATTAGAGAAATGCAAATCAAACCCACAATGACATACTATCTCATCTCATGCCAGTTAGAATGGCTATCATTAAAAAGTCAGGAAACAACAAATGCTAGTCAGGATGTAGAGAAATAGGAAAATTTTACACCGTTGATGGGAGTGTAAATTAGTTCATCCATTGTGGAAGACGGTGTGGTGATTCCTCAAGGATCTAGAAATAGAAATTCCATTTCACCCAGCAATCCCATTACTGGGCATATGTCAAAAGGATTATAAATCATTCTACTATAAAGATACATACACACGTATGTTTATTGTAGCACTATTCACAATAGCAAAGACTTGGAACCAACACAAATACCCATCAATGATAGGCTGGATAAAGAAAATGTGGCACATATACACGATGGAATACTATGCAGCCATAAAAAGATTAGTTCATGTCCTTTGTAGGGACAAGGATGAAGCTGGAAACCATCATTCTCAGCAAACTGACACAAGAACAGAAAATCAAACACTGCATGTTCTCACTCATAAGTGGGAGTTGAAAAATGAGAACGCTTGGATACAGGGAGGGGAACATCACACACTGGGGCTTGTCGAGTGGTAGGTGACTAGTGGACGGATAGCATTATGAGAAATACCTAATGTAGATAATGGGTTGGTGGGTGCAGAAAAACATCATGGCATGTGAATACCTATGTAACAAATCTGCACGTTCTGCACATGTATCCCAGAATTTAAAGTGTGTGTGTATGTGTGTGTGTGTATAAAAGAAAAGTAATTGTCTTCATCAAGAATGACAAAATTAGAATTCCCAAGGACAGAAGATTATTAACCATTTATCTTGAATTTTTTAAACATATTTAAAGAAAACCAGACCATATGTGTTTCCTCAGATAATATAATTATTCCAGAAAGTTGTTAGATGCACCTTTTCATATTAAGGCAATTATTTTTTCTAATAGATTTAGGAAATCTGTATTTGGGGGCCTCTGATACCTAAGGCAAAATCACTGTTGTTACTATTTCTCTTGTTAATGCTTCCACATTTCATCCTTGGAATTATATTAATCATTTTCTGACAGATAAAGAGCAATTTTTGCTAAGTTCTTCACACATAGTACTATTATGTCCTTGTTTTCCTCATGTGCTTAGCAAGAATCAATTTACAGTTTAAAAAGACAAAAACAAAAGAAAATAAAAACCTCAGGGCTTTGTGCTCATATCCTTCATGATGGTCCGGCATAACGGACCTTGGACAGGGACAAATGCCAAGAGTCCTGGCTCAGGTCCGAAAGTGCCTCAACATCAAAGCAAGGGAACAGTGAGAACATTGGCCTATTCCCATCTTTAAGAAACAAATTAGGAAAACGAGGCTTGAAATTCACAGTTTCAATTCAACAAATATGTTGTGATATGACTGAGAAAACAAAACAAGAAATTTAGATTTTCTTCCAGAAATAATTATGACTAAATAATGCAAGGGTATTTGTAGTTTCACTTCCACTAGAACCTTAGGAAATTTGTCTTAATTAGCAGCTTTGAAAAGTATGATGATGGAAAAGTGACCCAGCAAAAAGCGACAGCTTTCAGATCAGAGTCAAAAAACTCAGGACCATAGAGGCTTACCAAGCAATGTGGAGAAACCAGATGAGAGGTTGTGGCAAAAGGAAAAAACTATAAAAATAGAATCTGCGCCTGTAATCCCAGCAGTTTGGGAGGCTGAGGCAGGTGGATCACCCGAGGTCAGGAGTTCAAGACCATCCTGACCAACATGGTGAATCCCCATGTCTACTAAAAATACAAAATTAGCTGGGCATGGTGCCACATGCCTGTAGTCCTAGCTACTTGGAAGGCTGAGGCAGGAGAATCACTTGAACCTGGAAGGCGGGGGTTTCAGTGAGCTAAGATTGCGCCATTGCATTCCAGCTTGGGTGACAAAAGTGGAACTCTGTGTCAAAAAAAAAAAAAAAAGAATTTGATGCACTAATGTAGTTCAGAGACATCAGGGGATAAGACCCTTGTAGGAGTGCAAACTGAGGTCTGTTTCAGTGCATTCACTGAGGGAGAAGCTTGCATGTATCTTGACAATTTCATTTATCTATCTTAATGTCATTATAAAAAATATTTTCCCATCTAGGCTTTACATATGGCTTGACTGGCTTTCAAAGTTGTTTTATCTTTCCTTCTATAAATCTTGATATCCAAAAATGAACCTATTGTGAAGAAAATGAAGCTTAAGCCCTTTACTTACACAGTCTATTTAAGGCCCTGGCAGGAGCTCTTGCAGTTTATTCTCATAGCAGGTATTTTCATAAAATTTGCAAAATAATATAGTTAACCATGGTTGGCTATAACCATTGTATTATTCCTGCTTCCTCTCCACATACTTCCCTCATGCCTGGTAATGTTGAAATTGCTCGTCTGTCTACCAGCCAGTCTATACAGCATTGCTACATGAATTCCGGAGTGAGAAGCTGCATAACGATGGGAACAAGTCTTCTGAGGCCTAGCATCTTCGTCTTGTGTTGTAAAGAAAAAGCTTTGTAATATACAGAGCCACAAGTTAATCTGTGGAGGATGCTTCCAGCAATCAGATGTATAAAATTGCAAGGAATGCATTTAATTCAACCCCTCACCAAAAAATAGCTGTCTTCTGCTTGCTAATGTATCATATACAATTCTATACTCAAAATTTATTGTGTTATTGAAGAAAGGAAGGAAGGAAAGAAGGAAGGAGGGAGGGAGAGATGGAGGGAGGGAGGGAGGGAGGGAGAGAGGGAGGGAGGAAGGAAGGAAGGAAGGAAGGAAGGAAGGAAGGAAGGAAGGAAGGCAGGCAGGCAGGCAGGCAGGCAGGCAGGCAGGCAAGGTCTCTTTTTCAGTATATTCTTAAACTTGCTGGTAGAAAACCCACTAAGGTCTCCCTTTAGCCCCACCTTTCCCTCTTCTAAATTGGAGAAGGTGGGACGTGGTAGCAATCTAGGCAGGAAGACGTCTTAGCACAACAGTCAAGTAGTTTTAGTGTTGTGGGGATTGTTCAAATATAAAGAGACAAAGAAAATGATTCTTGTACTCTTTCGGGATATGGTGGGGGTTGGGGGGATGTAAAATGAGATACGAAATAAAATTTTCTTTACATTTTCTTACATTTCCAACTTGGATTTTAAGAAGAGAGGGAACATTATTATTAACAGTATAGAGTTGATTGCAGTTAACTGTAGAAAGGCCTTTGAGACAAGAACTGGTCAGCTTGAGTCTGATTCTAGCCCTCATGCTGAAGATCTTTACTAATTCTGTGAAAAGACAAAGGGATGAGTGGACTAAGTGATTCGCCAACTAAACCTGGGCAAAGAACTATTTTCTTCGATTAAGATGCTTCCCAGTCTCTCACAATAGCGATTGCTGCTGTTCCTCTTTCCTCCTCCCCTTCCCCTCCTCTTTCTTCTTATTTTCTATTTTCCATTTACGTTATGATTTGATTCAAGATTTGATTAACTATAAATACTTAAACATCAGCATTGTAATTTGTCCTGGTACAGAAATGGACATTCCTGGGTTAAGACAAAAAAATGTGCCTCAGAATCACTTACAAACATCAAAGCTGAAACACCAGCTATTTCTATTTCGCCATAGCTAAGTCGCATTAGAACATGAAATGTGACAGTGCCCTGCTAGAGGAGAGGTTTCCAGCTAAGCAGGGTTGCAGATATTTTATGAAGGGTGTAGATAATAACAAGTACAGACAAGATCATTTTTACACATGCGGTTCTGATGCCCATTGCAAATGATCATAACGAGAAATAAAGCATGGAGGCATTTTTCAAATGTCATTGGGACTATACTGAATGCTTTATATGTGTATTATCAAGGACACTGAGTATTTTTAAAGCAACAGGTGTTCACAGAAGAAAAACATAAAAAGAAATGCCAACAGAAAAGACAGAATATAAATCATTCATGACATCACTACCATTAAATTGCTGTGCATAACCTTAAGATTTTTCTATGCATGTGTATATCTACATTAATAATCCTGCAAGTATATCATTGTTGCTGGACATGGTTGCTTATGTCTGTAATCCCAGAACTTTGAGAGGCAGAGATGGTTGGATCATGTGAGGTTGGGAGTTCAAGACCAGCCTAACCAACATGGAGAAACCCTATCTCTACTAAAAATACAAAAAATTAGCCAGGCGTGGTGGTGCATGCCTGTAATCCCAGCTACTCAGAAGGCTGAGGCAGGAGAATTGCTTGAACCCAGGAGGCAGATGTTGCAGTGAGCCGAGATCATGCCATTGCACTCCAGTCTGGGCAACAAGAGTGAAACTCCATCTCAAAAAAAAAAAAAGGAAAAAAAAAAAGAATATTATTGTTGCTGCTTTGTATTTTACCTTTTCCACTTAACATTATTCCTTTATGAATATTTTCTCATTTATTATCATATTTAAAACTACAGTTGTTTTTAAATAAAAATTAAGATATAAAATACAACACAGAATTAAGATTTAATATACCATATGCAACACATAATAAATGTGCTTGGTAATTGTAACATTTAAAAAATCTTCAGTTGACCCTTGATAGGAGATTTGGAAAAATTTGAACAAAAACTTGCAGATGAACCTTATAGCCTAGAAATACAGAAAAAATAAGAAAAAAAGCCATCTCATAAACATATAAAATATATATAGATACTAGCCTATTTTATGACTTACTACCATAAATTATGTACAAACCTGGTATGAAAAGTTCCAATTTATCAAAACTTACACGCAGAAACACAGACCATATATGGCGCCATTTGCAGTTGAGAGAAATATAAACAAAAGTAAAGATGGAGTATTAAATCATAACTATAAAATTAACTATAGTATGAATTAAACTGTAGGAACAACTTTATAGTTACTGCTATTGTGGTGAGCTGGTATTGTCAGCATCCTCTTAAAATGCTGTGTTATGGTAATCATCGTCATGTAGGCAGTTTATCTCTCCAGTAAATTGGGTAGCGTAGTACAAAGTAATTTCTCTCAGTTTTCCTGTAGTTTTATCATTTTTAGTGCAATACTATAAATCTTGAATGACACCATTGGACCCATACAAAGGGCCACTAGTGATGCTGAAAGTGCTCCCAAGAAGCAGAGACAAATGATGACATTATAAGTAGAAGTTGATTGACTTGATAGGTACCATAGATGGAAGTCTGCAGCTGCAGTTGCTACTACTTCAGACCAACAATTCACCTTGTAAACAGATGATGTAAACTTACTGTATGGATAAATACAGGTACAGAACTGTAAATATATTTTCTCTTTTTTTTTTTTTGAGATGGAGTCTTACTCTGTCATCTAGGTTGGAGCTCAGGAACATGATTTTGTCTCACTGCAACCTCTGCCTCCCAGGTTCAAGTGATTCTCTTGCCTCAGCCTCCCTAGTACCTGGGATTACAGGTACACACCTCCATGTCTGGCTAATTTTTGTATTTTTAGTAGAGGTGGGGTTTTGCCATGTTGGCCAGGCTGGTCTCAAACTCCTGACCTCAAGTGATCCACCTACCTTGTCCTTATTTTCTCATTCTAATGAGTTTCTTAATACCATTTTCCTTTCTTTTTAAAGTAAGAATACAGTATATAACACATAAACATAAAATATGTGTTAATAGACTATATTACAAGGAAGGCTTATGGTCAACAGTAGACTGTAATACTTTTGAGGAGTCAAAAGTAATATATGGGTATTTGACTGCATGGGGGGGCCTGTGCCCCTAATTCCCACACTGTTCAAGGGTTAACAGTCTATTTTATTGCACAGTTTTAAGCCAACATGTAAAAATAAACACCATTTCTAAAGTTTTATTATGATAAATTATGTTGTAATAGAAACACTTCAGTGTTCTTTAAGAGCTATTCCCCATCATTGAAAATGATAGGTGGAATAAGAAGGGAAAAGTTTAAGCCTATTTTAGTGTTGATGCAGCCAACATTCGATGTTGATGCTTTAGAAAGATTCTAACAATTAACATTAGCATTTGCAGTTCTCCAAAACACACTAACATGGGCATTATACATAACTTTTATTCTGAGTCAATAGGTAATTGTGGTTTTTCACTTACAATTTTTATTACTGATAGACTGAACACACATTCTTTGGTTTTAATTGGCCACTCCTGTGTCTTTTTGTTAAATCACCCCTGTGTTGATATTGTCTTTTTCCTCCCACCATAGCATTGGACTTTTTAATACATGTTTTGTTTTTAATACTAAATGATATATAGCTTGTGATAACAATTACAGCCACATTCTTGTAATAGTCTTTGTACCTCACTCCTTTGTTCCAATCTCCTTTCATTCTTCCATGTATTACATACTCAAGTAACTGTAATGTCATTTATTTGAATTTGATGGGAGCCTTCACATATCTTATTCTCTCTGCTGAAGGAGAGTAAGTGAATAAAGTTGGTTTTTCTTTTTGGTCTCAGCATATATACATCTGTTAATCTAACCCACTGTTTCACTGTAGTGTAGTTAGGTAGACAACTCTATATGGGTATTTTTTTCTTCATAGAATTTTGAAGGTAATTTTCCACTGCATTCCAATGTGAATAAGAATTATGAGACAATAACAATAAAGCAGCTATATGAGTTATAGAAGTTAAATAAGAGAAAGAGAAATATGAAAAGAATAGAAAGCATATTTAAAGATATAATAGCAGAAAAATTTCCAAACTCAGGGAAAGATAAAAATATCCAGGTTACAGGAAGGTCAAAGTTATTCAATCAGATTCAATACAAGTAAGAAAACCACAAGACAAATTAAAATCAAACTATCAAAAATTGAAGACAAAGAGAGGATCCTGAAAGCAGCAAGACTAAAGCAGCACATAACACATAAGGAAGTTCCAATATATCTAGAAGGAGACATTCTCAGCAGAAACCCTACAGGCCGGTAGAGATCTGGATAATATATCTGACATGCTGAAGAAAAAAAAAATTCTGCAACCAAGAATACTGTCCCAGAAAAACTGTTTTTCAAAAATTAAAGGAGAGGCTTTTCCAGGCAAACAAAAGCTGAAGGGGTTCATCACCACCAAACCTGTGTTATAAGAAATGATAAAGAGCGTTCTCCCAGTTGAAAGAACAGGACACTAGGAATAACACACAAACATCTGAAAGAATAAAACTTACTGATAAAGCAAATACAAAGTAAAGTTCAGAATATCCTCACACTGTTTGGTGTGCAAATCACGTATATCATTAGTATAAAGGTTAAAAGACAAAACTATTAAATTAGTAATCACTACAGTAATTTGTTAAGGGTTAGCAATATAAAATGATAAAAATTGTGATATCAACAATGGAAAACATAAATGAAAAATAAAGTGTAGAGTTGCTTTTTTGTGATCAAAGATAAGTTGCCACTCCTTAAAATATTCTGTTATAACTATAATGTGACTTTTGTAAGCTTCATGATAATCACAAAGCAAATAATCTTGATACACTGAAAACACAAAGCAAGAAAATAAATGTACTGCTAGAGAAAATCCCCACAAAGAAGATAGCAAGAGAAGAAGAAAGAATCTAAAAAGCAACTAGGAAACAGTAATATGGTGTAATAAGTGCTTACCTATCAATAATTTATTTGAATGCAAATTAATTGAATTATCCAACCAAAAGGTAAGAAATGGCTTCATGGTTTTCAAAAACAGGACCTAACTACAGTATAGAAATGGAAAAAGATGCCTCATGCAAATAGAAACTTAAAAAATGAGCAAGAATAGCTAGATTTAAACCAGAAAATATATAACAAGTCAAAAGCTGTAAAAAGAGACAAAGATGGTAATTATATAATTATAAAGGGGCCCATTTGCAAGATAATATAACAATATACAGTTGTATTATATATATAACTGTATATAGATATAACGACTGTATATATATACAACTGTGTGTGTATGTGTGTGTGTATTACACTATTGCAAACTCACAATCTCTGTGGAGCTTAAATTTAATTTCAACTCAGTGTGGCCAACAAGGTATCATGAGAATGGCCCCTTATCACTACATATGTAATATGGTAATACATACCCATGTGCAAACACATACTTTATTAAGACCTTCCACACTCCACCTTTAACACTCTGTACCCCAAAAAAGAAGGGGACCAAAATATGATGCATGAACATGTTTTTCATATCAATGAAATATTAAATATTTAAAAATATACGTAGTACAGCAGTAAAATTCTAATCATATGGCAAAAGTAAGTTCTGCTACTCCTTTCTTAATTTCTAAATTGGCAACTGTGCCCAAACACTGTTTTCATAGTGTAAACCAGATCTCAGTGTCAGTTCGGTAATGTGCTAAAGTCTGCTACAAGCCTTAGTCCAGTGAGACTTTGGCAGGCCAACACTGTTCAAAGCGGTTAAAAATAAAATGTAAAAAAAACAACAAAACTCATTTGTGCTAAGTTAAGAAAGAAATTCAAATATTAAAAAATATAATCTTTAATGCATTTTGGCTTGCCTTGCATTTGCATTTGATTGCTTTAGTTTTCTTGGTAGGTGCTAAAACCACTAAGTCTTCGCTCAAAAGGAAACATCTTGTCTACTAAGTCTGGTTTCCATCATCACAAAAATGGGATGTTCTTGAGACACTGAGCTCCGTCTATTACAGGAAAATTTAAAAACTGCGGGGTTAAGAATGAAGTATAATGAATAGAAAGAGTATCAAGAAATTCAAAAGTTTCTTCTTCTCATGGGAACAGTAAAATCCTGAAAGGTAAATGGCAATCACATTCCCACAGCTATTATAGTGCTTCTGAATAGATAATCATTTCAAACCATTTATTTGGCTGGAAAAGGTATTACAGAGAAAGACGTAAAATTAAAAAACCCAAAGTTTTAATATCTCCTTCGTTATTTATGTGCTGCTCACAAATAGATGAGAGGCAATTTTGAATTTACTGTAGGCACGTTTGCTATATTGAATTCTTTATCTGCTAGTTATAGTTGTGGACAAATGAATAAGAAATAGATTCCCCAAGTGGAAGATGAGCCACACAGAAGAATTCAAAACAGACTCCTATTGTGATTTTCTCAACTATACTGTAGAGCAAGAAACAACATTGGAGACTGCTGCTTGCTTAGAGCTACTAATGCTGTTTTATGTAGAAGAAAAAATGCGTTTTTTCTCATTTGGGGGTAGATTTATAGTTGATCATGGGGTTCTTCTTTGGTCAATACCTAGAATTTGTTAAGTTTTCTATTTTTCCCTGGTCTGTCAATGCTAAATATTTGACCTCCTAGATACATTTTGAAATTATATTTCCTTGTAAATGTCAAGTTTTCACTTGTTCTACAGTAAAGACTAGCCTTCACTGACAATGGGTTTCTCCACTAAAACTTAGATAGAAGGATGATGAATTTGTAAATTCACTTTCAGTAATCACTCAATTAATCAGAATTGTTAGAATTCTGAGACTACTAATGTCTAATGCTTGGCTTGTTATATAGTAAGCTCAATAAATATTTGTTGAATGATGAATAAGACAACAGATTTGAGCACACAAAGTTAAAATGAATTACGTAATTTGCTGTCCTTCAAGAAGCTGATGGACTAAGAAGGAATACATAAAATAATAAGATTAGCAAGATATTTCAAAATGCTTTAGAATATTTTAATAAAATATTTTACATGGAAATCAGAATAAAAATTATAAACATAATACTGTAAACACAATCTAACATTTAAATTAATAAGTGAGCAGCATTAAGTAGATATGATTCATTCTGACATGGAGGTGGAGTGGAGGGATTTATTTTTGCTTTCGATGGAGTGAGTCCATTCTTAGGAGCAGAATGCAATATACAAAAGAAGTCATTTTATATATAAGATTTCATAAAAATATGTATAATTTTATATATACAAAAACGACTATATACAAAAGAAGTAATTTTATATTACATAGATATATGTGTGTTTGTGTGTATACATATATATATATGTATATATATATATTATATATATACATATATATTTATATATATGGTGTTGTATCTATACATATCTGTGGATTGTAAAAGAAAATAAAACTTAAAATTTTAAGACCCTCTAAATCTATTATGCCAAGAGGAAGGTTAATCTTTGGAGATAAGTCACATACCATGTGTGCAACTTCTGCTTCTTAGATTATAGATTTACTCTCTTCTTAATTGTTCTTGCTCTGTAAATGCTAGGGGGGACCAGAGATCAGACATTGCCCCCCTTCAACTCACTGATCTTTGTTATAGATTAACTTCTTTCTTTATAGTCAGGTACCTAACTTAGACCAGATGGTGCAAAAGACCTCACAACTGTTGCATTTTCAGGTTTGAATGTTAAATATACTCTTCCCAAAAGAAAAATACAGCCTCAACTAATCAGATCATTGTAACTGTGCATTCAGCCTTATACAGAAAGATGTAAAAATTCTACTTAGCTTCCTTATACTTTGTCTCTATAAACAATCCTAAGCTTCTACACTTTAGAACACTGATTTCTAGTGTTTGGAAACTGTGTTTTCCGGGTGGTTGTCTTCAAACTTTGTGCTTGAATAAACTCTCTTTAAACTAGATTCTAACCCTTTTTTATTATTTTAGATTGACCTTATTTGTAATTGTAACATATTCTACACCATCTCTCTTACATGTGCATTTTTCTTAAAAAATATATTTTATTGCATTTTAGGTTTTGGGGTACATGTGAAGAACATGCAGGATTGTTGCATAGGTACATACATGGCAATGTTGTTTGCTGCCTTCCTCCCCATTACCTATATCTGGCATTTCTCCTCATGTTATTCCTCCTCAATTCCCCACCTCCCCTTCTCCCTCCCCTAGTTCCACTGCACAGACTCCAATGCATGATGCTCCACTCCCTGTGTCCATGTGTTTTCATTGTTCAACACCCACCTATGAGTGAAAACATGAGGTGTTTGATTTTCTGTTCTTGTGTCAATTTGCTGACAATTATGGTTTCCAGGTTCATCCATGTCCCTACAAAGGATATAAACCCATCGTTTTTTTATGGCTGCATAGTATTCCATGGTGTGTATGTACCACATTTTCCCTGTCCAATCTATCATCAATGGGCATTTGTGTTGGTTCCAAGTCTTTGCTATTGTAAACAGTGCTGCAATGAACATTCGTGTGCATGTGTCCTTATAATAGAACGATTTATAATCCTTTGGATATACACCCAGTAATGGGATTGCTGGGTCAAATGGAATTTCTATTTCTAGATCCTTGAGGAATTGCCACACTGTCTTCCACAATGGTTGAATTAATTTACACTCCCACCAGCAGTGTAAAAGTATTCCTATTTCTCCACATCCTCTCCAGCATCTGTTGTCTCCAGATTTTTTAATGATCGCCATTCTAACTGGCATGAGATGGTATCTCAATGTAGTTTTGATTTCCATTTCTCTAATGCTCAGTGATGATGAGCATTTTTTCATATGTCTGTTGGCCTCATATATGTCTTCTTTTGAAAAATGTCTGTTCATATCTTTCACCCACTTTTGAATGGGGTTGTTTTTTTCTTGTTAATCTGCTTTAGTTCTTTGCAGATGCTGAATATTAGACCTTTGTCAGATGGGTAGATTTCAAAAATTTTTTCCCATTCTGTTGTTTGCTGGTTCACTCTAATGATTGTTTCTTTGCTGTGCAGAAGCTCTGAAGTTTAATTAGATCCCATGTATTTATTTTGGCTTCCACAAAGTCTCAGCATACAAAATCAATGTGCAAAAACCACAAGCATTCCTATACACCAATAACAGACGTAAAGAGAGCCAAATCAAGAATGAATTGCCATTTACAATTGCTACAAAGGGAATAAAATACCTAGGAATATAACTAGCAAAGAATGTAAAGGACCTCTTCAAGGAGAACTACAAACCACTGCTCAATGAAATAAGAGAGGACACAAATAGATGGAGAAACATTCCATGCTCATGGTTATGAAGAATCAATATCATGAAAATGGCCATATTGCCCAAAGTAATTTATAGATTCAACGCTATCCCCATCAAGCTACCAATGACCTTTTTCGCAGATCTGGAAAAACCACCTTAAACTTCATATGGAACCAAAAGAGAGCCCACGTAGCCAAGTCATTTATAAGCAAAAAGAACAAAGCTGAAGGCCTCAAGCTACCTGACTTGAAACTATACTACAAGCCTACAGTAGTCAAAACAGCATGGTACTGGTACTAAAACAGAGACATAGACCAATGGAAGAGAACAGAGGCCTCGGAAGCAATGCCACACATCTATAACTATCTATCTTTGACAAACCTCACAAAATAAAGCAATGGGTAAAGGATTCCCTGTTTAATAAACGGTGTTGGGAAAACTGGCTAGCCATGTGCAGAAAGCAGAAACTGGACGCCTTCCTGACACGTTACACTAAAATTAACTCCAGATGGATTAAAGACTTAAACATAAGACCTAACACCATAAAAACCCTAGAAGAAAACTGGGGCAAAACCATTCAGGACATAGGCATAGGCAAGGACTTCATGACCAAAACACCAAAAGCACTGGCAACTGAAGGCAAAATAGACAAATGTGCATTTTTCATAAAATAAAAGTAAGAGCAAGAACCAATGGAACTTCCCAGGGCAGGTGTCAAGTACTTTACCACCAATTTTTGCACCCTTGTTGCAGCCACTTTTTATAAACCAAAATAAACTATATAAATTCAGGCAAATGCAGTTGTGAGAAAAGCACTACCCATAACAAGGTTTCCTCTTCTTAATAGAAATAAAGAAATTTTAGAGTTAACTCTTATAAGAACAACTTAAACTTTAAAATATTCATTATTGGCCAGGCGTGATGGCTCATGCCTGTAATACCAGCAATTTGGGCGACCGAGGTGGGCAGATCACCTCAGGTCAGGAGTTCAAGACCAGCTTGACCAACATGGAGAAACCCCAACTCTGCTAAAAATACAAAATTAGCTGGACATGGTGGCACATGCCTGTTATCCCACCTACAGTACTTGGGAATCTGAGGCAGAAGAATCTCTTGAACCCAGGAGGCAGAGGTTGTGCTGAGCTGAGATCATGCCATTGCACTCCAGCCTGGGCAACAAGAGTAAAACTCTGACAAAAAACAACAACAACAAAAAATTATTCATTTTGAAAGTCTGCAAGTATTAACAGTTCGTTTTCACTTTTTAAATCCCTTGATGTGAAAACATTCTTTGGGGTATTCCTACACACTATTTTTAAAGAAATTAAATGAAGCTTTTATTGATCTTATAAAACTGCCACAAACAACCTAGAACTCATGTTCATGAACACATTTTATTTTATTTATAATTTAAAGGAGTTTAATTAATCAATTAAAGATAGGTGAATCAGGCAGCCTCCAGAATCACAGCAGGTTCACAGAGACTCCAGCACAGCCACATGGTGGAATATTTATAGACCAAAAAGGGAAGTGACCTACAGAAACTGGAAGTCAGGTATGAATGCATCTTGATTAGTTAAAGTTCAGTGTTTGCCCTCTTTGAACACAGTTTGAACACTCAGCAGTCTACTGATGGTTGAAGTACAGCTGCTGGGATTGGCCAAGACTCAGATACAGCTACAGGCATATATCCCTAAATTAGGTTTTCAATCTTGTCTATGTATTAAGTTAGGTTATGGTTCATCTACAAGGACTCAAATATAGAAGTGGGGAGTCCTCCTTAGGACATAGTTTGCTTTTACTATTCTATGCTTTTGGTCATTTTCTCAATTTTGAGAGATTGGCCAAAATTTTAGTCATTGATGTCACTATCACCATCATAAATGTACTTATTCGGTCTTGAAACCCAATGGAAAACTCGTAGAACAACGGGTTTTCCAAGGTCGGAACGAGGACTGAGTAGAGGTTACCTCCTTATACTGAAACATCATTTTTGCAGGAGGAAAACAAAACCTCCTCTGTTCTAGTATCTATGTGTTTCCTTAAA
The DNA here is from genome assembly GCF_009761245.1 of Sapajus apella. NCBI lineage: Eukaryota > Metazoa > Chordata > Mammalia > Primates > Cebidae > Sapajus > Sapajus apella. The sequence goes on from NW_022436996.1 coordinate 11,316,594, forward strand.
GTCTTAGTTTGATTATGTCACATTTAGCATGAGTAACTCCATTTTTGTGCAGTTTGGTCTATCGGTGCCTAGGGCATGAGCTGTGTCCAAACAATAGCCACCTATAATTGTGTTTAAAAAATTCCCCCTTGGCGGGTAAGGTGGCTTATGCCTGTAATCCCAGCACTTTGGGAGCCTGAGGTGGTTGGATTACCTGAGGTCAAGAGATTGAAACCATCCTGGCCAACACGGTGAAACCCCATCTCTAATAAAAATACAAAAATCAGCTGGGCGTGGTGGCATGTGCCTGTAATCCCAGCTACTCAAGAGGCTGAAGCAGGAGAATCTCTGGAACCAGGGAGGTGGAGGTTGCAGTGAGCTGAGATTGCGCCACTGCACCCCAAACTGATGACAGAGCGGGACTTTGCCACAAAAATAAATAAATAAATAAATAAATAAATAAATAAATAAATCCATCCCCCTTTTTGGCTAGGTTCTCACTTAGGTGACAGTGTGACCAAACTTAGGGCTTTAGTGCTGCTCTCAGTGACCATCATTTTGGGTTTTTGATCTCAGCATGTCATTCATAGGTTACGGTGCCCTCATGGTTGCCTATTTCTTTCAACTCTCACCATTCCTGTTGAAGAGAGACGACTTGATGTCCTGGAGATGGCTGCATGCAAACATTTAAAACCTTTGAGAAAATAAACAGCACACCAGGGAGCCTTCTATTATGCCTATTGGGAGGATAACAACAAGAGTTTAAAGTATGGTCCCTACCCAGGGTCTCCATAAACCAAACCACTTAAAATCAAATAGATCAAAGAATGAGCCAGATAAAGAGTTTACTCATTTGATTAACTGGTGTTTTCATTAATCCCCTGCAACTGAATATCTGTAATACCCGATGTATTCTCCATGGGACGTAAGTGCCAGCAGCTGCACAGATACTCCCACTTAGCCCGTCAGTAATCTAGAGCAATTCGATTATTTAGCGTAACTTTCACAAGAAAATTTAATCTGTTGTGTAACTATAGCCTGTACAGTAGAATTTGCTATAGAGCCTTCATGAGGGATACATTTCTAATCATTGCTTTTTTTTACTCTAAACTATGGTAAAGGGACCTACCAAATGATGCCCTTCTAGAAGAATGTAGGTCTCCTGGAATTGTTCTCCTTAACCCATGATGTGGGTTAAAGTGAATAAACCAATGTTTTGTTTCTGACTGATTATGAGGCAATGTATGTACCCTTTAAGTTTCTCATCTACACTGGGCCTTCATCTTTTATCTATCAAAGTGTAAGGTTACCCATGTATAAGGCTGGCTGCAAAATCCTTCACAAATAAAAGTATATCCAATAAGTGCACACAGCAGACTCCTTTTCATTTCTGCTGTTCACAGAGGCATAAACAGGGAAAAAATTACTCAAAGATAAGAGTCTCGAGACAGTAGAGAAGCGTTGATTCACGATCTTGGGAAAAGCTGTTCACATAAAGACCACATCCTCTTCTGAGGAGAAACTTCCCTGGTTAGCTTTACCTTAAAGGTTCCAATGAGTGTATGCTTCCAAGAATGTGGGGGGACCCTCCTCAGTTGTGAGATTGTGAACGCACGGTCGTGAACATATTTTAAATGTAAAGTTTCTTAAAGGTTTTCATCATTGATGTCACAATGGCAAATGGACTATTTAGTCTATTGATTCTTCTAAACTTTTCTCTCAATTCGTCAAATTTCAGGAAGATAGTCATCATGAAGGGCCATGATCACTGTTTATGTGGCATTTGTTTGGTTCAAAGCACTGTGATCTCTGATGTCACAGTATCTATCCTTATCCAATAAGAGCCAGAGCCTGGAAATAATTAATTATATATTTAATACAAGTCCCCTCTTCCCAGCACTGAACTTGACTTGGTCATGAGTCAGTAAAAATAATGTCTGCCACCGGGGAGCTTAAAGTAGTATAAAAATAACATTGTCCTTCTTTTTTTCTTTTCAAAATTATAAAAGTGAATATATGTCCATTGTCGAAAATTTGAATTGAACAAATCTTATCGTTAAAACAAAATAATCTACTAACACATTACCCAGAACGACCAACATTAAAATTCTGATATAGAAACATATCCATATCCATAGTGCTTAGAAAATTACACAAATCAATTTTATGCAAGACTATTTAGAGAAATGTTAGTAAGTAAAGAGAAAATTAATGCTAAAAACAGGGATTTTACTACAAAATTTATGGCAAAACAATACAGTTGAATATTATTCATCCATTAGAAATGGTAAGAACCTGTATACATTTTGTGTTTATATTGGTCATTATTTTACAAAGCATCTATGGCTTTTGTTTGGCCTCCCAGAGTCAAGGCAAGGACAAAGAGGAATGTCAGGAGTAGCCAGCCCAGGCAGTGAAGGGTCCAGGTAGAAACAGGAGGAGGAGGGCTACAGGAAGGATATTTTAGAAGGAAAATTATATGTATATATATACACACACTATATAACTCACTATATATACACATTATAACTATATATACATATACATACACATACACTCGTCTCTCTAGATATGTAGAGAGAAATAGATATAAATATAGGTGTAGCCTGAGTATTCCATTTACATCTGTGAAATTCTCTGAAAACGGTGCCGAAGACATATACATACATGCATACGCACACACACACACACATATATGCACACACACATATACACACACACACATACACAAAGAGAGAGAGAGAAAGAAAGAAAGAAAGAGATGCTGAACTTGTGACTTACTTGATAAATTTGATTAAACTGAAAGATACTTTAAACATTGTTGATAATTTTAGGGAAAAATTAAAAATAGTTACTAATTAGAAAACTAAACAAAAAATTAGATAAATATTAATTTCATGAAGAATAACAGTATTTTTATAAGGAAAATGTAATGATTTCCTATGCCATGTGGCTCAGATGTAAAAATAAATTGTCAAACTCACAAATTATAAACATTTGACATATTTAAGTGTTTTGTGGTGAGAGGTTATCAAAGGAAGCCAAGGAAAAAATGTTTTAAACTGAAAAAAACAAGAAAACACAAATAGTCAATTGTTTATAAATATTGTTACATTCATTAAACACACACACACACACACACACACACACACACACAGAGTTAAAGTGCAAGTGATTGCTTCCAGACTGGTGATCAGGGTTAGGACCAAGTAAGGTAATGATTTCCTAGTTGTAGATATTTTAAAACAATTTCTTTGTAAAAATCATACAAATGTGCTACTTTTATGAAAAAAGGCAGTGTGTGTATGCTACTATTCCAGGAGTAATACTGTATATCTTTACAACAAATTATATATTGAATTTATACAGAAAAAGATTTTACATTATGTTTTAACGTTAATCTGTTAGATGCCATTTTTACCTACAAAATACATTTTTCAAGGGAAATATCATTATATATATATGTGTGTGTGTATATATATATATTCTAGAGAAACTGTAGACTCTTTTAATTGGATTTACTTAATCATAGCTAGAATATTGGGTCATTGTTAAAGATTAATTGCCACAAGATGGTAAGCAAAATCAGCTTCTTTCAGCAAATATAGCTTTCAGCTTTAAGAGACTAAAAAACAGTTTTCTATAATACATTTTCAGAAATGTGAAATCTTTCCCAGTTTCAAGGTTATAACTCATCAGTTCTTGAAACTTAAAATACACATCTAAGTCTTACAGGAGCACTCTTTGTCCTTCCCTGTAAACAGATTTAGAAAATAAAAGTTTTGATGACATAAAAAAGAGAAAGACTGTTGGGATTTTACAGTAAGTGGTCTGCCAAGATTGCTTCTTTATCTCATTAAGCAAAGACCCAGGACTAAACCAAAGCTCTTCTGTCAACATTCTTTTTGCTGAAAGTTTCTCTCAAGGATTTCTCCTTGTTAGTGGAAACATGTGGTTTCTGGGTTCAAGAATAATTTTCAAGGCTTAATCAAAGTTATTTGTGTTTTCTTATTTTATTTCCATATCCATTGAGCAATAGAAACTCTAAAATGTATCACATTTTTGATAATGTATTTATCTTCGATAAAAGCGACTTGCATATTTTTGGCTTTTATACAGTTAAACTACTTCTTTGTTTCTTTTGTTTTGTTTTAATATTTACATTTGGGTGAAATTTAATTCATAGACTTTATATCATTCCTACTGTAACAAAATCCATTTAAATGTTTTGATTGTTTTGTCAGATAAAATTCAAAAGCTACAGAATATTTCAGAGAGCACAAGCCTGGGTAATAGACTGAGTACTAAAATTGTGGAAGGAAGACCTCCCAGAACTCATTCATTCATTCCACAAATGTTTTTGAGGATCCGTATTGTCAGGTATCATGATAAGTACACAAAAAGCTTAATACCTAGGAAACTCACAGTCTAATTCACAGAAAAGTTTAAAATGTTCAAATCCAGACATAAACTCAGTTGGGATTATAACCAAATAGCAGAGTAAATTTTTCTACACAAAGTAATGACAGCTAAAAACAGACTGAAGAAGAATACTAATAGAGGAGAACAGGATCCTTTTTAGGAAAGTTATAATTGTTATTATATTGTCAATAAATAACACACTCACACACACACACACACACACATACAGCTGAGATTGGTTTTATATTAAACTAATTTGAAACAGACTAATTAGAAATATGAGAATCCATGGATAGTTATGTAACAATAAAATATTCTGAAAGATTGGTTAGCTACCAACTAAAGCATTATAATCCAAAGGCCATGTACCAGAATCAGCTACTATAAGCATTTGAGTATTATTATCTCCAATCAAGTCTAGAGGCTTGATAAATAACATAAGCATTCTTACAAATGGAATAGTGAAATGGCTGGTCTTCTGGTTTGGACAAGATAGAAGTGCCATGCAATTGCTCCTGCCCATAAGAATGAAGTACACTCAGGGATCTAGAGAACTCAATAACTTATAGCCCTTTGGGTTGGTCACCTTAACCTTGATTCAATTAACAAATTAATTGGCTATGTGTTTGGAAGCTTACTTGGAGATGTTGTAAGTGCCCTGATTTTGACCAAAAGGTTAGCTGAATGTTGCTGCTACAATATCATAAACTATGCTTTAATTAAACATTCAAAGTGTTATCAGAGCATTAAAAAGAACAGGATCTGGAATTTAATAGAATTTAGAGGGTGGTATGACACTTGTTATGCCTGCTTTTATTGTTATTTGCTCTGAGACTAATTTTCTTTGTGATGGACTACACAACAAGGACAGTTAGCATCCCTGCATTCTTTAACTACTGGATCTTACTATCTCACTAATGATCAAATTAACAACATGATTAACATAACAACATAATTAATCAATGATCAATTTAACATAAGGAAATTCATAACAATAAATCATTTGACTATTTTGATGTTTCCACTACCTTTTTGTCACCTTGCTCTTCTTAATAATGTTCAACATTGATTTTTAATGAAAGTAAATTCATTCTCATCCTTAACTTTGATAATATATATTTATTGAAACTCATTTTGATACTTACTTGCCCTGAAAGCCAGAAATAAAGGTGCTATTTATATATGTGAGAAGAAAATTACAAGTAATTTATCTTTGCAGTGCTTCAACAGTAGGTGTACTCATTATTTTCAGAAAAAAAGTAAGAGAACTCAATATGGGTGCATATAGTATTATATTCTCTGTCTAAAACAGACAAATTTTAAATGAGTCAGCAATATCTACTTATACTAGAACTTAAACTATCCAAAAAGTGGTGTGGGAGCCTGATCCATAGCAATTCTTATGATTTTTGAGGGTCCAGGAAAATAAGAACATGGCATATTAATCAGAAAACATACATCTTTAATTTTTTTGCATGACATTCTATTCCTGCATAGAATCACAATTCTTGACATGCTAATATTTTCCTTCAGTGTTCAGGGTTGAAACTCCTATGAAACAAAAGAATTATAAAATAATTTGCATTGATCAGCTTTAAAATCGCTTAAGCACAAATACAAAAAAAAAAATAAATAAAAACAATTGAACAAACAAAAACCCTTCAGTATAAGTTTTTCAAATAGTTGTGTCGGGTCAAATAGTTAGGTAAGATAATCTGACTTCCCACTCATATGAGTACAGAGTGATATATTTATCTCATTATTCCTCTACTTATCACCTTACATTTTTATCTTTAATAACAGTGGCTGGCCCTCAAAGGTCTTTAAAGGAAACTGTGATGACATCTCCAAGAAGTCTACTCTGCTGACTTCCCAAGGAAAGTAAACTCTGGCTGCTGACTTTCTTACATTGACTAATTGTTATGAACATTATAAATCTATCATAGATCACTGAGTACTTTTATTATTCCTAAAATACAAAGGGAAAACTGAACTTGACAAGATTAAGCAACTTGCCCCAGATCACCAAGCCAAAAGAGTGAAGGTCGGAATTTGAGCGCTGGTCTGCATGCTTTTTCTAGACCCTTCAACATCAGCTATGCTGTCTTAAAAAGTGACTGAAAACATTTTTCCCTTATGTTGTCAAGTATGCAATCCTGTGATCTTTGCTCTAGTAATAAACCTAAGAAATAAAAATCTTACATGCTCATCTTTTTTTTTCATTCATTTACCATGCAGTAAAAAATAATAGATATATTTTAATGAGTTATCTTAATGTGCTGCTCTAAGTAACAGAAACCAACAGTTAACATGTTCCAGTCAATGTGTTAAATGCTGCATCTTATTTTTATTTTCAAAAAGAAACCCTATAGTTTTATTATTATTTCCAATTTACAAATGAGAAATTAGAATTAGAGGAATTAAGTAACATTTTTACAATCACAGAGCTAATATGTGGCACATGAAAGTTGAATCCTGTTTTTCTAACTTTAGAATTCTCATTATATACCACAATTTCATATTGCCTCCCTTCAATTATCGCTTATTCATAGGCCTGTAGGATGTTTATCATTATGTTTTCTTCTTCACTTTTTTATTTTAAAACATTGATTGATTAACCTCCCAAACAACCATATATAGTGATATAAGAGTATAGGTGATCACTCAAATGACATATTGGTACTTAGTTTATCACTATGTTCAAGACATGGGAAACTTTTTTTGTATGGTATATGAGTCAATTAACTGGAAAGGCTTAGAATTACTATGCAAGTTTGACACAATTTATACAACGTCACTAAAAGCAAAATCAATTTGGTCCTAAGAAAAAAATTTAAAAGGCTGAAAGCGGTAAGTGTTTTTTTCCCCTTTATTAAGTTTTCTTTGCCCACAGCATATAACAGGCGAAGGAATTATGGGGAGGGGGGATGTACATTTAATATATCTCAATATTATCTTTAAACAGATGTACTATATATATATCTGTGTATGATTTAAAAATAATTGTGCATGTCATATAAACAGAATACTGGCATTATTACTGGGTGGCTCTGATGAGATATCTATCATTCTGAAAGGATACAATGAGATGAAATTTTCTATTGTGGGTGTCAGTGGCATCCATGGGAGGGAGCATTCATACTCAACTGGTGTTATTCTAGACTCCATTTATCTAGCTCTGTCATCTGTTTCTTCCTCTAGATTCAAGGCTGTCTAGGACCTAGAATGACCTTCTACATTAGCAGAAACTTCACAGAAGCTTCTTTCAGGCACAGTACGATGTCTCTTTGTTCAGTTCCCGTTTGCTACCTGATTCAATTATTTCCCACCCCTGCTTTCCTTAGGAGACTCAAGACACATAATATGGTTTGGCTGTTTCTCCACCCAAATCTCACCTTGAACTGCAATAATCCGCATGTGTCAAGTGTGGGGCTAAGTGGAGATAATTGAGTCAGCAATATAAGAACTACAAAAGGGAGCTCTAAATCTTGAAATAAATCTTTGAAATACACCAAAATAGCATCTCCTATAAAACAACACCACAATGAAAATAAACAAACATATTCAGGAAACAAATAGCATGGTGAATAAAATAGTACCTCATCTCTCAAAACTAATGTTGAATGTTAATTGCCTAAGTGCTCATATAAAAGATACAGAATAGCAGAATGAATAAGAATTCACCAACTAAGAATCTGCTGTCTTCAAGAGACTCAGCTGACACATACAAACTTACATAAACTTAAGGTAAAGGGGTGGAAAAAAATATTTCATGAAATGAAAAACAAAAGAGAGCTGGGATACCTATTATTATATCAGAGAAAACAAACTTTAAAGCAACAGCAGTTTAAAAAGACGCATTAGTCCACTTTTAAACTGTTGATAGAGACATATCAGAGACTGGGTGGTTTAGAAAGAAAAGAGATCCAATTGACTAACATTTCCACATGGCTGGAGAGCCCTCACAATCATGGTAGAAGACAGGAGATACAAAGTCATGTCTTACACAGATGGTAGCAGAGAGAAATTGTGCAGGAAAACTCCCCTTTATAAAACCATCAGATTTTGTGCGACTTATTCACTACCATGAGTATAGAACAGGAAAGACCAACCCCGTGTTTCCATTACCTCTGACCGTGTCCTTCCCACAACATGTGGGAATTGTGGGAGCTACAATTCAAGATGAGATTTCAGTGGGGATACAGCCAAACCATATCAAAAGACAAAGAGGAACATTAAATAATGATAAAAAGCACTAGTGCAACAGGAAAATCTCATAATCCTAAATATATATGCACCTAACACTGGAGCTCCTATGTTTATAAAACTATTACTTACTAGACCTAAGAAATGAGATTGACAGCAACATAATAATAGTGGAGAACTTCAATACCCCACTGACAGCATTGGACAGGTTATCAAGACAGAAAGTCAACAAAGAAACAACAAACATAAACTATACCCTAGAACAAATGGATTTAACAGCTATTTACAGAACATTCTAACCAACAACTGCAGAACATATATTCTATTCATCAGCTCATGGAACAGTCTCTAAGATAGACCATATGAGAGACCACAAAACAAATGGAAAAGATACAGCAAAGGCAGTGCCAAGAGGACAGTTCACACCATTAAATGTCTGCATCAAAAAGTCTGAAAGACACAAATATATTATCTAAGGTCACACCTCAAGAAGCTAGAAAAATAATAATAAACCAAACCCAAAGTCAGCAGAAGAAATAACCAAGATCAGAGCAGAACTAAATAGAATTGAAAAGAACAAACAAAAAAATACAAAAGAGAAATGAAAGAATAAGCTGGCTCTTTGAAAAGATAAGTGAAACTGATAGATCATTAGCAAGATTAACCAAAAAGAAGAAGAGAAAATGTCCAAATAAGTTCAGTTAGAAATGAAACAGGAGATATTACAATTGATACCATAGAAATACAAAAGATCATTCATGGCTACTATGAACACCTTTACATAAACTAGGAAATCTAGAGGAGATGGAATTCCTGGAAATAAAATTCCTGAAAATACACAATGCTCCTAGATTATACCAGGAAGAAACAGAAACTCAGAACAGACCAATAATAAGCAACAAGACTGAAATGGTAATTAAAAAGTTAGCAACAACAAAAAAAGTACAGGACCAGACATGTTAACAGTTAAATTCTATCAGACATTTAAAGAATAATTGATACCAATCTTATTGTTAATATTTTAAGGGACAGAGAAAGAGAGAATACTCTCTAAATCATTCTTTGAATCCAGTATCAACCTAATAACAACACCAGCAAAGGACATAACAAAAAAGAAAACTACAGATTAATCACTCTAATGAACACAGATGCAAAAAATTCTCAACAAAATACTAACTAACCGAGTCCAATAGCGTATCAAAAAGGTAATCCACCATGATTAAGTGGGTCTCATACCAAGGATGTAGGGATGGCTTAACATCCACAAGTCAATAAATGTGATACATCCAAAACCACACACATCTTGATAGATGTAGAAAAAACATTTGACAAAAATCCAGCATCCCTTTATGATTAAAATCCTCAGCAAAATTGGCATAGAAGGAACATATTTTAAGGTAATAAAAGCCCTGTATGACAAACCCACAGCCAACACTATACTGAATGGATAGAAGTTGAAAATACTTGTCCAGAGAACTGGAACAAGACACGATGTCCACTTTTACCACTTCCATTCAACATAGTGCTGGAAGTCCTAGCCAGAACAATCAGACAAGAGAAAGAAATAAGGCTATCTAAATCAGTAAAGAGGAAGTCAAACTGTCAGTTTGCTGATTATATAATTCTACACCTAGAAAACCCTAAAGATTCATACAAAAAACTTCTAGAACTGGTAAATTAATTCAGCAAAGTTTCAGGATACAAAAATTAATATACACAAATCAGTAGCTCTACTATACATCAAAAGTGATGAAGCTGAGACTTAAATGAAGAACTCAACCTCTTTGACAATCGCTGCAAAACAAACAAACAAAACTTAGGAATATATTTAACCAAGGAGGTGAAAGACTACAAAACATTGCTGAAAGAAATCATAGATGACACAAAAAAATGGAAATACATCCCAGGTTCATTCATGGGTAGAATTAATATTGTGAAAATGCCCACACTGCCAAAAGCAATCTACAAATTCAATGCAATTCCTATCAAAATACCACCATCATTCTTCATATAACTAGAAAAAAACAATTCTAAAATTCATATGGCATCAAAAAAGAACCTGCATAAACAAAGCGAGACTAAGTGAAAATAACAAATCTGGAGGTATTACATTACTCTACTTCAAACTATACTATAAGGCCATAGTCACCAAAACAGCATGGTAGTGGTATAAAAACAGTCATGTAGACCAATGTTACAGAATAGAGAACCCATAAATAAAGCCAAATACTTAAACAGTCAATTGATCTTTGACAAAGGAAACAAAAACATAAAGTGGTGAAAGGGTACCCTATTCAACAAATGGTGCTGAGATCATTGGCAAACCACAAGTAGAAGAATGAAACTGGATCCTCATCTTTCATCTTACACAAAAATTAACTCAAGATGGATCAAAGACTTAAATCTAAGTCTTGAAACTATAAAAACTTTAGAAGATAAATTGGAAAAATCCTTCTAGACATTGGCGTAGGCAAAGACTTCATAGTCAAGAAGACAAAAGTAAATGCTAGAAAAACAAAGATAAATAGATGAAACTTAATTAAACTAAAAAGCTTCTGCACAGCAAAAGGAATATTCAGCAAAGTGACAGACAACCCACGAAGTGGGAGAAAATCTTTGTAATCTGTAAATCAGACAAAGAACTAATATCAGGAATCTACAGTAACTGAAACAAATCAGCTAGAGAAAACAAAGAATCCCATCAAAAAGTGGGCTAAGGGCATGAATACACAGTTCTCAAAGGAAGCTATACAGATGGCAAACAAACATATGAAAAAATGCTCAGCATCACTAATGATCAGGGAAATGTAAATCAAAACCACAATGTGATACCACCTTACTCCTGAAAGAATGACCATAATAAAAATATAAATAGGCCGAACGTGGTGGTTCACACCTGTAATACCAGTACTTTGGGAGGCCAAGGCAGGTGGATCACAAGGTCAAGAGATTGAGACCATCCTGGCCAACAAGGTGAAACCCTGTCTCTGCTAAACATACAAAAAATTACCCGGGCGTGGTGGTGCGTGCCTGTAGTCCCAGCTATTCGGGAGGCTGAGGCAGGTGAATTGCTTGAAACTGGAAAATGGAAGTTGCAGTGAGCTGGGATTGTGCCACTGCACTCCAGCCTGGAGATAGAGCAAGACTCTGTCTCAAAAAATTAATCAATTAATTAATTAATTAAAATAAAATAAAATAAATAAATAATAGATGTTGGTATAGATACAGTGAAAAGGGAACACTTTTACACTTGTTGGGAATGAAAACTAGGACAACCACTATAAAGAACATTTTGGATATTCCTTAAAGAACTAAAAGTAGAACCACCATTTGATCTAGTAATCCTGCCCTGGGTATCTACCCAGAGGAAAAAAAATCATTATACAAGAAAGATACTTGCACACACATTTATAGCAGCACAATTCACAATTGCAAAAATTGGAAACCAGCCCAAATGTCCACCAATACAAGTGTGGATAAAGAAAATCTCAGCCACAAAACAGAATAAAATAATGGCATTCACAGCAACCTGGGTGAAGTTGGAGATCATTATTCTAAGTGAAGTAACTCAGGAATGGAAAAACAAACGCCCTATGTTCTCACCCATAAGTGGGAGCTAAGCTATGAGAATGCAAAGGCATAAGAATGTTATAAGAAACTTTGGGGTCTCAGGGAAAAGAGTAAGAGGGTGGTGGGAAATAAAAGATTACACACTGAGTACAGTGTATACTGCTCAGGTGCACCAGAATCTCAGAAATCACTACTAAAGAACTTATCCGTATCACCAAAGACCACCTGTTCCCCAAAAACCTAATTGAAAAAAAAAAGAATCCATATGTTGATACTCCACTTACCCCTGCTCATTTTTGCCTTCTAAATGCATAAGTAACTTTCAAGGTTCAGGCCCTCTTTCTCTGTGAAACTTTACTGATTTATCTAACTCAGTATCTATAGATACCACTTAAACTTCTCTTATGAAAGGTCATAAACTCCATTATGACCAGTAATAAAGGAGCCAATAATTTTCCTGAAGACATATAACTACATATAACATGAAATTATGAAATCAACAAATGAAGGGTGCAAATGTTTACTTGTTGTGTAACATATATGAAATGCTACTGTAACAGGTTGAAATAAAGGATGTTAAAATGACCAAAAGAATGAAGAAGCAATAATATTCTAAAAAAAAAGTCACTAGCACAGTAATTGGCCTAGGGAAGGAAATCACTCAACAATGTGATTTTCATTCCCACAGTCAAATAAATAGTACTGAAGTCTTTATTTTTGCCAGTCTATAAAAATAATGTTTGACAAGTAGGAAAATCATGCCACAAATGGGAAAGTGAATATACATTTTATCACTAAATTATGAGATTAGAATTAGAATTCTTTCTTGAAGATTAAAGGGGATATTAAAAATAAAATAAAACATAGTCTTAGTACTAAAGGTATTTCAATATAATTTGACGTTACCTCTAGGATAGTACCAAAAGATTAATTTAAAACAGTGTCACCTGAAGCCTCGCTAAACGTTTATTACTTGAGAGCTAACATAGCATTTTCCACAAAATTATATTTATCTTTTTTCTTATTATAAATAAGAAAACATAATTTCCAAATATTAGATACATGTAAACACTGATATACAACTTTATTAGTATGCATGTTTGGGAAAAATAAGGGAACTTGCTTAACTTAACAGGTGTGAAGGCAACAGAATTACATTCGCCAAAGTACTGTGGTTACATCTATTTTTAATGCTTTAGAAGCACCTGTCAGCAAGAACATCTGCATTCTAATAGTCTATTTTAAGGAAATTTAAATCATCCTTTTGCTGACAAATACAGCCATATTCCAAATATGTGTATCTCATAAAAGCTAATACATATTCAATGACTCATTATAATCAAACATTTAAAAAACATCATGATTCAGGACCCAATACATACTTTTAAAATAACATTTCTTAATGAAAGGATTGTATACTGTACCACATGCAAATATTTATTTCATTTAATAATGATGATCACTATAAAAATGCCTCTTAATCAAACCAAACAAATCATTATACCATGTGTTTTGGCACAATTATCTATTCCTCTCTATGAAATTCTATGTGTGTTTGAGATACTTGAAAATTACCATGTATTATACATAATGGTTATAATGTTCTTGAAGACCGTAAACCAAGTTTCATTGTATTAAGTTAAAAATTGTTGTAATTTTCATTCTCCTAATACAGTAACACCCACTGGCTTATCACTCATTGCCCACTGAGTTCCCATGCTTTAGAAGGAGGGCAAATGACAGCTACAAAGTAGAGTTGTCTGACTGTCACATTAGACTCCTTTGAGTGAATGAAAAAGGCTTGGGAAAAGCTAGTCTTTGTGAAAGATCAAAATATATTCTAAATTCTATACACTTTCCTTATAATCAAGAGCTAGACTCAGTCAACTCTGATCAACGAATTTAACTCCAAACTTCTGCTGGAACCAACTCATAAGAGGATGAAAGGGAAGGTCCTTTCACATAGGAAGAAAAAGTAGAAAGAATTCTATATCAAGTAAATTACAGGTGAGAAAATGAGAATGTGGATAAAACCAGAGTCCCTAAGAGGACAGATTCTCAGTTCCCGGAGTCTCAGGCAGAAAGTTGTGGAATGTGAAGGCAAAATTATAAAATTTTTATGAAATCCTCACATCTCTCAAAGGCTAAGGAAGCAACCAAGATTTTCTAGGCCAGAGGCAATTTCCTCCTCCCCATTCTGGGGAACATTTGATAGTTCAGGAAAAATTTTTGATTGTCATAATGTGAGTAGAAGTGTTGGGGTAAGCATTGTTACTGGTATCTGGCATCTACTAGGCCTATGGGAAGAATGCAGCTAAGCAACAATGCAGAGGACAATCTCCCACTACAAGGAATTATCTGTCTCCAAACGTCGGTAGAGCTGAGGTTGAGAAACACCAGGCTGGTGTTCTACTTCATTGCCATATCTAATATGGGGCAGTGAGGAATAAGGGCAAAGGGAGGTTTCCAGATAGATAAGCATGAGATATTACTCTTGGTTCCCTTCTATCTGCTCATATACACAATTATTCCAAATTTAGAAGTGCATTCAAATTTGTGAACAGCACAACAAAATTTACAGTCAGTGGTAAGAGCTAAGGCCCATACTGAAAAGACGAATTTTCTCATTCAACAAAGTTTGAATGTCTTCTCCATAAATACCTGGCATTGTTCTAGCCACTAAGGGTGCAGTTTTATATAAAGCTGCCACATTTCATGGAGAGATTACAGAGACAGAGTGCAGGGATGGGGCCACGATTCCATACAGGGTCTTCGGGATGTTCTATCTGAAAAGGTATCGTGTGTAGAGGTCCAAGGAGAAACAACAGCAAGAATAAGGTTCCGGAGCAGGGCTGTGCTTGCTATGCTAGAGTAACAGCTAGGAGGTCAGCGTGAATGAAGACGAGTGAGTAAGAGGCAGGCTGGCTGAAAAGCTCACTTATAGGTGAAATCATTAGGAAAATGTGGGGCTATTTTAAGAACGTGTGCTATTTAATAAGTAACATGGAAAGCAATGAAGGGTTGTGAGTGTTGAATTAACGTCATCTAATTTATACTTTTAAAATAAATTTAACTTTATTTTAAATTGACATATAACAATTGTGTATATTTAAGGGGTGTAATGTGATGTGTTGATATACATATACATTAGATAAAAACTCAATTTAACATATTCTATCACCTCACCAATTTAACGTTTTTAATGGAGTGAGAATGTTAAAAATCTATTCTTTAAGAAATTTGGAGATATACATTATTTCTAATGGCAGTCACTATGTGGGTCAAGAGATCAGCCAAACCTATTCACCAAACCTAGCTGAAACTTTGTAACCTTTGATCCATATTTTCTCTTTGCCCATCCTTTCCTCTCTCCCCCGAGGCCTCTGGTGACCACCTTTCTCATCTCTGTGTCTGTGAGATCCACTGATTCTTTTGCCTAACGTCCTGAGGGAGACTGTGGCAGGAGGTCAGATCTGGACCAGGGTGTTAATGAAGGATAACAATCTTCTTAATGAATTCATTAATTTTGTATGAATGAAAAAACAAAGTTTTTATTTCTAAGACGGGAAGACTGAGAAGAAGCAGGTTTTAGTTTCGTTTTGTGAAGGGTAGGGGTCAGAAATTTGGTTTTTAACATATTAAGTTTGGGAAGCTTACTACATGCTAATGAAATTATTAAGTATACAATCAGCTGAGTTGAGAGCTCAGAAGACAGATCTGGGTTCCAGTTACAAATCATAGAGTTTTCAGCAAATTGATGGTGTTTACAGCTGTGAAAATGGTTATATCAACTAAGACATTGATTCTCTGTGAAAAAAAAAAAAAAAAAAAACAGGATTTTATCCAAGCCTTCAACCCCTCGAGGTCTGATATTTGATGGTACTGTACATGGCCAATATATAATCCACAGTAGTGAGTCTGGCATTACCTGAACTGGATCATGCCCTGTTTAATGACACAACCCTGTAGATCACAGCCTTGAATGTCGCCTCAATGTGAAATTGATAAAAATATGTTCAAACTCTTGTTCCCAATATCAGTAGATACGTCATTTGAGGGCCAGTAAAATCAGCTGTAGCCGAGAGGCAGTAGGCATGCTATACACTGAGTAGTTCTGACCAGTCACTGAGCAAATGTAGTTAAAAAGGAGACAGTGGCATCATGTGATTTGTTGGGCATGGTGTTTCATGACCTTACCACAGGTAGGAAAACCCATGTCATTGAGGGAAGCAGAGATTTCATCCTCAATGCCCTGTGGCTGCAATGGCAGCCATGTGCTCTCAGCCACCTTTTGGTGGGGGTAAGAAAGTGAGGACTAGCTCATGAGATGGAACATTTACAAGAAAGGGGTCCAGTTAACCAGAGGAGACTAGGTTAACTTTAACTGGCTGGTTTAAACTGTCTCTGCCATTAGCGGAAATGGAAGTTTGCAAGGTAAATTAGCTTCAATGAAGAGAAAGTGATGAAAGCCATAGGTGGTTGCTCCACCTATGAATTGTAATGTGTAAATTTTCAACTGCACACTGTTTTTGAGTACCCTTCATACAATTTCAATATATAAGATTACAGTGTGGTGGAAACTTGCCATAACTATTTTCTTGTAGCAGAATTCAGTATGAATCAGATTTTTCCCCAACAGTCATGTAAGGCCCAGTGATTTAAGTACTAAAAGAAATATATATTACTGTAATATATCTTCTTTGAAATATGGATGAAGAAACAAAGTATATTTCAAAAGCACTGTACTCTTTAGATTCAGAAGATGAATTAAAAGTGAGAAATTAGGGAGATATTTTTCTCAAAGTAGCTCAGGAGAGCAGTCTTCCCCACCCCCAACATCAGCCACTGCTCCTGAGGAAGGTAAAGTAAAAAATTGAGCATATATGCAAGAAAAACTTTAAGGGCCTCAAAGAGCAACAAACGTACACCTTCACAGCTCTCATTATTAAAAGTAAATATAATTATTTGCAAAAATATTTTTTTTCACAGCCCTATTATTTCCCCAGGCATCTAATACAATTGACTTTGTCTTTTAGTTTTTGATGTCCAAACCAAGTAAGTACTGATATTTCCTTTGGATTTTTATATATACTCATGGCTTATTTAAGTTTTTTCTACTGCAAATTCCATAAAGGATTTAGAACAGAGATGAAATTTTAGAAAGTGATTCTGTTTATCTCATCCTCTTTGGCTTTTATTTTATTTTGCTGCTTAAGTCAGATTTCATTTTCTAGGACATATATTGCATGTTCCATTATTTAGAACACTGATAAACTCTAATGCTCTTTCTTTCTTTCCCTGTGTATTCATCCATGTATTCATAATATCTGAAAAATTATACAGAAAGCTATTATATTTGCTTTCACTTGTTTTTTGATACCAATTAAGCATATATACAGATATTTTATTCTTTGCAAACATCTGGAAATAATTTTAGTTTTCTATGGCAATGTAAAACTTCATTGGACATTATAGCTTTTACTTAGCAGAAACTCTTAAGGCTGGGGTAAGTTAAGCACACTAGAGAATTATCTTCTCTATAATATTGCTCTATCTATATTTTGATAAGTAGCTGCTGTTTGCATTAAGTGGGTTTTCTGGGTTTTTTTTCTAATCCTAAGTTTAATATCTTAAAAAAAATAGCTTTTATTTTCCCAGTGTTGACATCTTAGTTCCAGAGATAAAGAAGGGTTATTATTCTTATTATTACCTTAATCAGAATAGCATTTATTGATTTTTATATTTTCTGAAACATAGCCTTAGAAAATAAAATAAAGTACTATATTGTGAGGATAGAGGATTCATTTGTTCATTGAATATTGAACTAATATTTATTAAGTGTCCACTAGGGACAGGAATTATGCTAAGCAGTGAATGAATAAGATGGTCTGCATTCCCAAGAGACTTGGCGCAGGTAGAAGAGGGAGTCAAGTGAGCATAGAAGTGTAATGAAATTCAATAAGTATTCTGTGCTCAGATAGCAGTATGAATAGGTAACTCTGCAGACTCCTAATGAGGTTCAGATAAAGCTGACAGAGCTACTGCCTCATTGGAGTCTGGGGAGAAACACAGGAGTTAAGCAGAATGAATGGGGAGGTATGGGACTGGCAGTGGGAGAGGAGTGGATGATGAAGTGGGAATCGGAATTGTGGCTGGAGATGAGACTGGAAAGACGGGCCAGGCCTTGACTGGATGAGGCCCTATCAGCCATTGAAATACATTTAGATTTTATCTTAGAGAGCAAGGTTTAGAGTGGCTGGGGATGGGGTGGAGGTGCGGAGTGCAGAGATGGTCAAGTAAACTACTGTCCCTCTTGGAAAACTTTCAAATGAATTGACTTGCAGATGCTCAGGACTAGAAGCAGGAAGACTATTTAGAAAATTATTCAATTAATTTGAGTTGGACCATAATAAGGCTTAAACCAAAACAGAAAAATGAATAATGTATTACGTCTACTATAGAGATTAGTTATGATGACAGAATTGATAGAATTTAGTGATTTATTATGTTACAACATTGAAAAATATCCTAATGGCCAGGAAGCTCCTGATAGTATACTTAGGAAATCTCCTTTTTTAGTTTTCAGATACTATTTAGGTCTTTAACTACTTAACCACTTGTCTATAACAAGTAGTACTGAAATTATAACTTGAATTATGTACTGGTGAAAAATGACTAAATACTAAATAAAATATAATTGAATTACAACGGGGTATTTGAGAGTAAACTTAAAATAGATTCAAACCATGGCTTACTTCAAACTTTCCACCTTCAACACTCACTTACAGGCACATCTATCTTTAAAGGATTAAATACTGGTTAATATCCAAAAGCTCCCATAGACAGGACCGTTTGCTTTTATCATAATGCACTGTCACATAGAGCAGTTTGCTAAGCACTTGTTTTGGGGGTGATTCCAACAAAGATTCCTTGCGATTATCCACTTCTAAGCTAATTTTGGGTCCTCCAGATATTGGTAAATGCATATTACTGAGACATTTCTGAGGCAGAGAAAAACGTGAGGATCTGTCCTATCCCTTGGATTTCCTGGTTCTGCTTCTGTTAGCCTATCTATCTAGAGTTGGTCTGAGCAGAACTCAAATATTCACTATCCTGCATTCTCTGTCATGACACCAATCTGTTTCATTACAAGTTGTTAGGGAGAAATAAACTGAGTTGTTAAAGTAAAATTTTAAATGAAGGGCATAAAATATAGGTGCAATGTAGGGAAAGTAAAAGAGGAGAGTCAAGAATGAAGCTTGGCTTCTGGCTTATGCAACTAAATATTCTATTTTCTAGTATAGGAAGAAGTTTTGGGGGTCTGACCTGGAACATGCTGAGGACAGGAATGAATTATATTTGAGTGTACTGGGTTCAGGATGCTAAAGAAAAGTCCAATAAACTTGTCTTGTTGGCAGTTGGGTAAGAAATTCTGGAACTGAGCAAAGGGAACTGTAATGGACACGGAATGTGGGAAGTCAGCAACATGAGGTTAAAGCCTTGGGTCTAGATAAAACTACTCGAGAATGTGGAGAATAAGAAGAGAAAGCAGAAAGTAGATATATGAGAATACCAGCATTCTCTGGAAGAGGGCAATCCACAAACAGGCTGAGAAAAGCTGGACAAAGACAAAAATTGGAAGAAATTAAAGAGGCTATTTTAAGAATCTGGGAATAAAAGAAAATGTCCAGTGCCACACAAAGGCTGAATAATTTATGCACGTAAATGTTTTCATTGGATTTACAACAAGGAGATGACAAGTCAAGTTGACAAAAACCACTTTCAGTGGAGTTTGCAATGGGAGGACGAAGGTATAGATAGTAATTTTTTTTTAATGAGAAAAAACGTGGCAGATCAAACATTATGTTAAAAAGTAGAAAGTGGTCTGGCATGGTGGCTTACATCTGTAATCCCAGTACTTTGAGAGGCCAAAGCAGGTGAATCACAAGGTCAGGCACTTGAGACCAGACTGGCCAACATGATGAAACCCTGTCTCTACTAAAAAAAATAGCTGAGCATGGTGGTAGCACTTTTAATTCCAGCTACTCAAGAGGCTAAGGCAGGAGAATCACTTGATTAGGGGGTGAGGCGGAGGTTGCAGTGAGCCAAGATCGCTCCATTGCACTCCAGCCCAGGTGACAGTGTGAGACTCTGTCACAAAAAAAAAAAAAGGAAAAGTAGAGAGTGCTGGTCCCTTTTAAGGTCTAGACCTGCAAGAGTCTGATTGTCTCTTTTCCCTGCATATATTCAATCAGTTAAACATGTCACAAGTTGAGTATAAAAGGAGACCACATGAAGACAGTGAAGAGTGGTGTCATCTTTGGAGATTAGGTACCACAAAGACAAACATAAACATGGTCTTATATCTGATATTTATTTTTTCAGTGCAGTTTGCAATTACAATAAGGTAGTTTATACACTCAATTAGATTATTTGTACACACCCCATGGTTTCATTTCCTTAGGCAGTAAGGAAAGTTTTTTTGTTATTGTTTTTTTTTTTTTAAATACCAGTTGCATAACTATTTTAAAATAAAGTGGTTGAAACTCATTTAACTAATGAAAGCAAATACGCAGAAATTTGTATTTTGAGAATACTAATCAATATATATATAGCTTAGATTCTACCTGAGTGATGTGTTTGCTCCATATTTTTGTGCTTAGTAAGAAACCAATTGAAAACAACAAAACTATTTTTAAAATTGTACCTTCTTGGCAAATTCTGTCACAGCAGGTGATCTCTATTTTTCATTTGTAAATTTCTAAATCTTCAGGAATCATTGTGTGCTTATTTATTAAAATCTAGGATACAGTAATTCCAGAATTGACAATAAATTATATACTGTTTATAGTTAACTTTGCATCTCAATTTTTCCTATATCTTTCAAAAAGAGTACTATAATGCTATGTACCTTATTCTATGATTATTTTAGGAATCATTCGTTAAGAGAAGCTTCAACATACCTGGAATGCTAGTAAAATGTATATATCACAAACCTTTTGTAAATGACATTCACTGAACTGTGTTTTTAGATATTAAAAATATATATAAATCTTCCTTAATCAAAATTCTGGGGGGACAAATAGGGCATGATCCAGCAATTTTCCTTCTCTGATTCCTAAGGAAACACAAAATTATTAAAAAAAAAAACTCATTAAACTTACACAAATATTATCTCTGACAGCCTTGAACAAAAAATGAGGCTAACATAAAAATATAACTATGGTCATTTGATCCTGCAGAGTGGGTGTTGGACTATTGACATTTTGAGAGACTGCTCTGGCGGAAATATCACCAATGTGAACTAAGAAAGGGCAGAGACGAATTTGTAAGGGAAAAAGTTTAGCTCTCAAAAGGTTTCCGGAGCAGAGGTGTTTCCTAAAGGCCAAGAAAAAAAAATCTGTCTACTGATCAAGAAGTCAATGTAAAAAATTTAGTTTCTGCAGGCAAGAATTTTGACTAATGAATTCTACCACAAAGATCTCGGGCTGGTGGCTTTTGGCCTTCACAAACCATAAACAGCTTTGTTTGGCATAGAACTTTAAAATATTTCAAATTACTGATCAAATCTTAAAATCGTGAGTCTTTACACTAAAATTCTGATATCAGGATTTTTCTAAAGCACCAGAATATGCTGGGATTCAAGTTCAAACACGGCCCATTTCTTTGCTGAACCTCAACTGCCTTCTGATGTGTGTTGGGATTTAATTCGAGAACCTCAACTTCAATGTCAGAAAAATTATGTAAAAGTTGAAAATAGGTAAAATAGATCACTGAGTAGTATCTCAGTGCAATGGTGGGACTGATTTTCTATTTTTTTAGATTATTCTACACCTCTGTGGGGCAGAGAGTAAGAGGGACATTTTGACTTTTGTCTAGTTAGAGATGCCCTCATAAAATGAGGTTACTTGTGTTCAATATGAAACTAATTTCTGTCCAGGGCAATATGCAGAGAAATATGGTTTCTCTGCCAGATAGCATTGTTTTGTATGAAACTTCAAAAGATTTCCCTAACGTTATGCACTAAATACTCTTTATTTATCTAAATACTTAATTGCAATTTAGCCCAGTTTGGCTATCTTAAAATTTCCCTCAATAATTAATAAGTTAAATAAATCATTCATTACAAAGTACTTTATATTTGCCTAAACATTATAATTTTACTAAAGTAAACTTACTTAGTAGTAAAATTATGCTGTAACAGAAGAAAGGAAATTAAACCAATTTTCAAAATTATTTCTAAAAAGCTTACATTTTCTTATTGTACTTTACTTGGGCTTAGCTTCTATTCTATTAAGTCAGTGCAAAAGCAATTGTGGGTTTTGGCATTAAAAGTAATGGCAAAACCCACAATTGCTTTTGCACCAACATAATACTTGGTATTGCTTGGTTTGTTAATCAGCCAACAAAATTTTCTCAATTATATTTATGAAGACATATAGTATACCTCTCAAGAGTTCAAAGTATAGTGATTGAGCAATATAGAAAAAAGTTGTTATAATGCAAACTGTTAAATGTGCAGGTAGATATTCACAAGATAGTATGGGGAACCAAAAAAAAAAAATACACACACACACACACACACACACACACACACACACACGTGGTGGGGGGATTAGGGAGATGACCTAATGGAGATAATAAGGATAAATAGGCATCACCCAAGTACAAGAGTTGAAGAGGAAGTCTTTCCTGCAAGACCAAGAATCAGTCATTGCCTAAGACTGTGTATGTAAGTGTGGAATGGATTGGAAAACTAAGATAGATGAGGTAACATTTGATATTTAAATCAATCATTCTGGATTCATATAATTCTGCATCCTATCCCACCACTCTGAAGCTTATTTTGTTTCTCAGACTTAAATATGACATTTTAGATAACAGTATATCCCAATAAATCACCTTAAATTAAAAAGAAAAACACAGTATCTGGAGGAAGCAAACTGATTATCCAAAAAAATCTGACTTGAGTTTTTAAGTATGGTGTACTTAGGTCGCCAGTAGTTGAGAAAATGTAATATTTTATAATAAATCCTCCACAGGAAAATACTTCAGTAAATCTTACTACATATGAATAGTTACAGCCACTCATGTGAAAATGGGAATTTATACTGTCAGGGACTGATACTCAAAAGAGCTTTATTCAGGTACTTTGAGACAATGACATAATGAATTAACTTTGGAAATACGACCAATTTCAGGGTCTCCCATTGTATCTCACCTTTCAAAAGAGAAACTCCTTTTTCTAAAATATTATGTGTCCTTGGTGCTATGTACTTGTGTAAGAGCCATCTGTAAGCTATATACTTTCATGGATTCCAAGTGACTATATTCCAAAGTGACCACATAAGTATGTACAATTATTATCTACTGACCAAAATATCAAAAATGGCTCTAATTAATTTATATGGTGTTTTAATGTTATGTTTTTACAAATACAGATATAAATGATTTATGAGATATTATTGTACTCACACACATACAGCTGTTACATCCTTACCCATTATTTGTAACTGTATATCTTGTGTGAATTTCATGATTAAAATTAGTTTCAGTAGGAAGGCTTTGCAATGCAAGGAAATGGGAAGAAAGAGGGAGGAGGAAAGGAGGGAGGGAGGAAGGTAGGCAGGAAGGAAGGAAGGAGGGAGGGAAGGAAGGAAGGAAGGAAAAAATCAAGGGAGGAAGGAAAGAAGGAAGGAAGGGAAGAGGAAAGAAAGAAAGAAAAAAGGAAGGAGGAAAGGAAGGAAGGAGGGAAGAAAGGAAAGAAGGAAGGAAGAAGGGAGGGAGAGAAGGAAGGAAGGAATAAAGGAAGGAAGGAGGGAGGGAAGGAAGAAAGAAAAAAGGAAGGAAGGACAGAAGGAATGAAGGGAGGGAAGGAGGGAAGGAAGGAAGTAAAAAAGAAAAGAGGATAGGAAGGAAAGGAGGGGGGAGGGAGGAGGGAAGGAGGGAGGGTGGGAAGAAAGGAAGGAGGGAAAGAAGAAAAAAGGAAGGAAGGAAGTTGGTTAAAACATCTAGATAAGTTCTAAGTTTTATAAAGACACATTGATCTTAAGCTAAAAGTTCAGATTTGGAATAATTTGTTCTTTCATTATAGGATAAGAAATACTGCAGTACAAGAAGGAAAATGTGCCCCCTATAGATGGGACCCCCTGCGTCATATACATACTAAATAGTTATCTTAGAGCAGTTTCAAATAGCTGGGAGAATATAGTAACCTAAGGAAAGAGTACTTGCTTATGAAAGCCAGCATTGAGGCTGACAATTTCCATAGTGTTTTCAAAAACTTCTTCAGAATTCTCAATCACTCAATTATTAAATATTCTTAAGCCAAGGTCAGCCATCAGCAAACACAATTCATTCATATTTATTGAATATTGATTATATGATAGCTTATGGGAATATAAAGTTAACCTACATGAAACACTAGTTTTCTTCAAAGAATTAGAAAAGTAAATTAAATATTAAAGAATATGTTACATTTTCTGTTCTTATAGAGGCAGGTACAAGTTAATAACAGATGCAGAGAAAAAGGCAAAAGTGCCCAACAAAAGAGATACACAGCTCAAGGAAATTGTTCAAAGTTATCACTTTAGCTTGAATTATTTTTCACGGTGAACTACAGAGGCAGCAGCATTTGAAGCTTAGGAACTCATGTACAGAAGATTGAAGCATAGAAAACGACTAGTTAAAACAACAAGAGAAAACCAGCAAACCACAGAGTTTAAAATGCTGAAGTAGAGAGTGCCAGATGAATTAGGAACAAAAGGTTAATTTGGAAATGTAAGCCACAGATTTTCAAGGGTATTGTTTCTCCTATAAAGGAATGTGGCCCATATTCTGTATACTAACCTGGGTTAAGAAATAATTGACTAAAACACTGAAATATTTCCAAGGCATACCATGTGATTGGAAACTTAGGAGACAGAAATACATTGGTTCCTTTATGCCCTTTCCAGGTAAACAGTATAAGCATTTGGAAGAAATTGCCCAAAAGTTGCTTGGTGTGGGGTAGGAAATTGCCAGTGTTATAGGTGAATGACAACAGGTGGTTCATCGCCTTTGCAGGTGAGCAGCCAGTGGTCCTTTCACAGTTTCTATAGACAGACTCCATTACCTTCTCTAAATAACTAATCAACAATTATTTCAAGAACATGGTCTTAAAGGATAGTCAAAATACTGCTCTCCTAAGTGTTTACACAGCTCAGTTTGTACCTGTCTTCCACAAAAGAAAGGATGCCATCTTTGACATCTTCCTACTCCATCTACTGAAATTTCTTCCTCTAAAGTCACCCATTTGTTAACTGATGTGCACTTAGTGGATTATTCCTTAACCCATGGACACACAAATAATTGCTGAGGGTAATGACATCAGCTGGTAGGAAAATGGCTAGATTTCTTGAAGACCATCCTAAGGAGATGGGCAGTATGACTGATGATGGTGGCTTTCTATCCAGTCTTCAAATAGTCAGCTATCATTCCCCAAATTTTCTGCAGGACTGAGAGCTAGAACAGACAAATAGGCAGTCATCTATTCTACCCACTTAGAATGTCTTTTTCTTAACCTATGTTTGCTTCTGCTCCAGGAGAGAAAATGTGTTTCCCTCCGGAGGAAAAAAAAGTTATTTTTTCTCTATATATATGTATAATAAATATATATTATATATTTAAATTATTATATCTTATATATAAATTATACAATATAAAAAATAAATTATAAACGATCTCTATATAGAGATATATAAGATAGATATATCTTAAAATATTTATCTCTATATATATTTAATCACTGCATTTTCTAGCTCTCTTCAGCATGATAAATTCTTTTTGGAAGGAATCTGTGAGTCAAAGCTATAAAATTTAAATCTCAAAATTAAACTGAAATGATGTTTTGATTGTGATTATGAAAAAAATGAAATAGCTCATTATATACTGGTTTTAGGCATAAAAAACAAAAGGAGCAACATGCCTTCTCTTTCTTCAGGTACAGAAATAGTTAACAATGCAAGAGATAAAATAAATGCAATTGTTAACTATATAAATAGCAGAGCACAAAAGTCCCTATGTATAATCGTCTTTACAAACAATATATATTTTTTCCTACCAATTTCTTTTATAACTTTTCCTATGAATTTATATATGCTCACAAAAACATGAACTGTTTCTGCGTATAGAGATTTAAATATCAAGTTGGAGTCCTCAAGAAGCTTATAGTCAGAAGTTTATGCCTATTTGGAGTAATTTTGCTTTAGTGAGTGAAATAACATTCACTTACTAAAGTTGCGTTATTTGAATATATAAAATAAATCATTAAAGAAATGATATAGTGTGTGTGTGTGAGAGAGCGAGAGAGTGTGTATGTATATATATATATTTTGTTTGTTTTTTTGTTTTGTTTGTTGGTTTTAGACAAGAGTTTCACTCTGTCAGCCAGGTCGGAATGCTGTAGTGCAGTCTCAGCTCACTGCAACCTCTGCCTCCCAGGTTCAAGTAATTCTCATGCGTCAGCCTCCCAAGTAGCTAGGATGACAGGTGAGTACCACCACACCCAGCTAAGATATAGTATAATTATTAGCTTACTGTAGGGCAAGAAACATTATCATAATAAATAAAGATGGCTACAAATTACATGGCTCTCTTCCCATTGAGAGGAAAAGTCTGTCTCTGCCTTTTAAAACTGACCCAGCTTTTTGGCTTCTTCAATCAATGGAATGATGGAAATGTGCAGGGTACCACTTTCTTGGCTCCAGCTCTAAACGATTGGCTGCACTCACTTCCTGTGTCATGGAAAATTCATACTTAGAGTCAAGCACTGTGCTGTCACTGTCTCAGCAACCTATGGAGACGTCCACATCAGGAGAAACTGAGGCCCCAGGTGAGCTCTCAATTGATAACAGTATCAACTTGCCTGCCATTGAGTGGGCCATCTTGGAAGAAGCTCCTTCAGTCTGAAGCTGAGCCATTTTAGCTGATGGTACAGCAAACACAAATTCCTGCCAGCAACTCTACCCAAGTTGTAAAACCATGAGTAAAATAAATATTGCTGCTGTTTTCTAAGGCTACCAGGTTTTGGGGTGGCTCACTATGCAGCAATAGATAACTGGTAATTTTATGTTTGCCAAACATTAATAGGTGGGTAGAGATGCCAGTGAGTAGTAGAATGTGTTCATTTTGCATGAATTATCATTTTACAAGAGGTTCATGTAAAATTATGTCACAAATATTGTCAGAAATACAAAAGTTATAACAAGAATTAAAAAAAAAATAAACGAAAGTACTTTTGCCAACTTCATAGGTAAGTTGTAGCTTCCCAGAATGTTGTGTTGATGACGAAGCCTGTTATGCCAGCTGGTGTCAGGGGGAGAGCTGACACCGATTGATTAGCACCATGTATCTGTCATTAACAACCATTAGAAATTTGCCCATTTTTGCTGTTGTTATGTTCATGTTAGAAGATCCTTCATAATGTCATATTACTGTAAAAAATCATTCACCAAAAAATAACAAAAACTGTTCCTATTCATTCAGGTGCTTGGACTTGCCAAAAAAAAAAAAAAAAAAAAAAAAAACACAGAGCTGATATTTCGTGCATGCTGGGAATTGCTGTGTAATTTATCTTTTGCAAAACTTCTGATTTTTTCATACCTAAAATATTACATTTTTCAGCTAAGATACTTGGTAAAACATTTTACGAATTTGTCTTTTCATTTTATTTAATTTTCATAATTTCAACTTTTATTTACATTCAGGGGCTATATACGTGCAAGTTTATTACATGAGTATATTGTGTGACACTGAAGTTGGGGGTGATCATAGTACCCAGTAATAGTTTTTCAGGCTTGTACCCTTCCCTCTCTCCTCCACTTAGCAGCCTACAGTGTCTATCTATTATTCACATCTTTATGTTGAAATGTACCCACTGCTTAGCTCTTACATATGAATGACAGTGTATGGTATTTGATGTTCTGTTCCTGCATTAATTCACTTAGGATAATGTCCTCTAGCTGCATCCATGTTGCTGCAAAGAACATAATTTTGTTATTGTTTATGGCTGCATAGTATTCTATGAGATATATATGTATCTATTACATTTTCTTTATCCAATCCACTGTTGGTAGGCATCTGGATTGATTCCATATCTTTGCTATTGTGATAGTCCTGTGATAAACATATCAATGCATGTATCTTTTTGGTAGAATGATTTGTTTTCCTTTGGATTTATACCCAGTAACGGGGTTGCTGGGTAATCTGTGTTTTAATTCCAGGGCTACTATCAATTAATGATGTATGATCATTAATTGTAGTTAAATAGGCTGATGTTAAAGCCAGGTTAACCACAGTTAAACTGGTTCACGTACATGATTGGAATCACCCATGTTAGAAACAAAGCCTTTGTTATCTTCAAAATGTTTAAAAGCCTGAAGAAAATTTGTATTTTCTTGTATAATTTGTATAATGGCTAATGTAACTACCAAGATACATTTATTTTGATTAGGTTTATTTAACATATTTTTAATAACTTGTTTTTTAGTTCATGATCATCAAAAATTATGATGAGAAGCTATACCTGCTTGATTAGCAAAAATGGAAACTAAAATGAAGCTCAAAAGATGTGGTTGTTTGATGGAAAAACATTTCAAAACTTGTCATTTCTGGCTGAAATAGACAATATAATCAGTAGTTGACAGGAAAAGACAAAATAAAAAAGTGGTGCCATGTCTATGTTGAAAAGCTGGCTGGAAATGAAGGCTGAAACCTGACCTGGATTCTCCATCTGTTCTACTTTTAAAAATCTATGAGTCCTTGGGCAAATCACTTCACAACTCTGCATATATTCTCACTTGTGGTCAGGACATTGGTACCAACCTTAACGAACTACTTTGAAGAAAGTGACATAAAACAACATTCTACATAAAATACTGCCAAGATCTGAAGATAGTCTATGAATGTGTAGTGGTAGAGGACAAAAGTCAGGGCATATCTTTACTACATTTTCCCCCTTTTTAAATATGAAGGACCTTGGGGCACAGGTGGCATTTTTATCTCTGCTTCCAATGAAAGTTGGAACTTTGGAAGATAAGGGATGCTGTGGAGCTTGGATCTCTGGCTCCGTTGCTGGCTGGCAGTACTTAATGTGATTTGGCTTTCTGTACCATTAATATACCCAGAGTGATAGGCGCTTGGCTAGGGCACCTGAAAGCTCCTAATGCAGACGAGAAAGGAAATGCCTGCCTGGAGACGTTCCAATCTCATCAATAACACTCAAATCTAAATTAGAATCAGAGTGAGACGAAAGTCCCAGATAAAATCATAAAACAGGATACCGAGAAAGATATGGGGATTGATGAAGAAAGTATCAGCGAGGCAGGCATGCCTGATAATTTATATGATAATATAATAGGAATGAGCTTCAGAAAACTTTCTCTGTTCTTCATAGTCTATATACTGGGAATATGTGATGAAGAACAAGGTATTCTAATTTTATCAAGAATATGTGAAAGTAAAATTATAGATATGATCAAGATTCAGTGGTTTGGATTCAACTAGAAAACATTAATGGAAATGTATACTTCATTTAAAATAAGACCTTGTAGAATAAAACAATAAATTACAGCTCATTTTTAGTGTAGACGCTTAAGCTGTACCATAATACAGCTTAGTATGTGGGAAGACATTTCTATGAATCTCATTGTTGATAGATGAATGACTTGGGCCCGAGAATTAAGGAGGCTTACCCAAGACCGCAAATGTAACTAACAGTAGAGTTTAAATTTACACTTGGCCTCATTCTGAATTCCATTGCTGTATTCTACCACATTTCTAGAGTTTCTCTGTATCAAAGAAGATTTATACATATCTTAGTTTCAATGACCCTAGGAAGATATACCTAAATATATATGAGAGCTATACATATAACATTTTTTTAAAAAATAGAAAAGGCGATTAATTAACACTTAAACATTTTATTGAGGTATAATTAATGTCTATAAAGCTGTACATTTTAAATGTAAACAATTCAATGAGTTTAGGGATAAGTATACTAGTGAAACCACCAAAGCAATAAACGTATCTATCACCTCCCAAAGTTTCTTCCCACTCTCTCTATTAATTTTCCGTGTGTGCGTGTGTGTATCTATGTGTCTTTGTGGTAAGAATTATCCACTTACGAAATTTTAATATACAATGCAGTGTTGTTAGGTATAGGTACTATGCTTGATATCAGCTCTCCAGGACTTATTTATCTTGCATGACTGAGACATTGCACCCTTTGGCCATCATATCTCCATTTCCTGTTCCCCTCATCCCCTGGCAATCACTTTTCTATTCTGTGACTTTCACTCTTTTACTTTATTACTCTATGAGTAATAGGTATGAGTAATAGAGTAAAAGAATAAAACTCTTTGAGTTTTCTATTTTTAATCCACAGGTAGATAACATCATACAGTGCTTGTCTTTCTGTGTCTGGGTTATTTTACTTAATATAATATCCTCCAGGTCATCTGTGTTGTCTCAAGTGGTAGGATTTTCTTATTTTTAAGGCTGAATAATATTTCCTTGTATATATATAACGTATAATCAGAACCAAATTCTTATCGAGACGAAAAAAATGGGTAGGCAGAATAGAAGTGACAAAGGCCCTAGAAAATGGTGGCCTTGATTATTTCAGTTTAATGATAACTAAAAAGGAAAGCATTAGAATATAGTGAAAATCAAAATTTTGATGAGGAAAAATATATAAAATAGAAGTTACCTCACATATGAAATGATAGAAATAGTAAAATAAAACTGTTAGCAATGTATCTATAAAATGTAAATCAAAGTTAATTCACAAATGATAGAAAGTAGGTAAAATCAAATTGTTAGCCATATATGTATAAAATATTCTGGAGAGAACAAAGTAGAAAAGCTAGAAAATTGAGAAAATTTCTGTCAGAGTTCTACTGTTCAGATATCATGGTGTGCTGCCCAAAATAAAACCAAAGTATATTTAAAATAAATAAAATGATACCATGTTGTAAATAACATTGTTTAAACAAAAATTATATAATTTTCAAAGACTTTGAATTTCTGTTTGATTAAGAATAGGGACACCATCATTCTCAGCAAACTGACAGAAGAGCAGAAGATCAAACACCGCATGTTCTCACTCATAGGCGGGTGTCGAACAATGAGAACACATGGACACAGGGAGGGGAGCACTACACACTGGGGTCAGTTGGGGGGAAATAGGGGAGGGACGGTGGGGGGTGGGAAGCTGGGGAGAGATAGCAAGGGGAGAAATGCCAGATGTAGGTGATGGGGAGGAAGGCAGCAAATCACACTGCCATGTGTGTTCCTATGCAACAATTTTGCATGTTCTTCACATGTACCCCAAAACCTAAAATGCAATAAAATAAATAAATGGGAAAAAAAAAATAGGGACAAAACACAAAAGCCTGGTCCTCGAGGCTAATGATCTGATGTTAATGGATGATAGATGAATTCACTGGCTCGCTTTTTTTTCTAAGAAAATACATTTCAGACTTAAATGTTTAGTAGCCAGAGCTAAAAATTAAGATTATCAAAGATAATACAATAATATACAGAACAACCCTAAACTAGCTTATATCTCTAAGACTACAAATGGACACCCTAAAGTAAGAAAATAACTTAGATATATTCTTTTTGACTAATCGGGGGTTATAGAAGAAATGCTCGGGTGGTCAAGGAAATGACCTATGAAGTTTACATCTGCTAATACAATCTCATCTAGAATAAAGTCCTAAATTCAAATAAACACCTTAGAAAAAAAGCGTATCAGGAAGCCAGGCTGAGTTTATTAAGTCCAAACTAAACCTATTTGTTTGTTTGTTTTGATAAGGCAATTAGAAAAAATATAGGGGAATATAGACTGTATGCCTGGATTTCAACAAAATTTCTTATTGAAATAATTTTTAGAAAAAGAAAAACAGAAAAATAAATTGTAATATCAAAGAAAAACTGATTCAATGGCTTTACTCATGGGATATTTATTAATCATGAAGGCGAGGCTGTAGGATGTTAATGTACAATAATTACAACCAAATGAGATAAATAAAAACCATGTACTCCTGACCTCAGGTGATCCACCTGCCTCGGCCTCCCAAAGTACTAGGATTATGAGAGTTGGATACCTGCCTGGTCAACATGGCGAAATTCCATCTCAACTAAACACACACACGCACACATACAGAAAATCACTGGGGTGTGGTTGTGGGCACCTGTAATCCCACCTACTCAGGAGGCTGAGGGAGGAGAATTGCTTGAACCCAGGAGGTGGAGGCTGCAATAAGCCGAGATCTTGCCATTGCACTCCAGCCTGAGCCATAAGAGTGAAACTCCCCTCTGTCTCAAAAAAACAAAACAAAACAAAACAATACAAAACAATACAAAACAAACAAACAAAAAACAAACAAAAAAACACACAGAGATCTGAAAAGAATGAAGATTGTAAGAGTATTTAGTTTGATGGACAGAAGAGTAAGTAAAGTGATTAGAGGGTAGAGAGAAGCATGAGGGGTTAAAGACACACCCCCAAGGAGTTCAGGGTTTTCATGCCAGACATGTTGGATATATTTTCTATGACCCACTAAGCAGCAGGGCAGCAGTCACAGGCCAATTACAGTAATTTAGCAAAAGTTTTCCAGCAAGAAGACTTGCTTGAAAATGATGAATATATAACACTTGTGTTGGTCAAGCAAATATGGAAAAATACATTTTGTGTTCACACATAAAGAGAATTTACTCATGACTAGGAGGCCATATTACATAAACATATTAAATGTGATGATTGTACAATTTTGGTACTGAGGAATATGTTGGTATGAAATTTTCTTGATGATTTTAAACAGATTCCTACTTGGCAAACTCAGCATAGAGAATACTAATGTTACAAGATTTAAAATGCCTAAAAAGAAAAAGACAAGAGCATCGATTAACATTTGAAAAAAGAGATTGGTAGAATATTTGATTAAGAAACAGAAAAAAACATAAAGTCCTGGTAGCCCCAATAGCCTCCCATGTTATTCTTTCCACGTATCTGTGAGGCAAAGATTAGTATCTTACTATCAGGGCATAAATGTGAATCATTGTAGATATCTACCAAAAAGAATTATAGTGCTGCAAATATTATTGGTCTGTTTTAGAATTAAACATTAAAATCAATAAAAAATATAGGAGGGAAAGTTTTGGCAGCTTTGAAAGTGAGGTTGGAGATATCTGGATAGTAAGCTTTTTTTTTTTTTTTTTTAACTGAACAGAAAGTAGACAGCATAAAGGAAAACCTTAGAGTCAGAAAAAATTCAGACAAACTAATAAAGTAAGTACCAAAATAAAACACATGAGTAAAACCCTCCTCTATCTCTAGCCTTTACATAGTCTTTTAAAATCAATTTTGACTGCAGGGTCGAGGAGCGAATTAAGATATAATCCTTCAAATTTTAATAAAAGCAGCCAGAGAATCAATTGAGTTAACTTTACAATAAATTGTTTTAGTGTAATTTGTACTAGAATTACTTTATTCTTGGGATCTGAAAACATAAAGGAAAAGCACACACTCACACACACACACACACACACACAGGCACACACAGGCACACCACCAACTTAAGTATTTTCAAAGTCAAAGAGTATAACGAAACATGACAAGTTCTATCCTGTGCAAAATACACGCACATATTATTGAAATGCTTAGTTTACAATTCATGTTGAAAAGAATCTTTGACTTCAAGTGATAAGTCAGTTGTTAAAATACTGGCAGAGCCCAGTCCAAGACTATATGGTAATTGAAAACATGACAGAATCACTTAAGTTTCCTTTTTGGCTCGTTTCAATCCTGTCCAACTACATTGCTTTCCTTGCAAAAAGAAGTTCTGAAGACAATAAGAATAATTGCTGAAGCCTTCTCTGTAAGATTAAAATCTTAAATAATTAAAGACATCCACTTATATAGCTACAGTTATCATGTATTGCTCTTGCTTCTTTAGGGATGTGCTAGAGGAAGTGGCAGAATTTAAACAATGACAATGTGTGTGCATTTTTACATCAGCTATGTAAGAGCTTGTTTTATCAAATTTCCTGACACCTTTTAAATCGCCATAAATATCTCAAAGTTGATTACCCATGTGACATTCCCCTATAGATTTATTTACATTAGACTACTGGATCCCTGGTATTCTTGTTCTTGCCACTAACTTGTTAATAATTCATTTTTAAATTTTTCTTATGCAAAAAATAAAAGATTTATTTGATGTAAACTGCAGATTTCCTTATTGTGTTGGAATCAACAATATAAACAGCCAAAGGTGTTATTAGTCACTTAATGTTTTAGAAGCAAATCATAATTTCATTTTATTTACATTTTTTCTATGTCCTTTGAAAATCTTATTTTTCCAAGAAACCACACACCTATTTAGCTAAACATAGGTCATTAACGTAGCTCATCTAACATTTTAACACATTTTTCCATGAAATTATAGTTTCGGGCCTGTGACTATGATAACAAATACACATTTAAAAAAACTTACTCAGACAACCATTGATTATAAACTCTTGAGCTTATCAAATGCAGTGATTAGGTTTGTACAGGCTTTGGCTTGTACAGGCTTTCCTTTAAAGGCATATATGACATTGAGAGCTGTACAAATTTTTAAGGAAGCTAGAAAAGCAAATTATAATTTTGTCTACAAGTTTTTAGAATGATAGTAATTATTGCACTTTTTGTTTTGAGTAACAGCCTATCCTTTACAAGGTAATTTACTCTCTGCTTCCCCTCCCTTCCTGTTTTTGCTTGACTAATTCCTGCTCATCAGCATTTTGGCCCCCTGTACCCCCATCCTGTGGTGCGATGTCCTATTCATCACCTGAATGTAAATCCCATGTGTATGAAACCTTCTCTACCTCAGGGAACATTGTACTCTCCATACTTAGAACAGCATCTGACCCATAGCTGGTACTCCATACATACTGAGTAGGAAACATCTCACTCAGTTCTTAAGATAATGGTGGGAGGCTTCGAAATGCCCTAGAAGAGAAGGTGCTTATAATAGTAGTAACAGCCAAAATAGGGAACATTTTTTCCACTATTCCATTGCTACCTGTCAAATTAATTATTCCTCCAATTTCAGCTGCAATACACTTACAAATAAATAATATGCAAGAAAAGAAGCACAGTTGAAGCTCAAACACAAAATTTGAACTGTGCGGTCCATGTATATGCAATTTTTTCAACCAAATGTGGGGATTGAAAATACAATATTTGCTGGATACAAAACCCACATATTAGAAGCATCAACTCTTCATATACCTGTATTCCACAGAACTAACTGCAGGTCTTGAGTATAGGCAGATGGTCCTGGAACCCATCCTTTGCTTATACTCAGGGACAATTATATTACGTAGTCTGTTACTGGTAAAATAATAGTTAGAAATGAGAATAACTTTTCTATTAAAAACGCCCTATTTACATGATTAAAATTCATTGAACATCAATATTAACCAAGATAGGTCAAAAATATGGCTTCTTTCGAAAAACTAATACATGGCATTTAAAATATGATTATTTTATATACTAGCAGAAAGCGGAACAACTTACATTAGCATTCTCTTTAGTTGATGTTAAAAAACATAACTTGAAATTATTCTAAATCCTTAATCTATAAGATGATATTGGAGAAATTGGGGAAAATAGTTTTTTTTATACTAAAATGTGTTTTGATGAATTGTCTAGAGACACTATTTTTAAACACTCTGTCCTAATGTTCTTTTTCGTCCATTTATTATAACCTAACAAGATGGCATTTCACAAATGATAATGTATATGTATAGATTGCATATGCTTATGCAGTTGAAAGGAATGAAGCAGAGACAGAAGCACTTAAATTCGCTGAGTTCTCACAAAATCACCTCTTTATTGTCCTAAATTTCTAAATTAAAGTTTATTTGGTTCTTACGAGAATTAATATTCCAAGGAAAATAAAAACTGTTTTCCTTTAAATATGCATGTGCACACACACATAAAAACCTTCCCTTGAAAACCTCCATAACTGTAAATCTGAACATAGAAAAAAATATATTTTTTTAGAATTACTACTAACAACTAAAGAAAAGAGAAAGGCAATGCAATTATTAAAAATATGTGCCAGGAGCCTAAATATAATTTTAAAAGTTAGCTCTGAAACTATTAGAACACCTTTATAGGGAATATTTTGAAATAACATTGAAAAGAAAAATATGCTGTATTTCTGTTTTAAAATAAAAATTTTGAAAAAGACAATGTACAAATGCATATCCATGGCTAAAATAATTCAAGTCCATTAGTTATTTACAACAATATAAACAACTATATAAAACTATATAAAACAAATTTACAGTTATGGTACCTATGTAATACACAAAATAGTTAAAAAGTACATAAATCATTCTGTGAAAAGGGACATTTGTAGTTTGATCAGAATAGGTTTGAATCTGTAAATCGCTTCAAGCAGTATAGTCATTTTAACAACATTGATTCTTTGTATCTATGAACATGGAATATTTTTCCATTTATTTGCATCATCTCTGATTTCTTTCAGCAGTGATTTATGGTTCTCCAGTGGAGATTCTTCAGCTCTTTGGTTAGTGATATTCCTTGGTATTTTCTTCTTTTTGTAGCTATTTTAAAAGCTACTGCACTCTTAATTTGACTCTCAGCCTGAACATTATTCATGTACAGAAATGCTACTTACATATATATTTTTGTACAGAAGTAGTAGCTGACCTACCATTCAGCTCAGCAATCCCATTATTGAGTGTATTCGTCTGTTCTCACACTGCTATAAAGAACTGCCCAAGACCGGGCAGTTCAGAAACAAAAGAGGTTTAATTGATTTACAGTTCTGCATGGCTGGGGAGGCCTTAGGAAACTTATGATCATGGCAGAAGGGAAGCAAACACATCCTTCTTTACATGGTGGCAGGAGAGAGAAGTGCAGAGTGAAGAAGGAGAAAGCCTTTTATAAAACCAACAGATGCCATGAGAACTCACTCACTATGATGGGAATAGCATGGGGAACCATCATCTAATCACCTCCCATGAGGTCCCTCTCCTAACAAGTGGGGACTATAATTTGGATTACAATTCAAGATGAGATTTTAGGTAGGGACACTGCCAAATCATATCACTGAATATATACCCAAAGGAAAATAAATCAGTCTACCAAAAAGACAAATGCACCCATATGTTCATTACAGCACTACTGACAATAGCAAAGACATGGAATTGACCTATGTGACTATGAAAGGTGGGTTGAATGAGGAAAATATGGTACATATGTACCATTAAAATACTACATAGCCATAAGAAAGAAACTATGATTTTTGCAGCAACATGGATGCAGCTGGAAGCCATTATCCTAAGCAAATTAACACAGGAATGGAAAACCAAATGCTGCATGGTCTCACTGATAAGTGGGGGCTAAACATTGGGTACAAATGGACATAAAGATGGCAAAATAGACACAAGGGACTAGTAGAGGAAAAAGGAAAGGAAGGGCCAAGAATTAAAAAACTAACTGTTGGGTACTATGCTCACTCCAGGCGACGAGTTTATTTGTCAGCATTATGCTATATGCCTTTGTAACAAACATGCACATATATCCACTGATTCTATAATAAAATGTGGAAAAATAATAAAAGAAGATAATATGTTTTTATATTTTGAAAAAAAGAAATTACACAGATCAGTTTACCAAGCACAAGTGACAGAGATCATAACTTTTGGGGGTAAAATTTATATCTATTTTTTCTTTTTCCCCTTAGTTTTTGAAATATCTATATTTTCTATTTATTGTATCAACAAATCATAAATTTTTCATGTTTTCGGAAATATACCTTTTTAACTAAACATAACCAATAGTAGCATTTGAAGTTTTATCCCAATCCAGGGTGTTGACTCCTTCCTTCTCACCCAAAATAAATAAATAAGTGGCACACACACAAATAATTAAGGACTGGGCTAAAAATCAGGCAGGGCCTTAAGACAATTTTATAAATAGAACTTGTTATTTATGATGTCTGGGTTTCCATAAGATACTGCATTTTATAAAAATATTTGCCATATCCAAATAAATCCCACAATTTTAAAGCTTAGGGAAATTAGAGATCATCCAAATCTATAGACTACTTTTATAAATAAGACATGGAAAATTTGGAAAATTAGGTTTACATAGTTGAGATTATTTATTCTTGAGAAAACCAATACAGTTTTATTGGAGTTTCCTGCAGCAAGTTCATATTCTATAGTTTCAAACACCTAAGATTTAGCGCAATGTGTGGAATTAGAATTGTTCTACATGTTAGGAGTCTACTGGATGGCAATGCAAAGAATACAGACTTGGCTCAAAATCCTGGAAGGATTTTTAAAAGAGTTCCCTGGAATCTACTCAATGCCAATAATTACTTGGCTGACAATAAAAGTAATTCCTTATAAACATCTCTCAGATATTAATTTTGCTCACATCATAGCTTCAACAGATTTAGGGATGCCATTTAAATGCTGCTGGTTTATTATGCAAACACAAAGCTACAATTCTGCAAACACATCTCTGAAGACACTTCCAAAGTTAGCAAGGCCTTGTGAATCTAATGAGGATAATATTTCATCCCCCAAGATTTTGTAGACAACAGATTCAAAGATAATAAACCAAATATTCAGCCCTCTGTAAGCACTGAGATTCCAAAAAATATAACAAAACATTTTTCTCCTTCTACTAATATACAAATGGGAAAACCAAGCACAGCAAAGAGTTTTGTACTTGCACACCTAATTGTCATCAAAGTATTCAAAAATATATTCCTTAAATGGCTTAGTTGGTATGATAATGGCGGAAAACATATTGTAGTTATAAAAAGGTCCCATCTGTGGCTCCTGGGTTCAGATTTCAACTCCACTATTGTATAGTCGTTTCTACTCAAGTAATGTCTTTATTTAAAGTTTTATTAAATTTTATTTATATTTGGCTTAAACAAACATTTATTTTTCATAGTTCTGAAAACTGGAATTCCAAGATAGGGTGCTAGCATAATCAGGTTCCTAGTGAGGGCTTTTTTCCTGGTTTATAGGTGGCTATCTTCTTGCTGTTCCTGGTTTGGCAGAAAGAGAGAACAGAAGGAGATTTCGCAAATTTATTTCTATAAGGGCTCTCAGCCCATCACGAGGGCTCCAACTTCAGGACCTAATTACCGTAGGATCCTGTTTCCAAATACCATAGCAATAGGTATTAGGCTTTCAACATGTGAATTTGCAGAGGACATAAATTTTTCATTATTATCTTTGATACATTTGGCTGTGTCGCCACCCAAATCTCATCTTGAATTTTAGCTCCCATAATTTCCATATGTTGTGGGAGGCACCTGGTGGGAGATAATTGAATCAAGGGAGTTGTATCCCCTATACTGTTCTCATGATATTGAATAAGTCTCACGAGATCTGATGGTTTTGTAAAGGGAAACCCTTTCACTTAGCTCTCATTCTCTAGTCTGCCACCATGTAAGACATGCCTTTCACCTTCAGCCATGATGTGAGGCCTCTCCAGCCACATGGAACTGAGTCCATTAAACTTCTTTTTCTTTATAAATTACCTAGTCTTGGGTATGTCTTTACCAGCAGTGTGAAAGAAGACTCATACAATCTTTATTTTATTTATTGTTAGAAAGAAATTATCATTCACTGAGCACTGACCATTTGAGTCTTCTCCCAAAATGAGAATAGCTTATTTCCACTTCTTAGCTCATGGTCATGGTCATATGAGCTAAGATTACAAAATCTTCCTAAATGACCAGCAAAATAAATTTAGCATTATAGAAAAAAAAAATCATCACATCATGGTCATATGAATTAAGAAGTGGAAACAAGCTATTCTCATTTTGGGAGAAGGCTATCAGCTCCACAGCCTCTGCCAGGTTCTGGACCTAGGCATTTGTCAGACAAATTATTTGTGTCTTAGTTCCTATTTTGAAAATAAGAGTACCGACTTCACAGGATGTTATGAAAATTAAATGAGCTTATTCCTATAAAACACTTATAAGAGTGTCTGTAACACAGCAAATGCTAGTTTAATATATCTTATTGAAATCTTGGTGGAAAATGAAGGCTAACTAATAGAAAATAGAACAATATAAAGTTGTTCAACATTGCCTCTTGACAGTTTATCAAATGTAACATTAAAATAATTTTAAAACATGTATACTAACATGATATATCAAAGTTGGGAATCTCTTATATAAAGGGATGCCTTTAATTCTAATTTTTAAAAATCCAGAATGGTTTTAAATATGGAAAGAATGGAAACGAAGTTTATCTTCTATGCCAGCATCTATTGATAATAGTGACTAGAATTAATTGTCAGAAGATTAAATCAAATCAAGTATGCAGTGATGGGCAAATGATGCCTACCACAGGGCAATGAAATGGCAGCACAGACTCAGGCTCAGTCAATCTATGAAGGCATCTACTTTCCATTGTATTTCATTCAACAAATGTATGGAGCAGTTACTACAAGCCTAGCATGTTTCTTGGTTTGAAAATGTGATTGAAAGCAAGCTTTCTTGCTTTCAATTGTTCTCTTATATTGCATCTGCTTTCCACTGTATTTCATTCAACAAATACTTATGGAGCAGTTATTACAAGGCTAGTGTGTTTCTTCGTTCGAAAATGTGATTGAAAGCAAGCCAGGCAGTCCTTTCCTCACAAGTAATATTTTGTTGAAGATAGGCATTAAACGAATGAACAAATAAAGTTCACAAAAGGTAAGTGTCCATTATACCCAAGTGAAACGAAATAAAGATTTAGAGAGACACTAGGAGTACCTGGAAGTGGTCAGAGCCGCTTTGAAGTGGACATTTGAATGAAGAGTGGAGAGAGTGGAGGAAAGCATATGAAGATCAGCGGGTAAAGCAATCAGTGCAAAGGTCAGGAGGCAAGAAAAAGCTCATCTTTTCTGAGCAGCAGCAAGAAAGCTGATGTACTTAGAGTGGAGTTAGGGGGAGAGGTCCGCAGAAATGGGGTCAGAGAAACTTGCACCTGTCAATTTCTGAAGGGCCTTCTGGCAATGAAAACAGTTAGGGCTTTATTCAGAGGGTGAATTTAAACTAGTGAAATAATTGTTTTAAAAAGAAAATCACAGCATCTGTTGCATGTTTTTTAAAAGACATGGTTTCCTAGCTCCTACCTTAGGTCATCTTTTGTAACATAAACATAGGACTGGCATAATCTTATTAAAAAAAATACACAACAGTACTTGATGTAAAAAATCTTCCTAAATGACTAGCAAAATGAATTTGGCATTACAGAAAAAAAAAAGATAATACATCATCATCATCAGTTTCTTTCATTTTTCCATTTTCCTCCCAGGGTTTGCCACTGGCCAAATGGAAGAAGATGATCAAGGACCAGAAAGTCAATTAATGTAACTGACAGAAGTCAGCAGCCTGCCAAATACTATAGTAAAAAATGTGGATAGTGGATCTAGAAGAATAAATAGAAGATATCTACCACTCAAATTGAGGCGGTTGCATTAGCGGTATTCAAGATACAGCTATCATAATTAGGGGATGCTGGCCTATGAATAAACGCCAAAATAAAGTAAATTGTGTTTCCAGAAGACATTTTAAAATGAAAGAATATTTCTTTCTTCTATGTGAAACTTGAAATGAGGAAAAGCAATTCTAGTGTAAATCATGCAAGCGCTCTAATTACTATAAATATGAAACTCGAGAAGATTCAATCATTACATAGAATGGTAAAATAGCAACTCATTTCTTATATCATATTGTTAAATACACTGGGTGCAACAGACAAAAAAAAAGAAAGAATAAAAATTCTAAATCCTCTTTTACTATACATATTTTATTATATGTTAAAGAACTGAAAATGACATATCTCTATCTTAAAACAATATGTTGAAGAGGAAACATTAATGAATTGTGTTTTGTGAAGATAGATTACTTGATTTAGTGAAAATAATTCCTACAGTTTTCACTTGTTATCATGCTGGGTCATGAACTGAGAATCTCCTATAACAGAAAAACTTTCATGGAAAGTGATATCATGAAATATAAACAGTTCTCAAATAATCTTGTTTCATCCAAAGTAAATATCCAAATGGCACTGAAAGCTATAGAGCTGCTAAAAAAGTTTAAAATTCTATATGTATATATACACATATACATACACATATACATATATACATATACAAATATATACACATATATAGCATACACACATAAGTATATTTGTATATGTACACACACATATGTATATTTATATACACACACACATATATAATATACACACACACATATACCAATATTATATATACATACATATATATATATGTATGTATATATAATATATATGTATGTATTTCAGAGACAGGGTCTTGTTTTGATATCCTGGCTGGAGTGCAGTGGGTCACTTATTGCTCACTGGAGCCTCAAACTCCTGGATTCAACCCA
This sequence comes from Sapajus apella, assembly GCF_009761245.1. Taxonomy (NCBI): domain Eukaryota; kingdom Metazoa; phylum Chordata; class Mammalia; order Primates; family Cebidae; genus Sapajus; species Sapajus apella. Next base: position 11,359,277 of record NW_022436996.1, read on the forward strand.
TCTTCGAGGCTCAGCCTCTCCATCAGATAAGACTGCAGACACATGCCACCACACTAGGCTAATTTTTAGTTTTTTATAGAGATGAGTGTGTCACCCAAGCTGGTCTCAAACTCTTAACCTCATATGCTCTTGTCCCTCTGCCTCCTAAAGTGCTGAGATTACAGGTATAAGCCATCATGCCTTGACCCTTTCCTGTTTTTAATGGTTGAAAAAATTATTTTTTACCTCCTTTTCCTTTACTTGTAGGTTCTTGTTTCTGAGTTGATTGCTTTTGTTATTTCTTACTTGATATTTACATCTTTTCTTATACAAAGCATATAATGAGAAAGCCACTGGTATCTATAGTTAAAATGACCATTAAGATCATTTATTACATTCTTAATGTCATCAACAAAAAACCCTCAAATTAGTAGTTAAAAGTAAAAAGTTACAAAATGCCAATAACCTAAATAATGAAACATGGAAATAAAATAATTTACTTTTGGCACCAAGTCTACTTGCTTCTCTGTTTTACCCAGAACAAAAAATATGCATGGGTATACTAGAGGGAAAAGCTGCATTTCTTCCATATTCTTTTTCAAATATTTCAGACACTTTGGGTGACAAACGCGTATAATGTGAATTTGGTCAACAATTGTGACCCAAAACGTGTATTGGATTATCGTTGACCCAAAGACCCAGGGTGATCTGGAAGGTGATTTTACAACCTGAGAACATGTTTTAAGTCAGTATGTCTAGAAGGTTCTGACACAAATGTGAGGGTTTAATAAATCGTTGTTGAATGGATTAATAATGAAAAACAAAGGATCTGAACAGCATTTTGAGGCAAATCAAAGTTACAATATTCCTAGCAGTATTCTGAAGTTTTATCCAAGTCAAATGTTTTCCTAGGAAGAAAATTCATTTCTTTTACAGTTTTATCTCCTTTGCTGAAATCATAATCACACAATAATATGAACAACATGCTTTCTTAATGGAGGAGCTGTTTTAAGAGGAAAAATTCCAAAACGAATAACACAAAATGGTATATGAAACCTGACCTGATTCACAAAAGGAAAAAGAACATGCCCTGGGGGTAAATATAAGTAAATGTAAGCCAGCAGCAAGAATATGACCTCCAGTGTCTGCTCTCATCTTCAACCTGGAAAGATTCAGGTAAGGTAAGAATAGACTTGGTGGTGATCCTGTGAACTTCCTAAGAGTCAACATGCATCAAAGATCTCATAGTCCTGACTGATTAAATTATTTTCTTTGGATCTACCAAAGCAAAAAACCAAAGCAATCTGCCAAACAAAGTTAAACAGGCCAGGATTTTAATGTAATAGAGGAGAGAAACTATAACTCAAAGTGAGGTTGACTGCAAAAGAAGAAAGAAAGAAAGGAAGGAAGGAAGGAAGGAAGGAAGGAAGGAAGGAAGGAAGGGAGGAAGGAAGGAAGGAAGGAAGGAAGGAAGGAAGGAGGAGGAAGGGAGGGAGGGAGGGAGGGAGGGAAAGAAAGAAAGAAAGAAAGAGAAAGAAAGAAAGAAAGAAAGAAAGAAAGAAGGAAGGAGGGAAGGAAGGAAGGAAAGAGAAAGAAAGAAGGAAAGAAGGAAAAGGAAGGAAAGGAAGAAGAGAGAGAAAGAAGGAAAGGAGAGAGAGAAAGGGAGAAAGGGAGGAAAGAAAGAAGAAAGGAAAGAAGGAAATATAAAGGAAAGCAAAGGAAAGGAAAAGAGAAAAGAAAGAGTCTTTTTTTTTTTTAATTTTTATTTGTGGTGATAAGGTCTCCCATGTTGTTGTCCAAGCTGGCCTTGAACTACTGGCCTCAAGCGATCCTTCTGCTGTAACCTCCCAAAATGCTGGGATCATAGGCATGAGCCACCACACCTGGCCAAGCCGAAAAAACGTTTACAAAGCTAGAGTTAGATCACAAAGGACCTGGGTCTTAGGCCACCAGTATTTGCTAACTGGCTTTGCCCCCTCAAAATGCAAACTGCCTCTTACCTTCATGACAGGAGGTAGTTTTGCACCTTGGAGCAAAGCATTCTTCAAATGTAGGCTCTTACTATCTCACAGAAGCTGAAAAATAGGGGCTCTATCTTCCTAGATGTTTACATTTCAAAGAGATGGCTTCCATGTCTTTTGAGAAAGACAGTTTTGTGTTTCAAAACTGGCAAAACACTTTCAAAATAGATTTACATCTCAAAGGGTCAGAGAAGGGATTTACAATTACTAGTTTTCTAAAGGGAATGCTCTAATAAGAAAAGGGAAGTCAGGGTCTAGATTTAAGAAGCACCTTGTATAAAGTTTAATCAAACTATGGGGAACATTGAGGCCATTTTAGTCAGATCCTAAGAGATAATCTTGTTTTTTCCAGAGGCTCTCCATATGGGAGGATTATTTATCTGAATCCCTTTAGTTATAAGTTTGTGTAGAGAACCAAAATTCAGCTTCTCGTGAAAATATGTATAACAAAATGCCACTTAAAATCTCAGATTCTATTAAATCATCCTTTTCTGCCTTTTTACACTAGAGCCTGTATCTACCTTTCAGCCTATGTCTGCCTTTCATGTCAATATATTATTAGTCAGTTATTCACTGTTTATAATGCAAATACAATGTAAATTGAATAGATCATGAAATTGCAAATTTTACCAAAGAAGGAGGTCTTTCTAAAGTTAATGACATTGATGTAGAACAGTTCAAATCACATGCAAAGCAGTTAGACCAATTCTGATCAAGAGAAATTGGCAAGAATAATTGCACAATAGGCTTTTAAAAATAAAATGGCTTGAATATAAAATAAACAAAAGTGCTAATTGGGAAGCTGATAAGACTCTGAAATAATTCTTTGCAGAAATGACTTTCAGGTGATAATCCCGCAGAAGCAGAATGAGAAGTCATGTTATCACACAATTTTATTGAAAGAATCATGTCAAAACTTATTTAAGTAAATAACTAAAGTACTGTTGCAATTACAAGTTTCTGTTACACAGTTACACAATTACAATTTTCTGTTATAAAAATAAACCTGAGGTCGGGCACAGAGGCTCACGCCTGTAATCCCAGCAATTTGGGAGGTTGAGGTGGGCGGATCACCTGAGGTCAGGAGTTCAAGATCAGCCTGGCCAACATGGTGAAACCCCATCTCTACAAAAACACAAAAATTAGCCAGGCATGATGGCATGTGCCTGTAATCCCAGCTACTCAGGAAGCGGAGGCAGGAGAATTACTTGAACCTGGGAGGTGGATATTTCAGTGAGCCAAGATCACACCATTGTACTCCAGCCTGGGCAACAGAGCAAGACTCCGTCTCAAAAATAAAAATAAATAATAAACATGAATTTCTTTTATTTATCTAGACAAAGTTCTAATAGATACTCATTTTCACTACTAATTGTATCATATTGTTTTCTACCCTAGGTAAATTCACTTTAATAAACTTTTCCTAAACATCAGCTATGTTCAGGATCTTTTATATACAAGTTCCTATTTCCTGGCATCAGATTTTAGCTTCAGACTTGATATTTCCATCTTCCTGAGTTCACTTCTCCCCAGATTTTAAAAATGATCCTCTTTTTGATGCATCAAATTGATCCTTTACCAATAAATCTACCTCTTTCTGATTTATTTCTCCTGAAATGTGTGACATTTTAGCATGTCTGACTTAATTTGGTGCCCCCTACAAATTATGAACTCTTAGATATAACATAAGCTATATTTTCTTGAAAGAAAATAAATACTATATTTGTACATAATATTTTTAAAGCAACATTGAAAGAAGATTCTCTACCCCCACCTAATAGTCACTCAAAATTTGAAGAAAAACATGATGTACTAACTGAATATGACCTAGGCTCTCTGAACTTAGTAAACACTGCCCTCTCAATTATAATCATTATATCCTTGTGGCTCTGCCTTTATCCTCATGTAATAATGATACAGAAATAGGAAAAATCTTGTAGTTCCCCCAAACAAGCCATATGTCCTATTCTCCATGCTTATTATTCTTCTCACACACCCTATTCCTCATTCCCTTGACCCACTCATATTCATAATTCAAATCCCCTAGGAACCCATTTCCTACCCACAGAGGGCCATTGTGTAGCCTCTCAGTAATGCACTTCCAGTTCTACTCTTTTACCCCCTAAGCCTAACAAAGTCTCTGGCACACAGTAAGTAATTAATGTCACAGTATCAGAAATCCAAAACAGCAACAATGAAGCAGCATATGTCCTTTGAAATAATAAAATAAGAGCCAGATCAATTTTGTGAAAATGAATGATTCGAGAAGAAATAAAAACTGTCAGTACAAATAACACAGCTATTATTTTTCTAGCAACAACTCATGTTAGCTCCTGCTTTCTGCCCTTCAAAATCTGTGTCATGCATAACATTCTTTTTGTAGATATGTGGGTGGTGATGGGAGGGGGTAGAAAGGGTTATTTCCAGTAATGTTAGTTTAAACCAGACATCTTGTACAGCATTAATAGGCATACAAGAACACACCCAATGTGTCTCAATCCACTCAATGCATTAAAAGTACATCAATTCTCCAGTGGTAGAAGTTTAAATCAACTGTTTCTTAAATGTTAGTATCTGAACTATCTATGGATTAGGGCTGAGGGATCTAGCACAATTTCTCATGCAGTAAAATACTAGAAACAAGCAATGAATATTTATAATTAAGAATGCAGGTATGTTGGGATAGTTTTGAAGAGAGAATGCTTCCATCTGGGATAAAGGTAACTCAAACATTGGCTAAAACATATTTTCTCAACTATAATGCCCCTCAGATTAACAGATACACTGAACCATTTCCACGACTTTTTGCTAAAATTATAAAAGACAATATTCTGAAGACCATCATTTCAGTGTAGAAAGAACTTCCCTGAACCATTTGTACATATAGTATTTCTAAGATAGATATTAAGCCTTCTAGCTATTATCTCCAATGTGTACATAATGCATATGACAGTAATTTTGATATGTTTGGGATGCATTTATGCCTTCAAGCTGAGCATGCACTATCCAATTTGGAGGCCTTAAATAAGCTTTCCGTATTTTTGAGAGCTAATTAAAACTTCATTATTAGTACAACCGCCATACCACATTACTGGCTTGATAAGAAACTCAATAACTGACAGGGTCTTTGTAGGTCTTTCAGCTGACACTTATAATTAAGTTGCATGGAAGCCAACCGTCCTCTAGAAACTCTCTTTACAAGACAACAAAATAGTAAGTGTGAAGTGCAGTGTTGATTTATGTTAAAGTACAGGAAAAGCCTGGGTTTTGTCACGGATTTTGTTTCCAACTTCCTTTTTCAACCAGAAAAATAATTACATTTGAAACACATAATTTTAGTAAGTTTATTTTTGGGGGGTTGGTCTATATGTACTCTTATTTTTTGTGATATCTGTTTTCATACAGGTGGATAAATACCTTCCCATGAAGAATTCAATTTACCAAAACAACAACAACAAAAAAATCCAATAATTTAACTGTCCCAAAAGGGAAAGAGATAAGTACCAATATAATTAACTCTTTTTCTTTCTATTGATAAAACCATAATAGTTACTTTTTAATATAAGCTAGCATTCTCCCATCAACCAACATTGCTTGCAGGCAATTTTCATGCAGACATCCTGTTGTGTATTATGGGAATGTCAATGAACTTTAATATTTTGTTGAACAAAACATAATTAGGAAGGAAATCTTTGGAGAATAGCAATATGTGATATATCAAGTTGCAAAGCAGAAGAGTTATAGTTCTGTGTTGTTTAAATTTGTTATGCTTATAAAACATAGTAAGAGAAAAATATTCTGAGATTTGCATAGTTTCTCAAAGACACTACTGTTAATGATTAAGGATAGTTTTTTTGAAATAATAAATCATATTAATTATAACCAAAAATATGTCCATGTCAATATTTCATTGATAAAATATTTTAATAAGAAGAGAGATGAAGAAAGGTTACAATAATTGTTATGGAAACTGATAACCCAGGAAAAAGGAAATTAAGTAAGAAAGTACTTCTCAGAAAAAATGTTCCTTAAGACCTCACTTCAAAATATAAAGGTTATGATACTGTGTGCCAAATATAGCAACTTTTCTTATTTGCAATTTACTGATTCTAGCCTATCATTTATGACTGAGCTCAAGTAGCTAGCTATTTCTTTTTCTTTTTCTTTCTTTTTTTTTTTTTTTTTTTTTTGAGATACTCTCTTGCTTAGCTGCAACCACTGCCTCCTGGGATCAAGCAATTCTCCCATCTCAGCCTCCCGAGTAGTGGGATTACAGGCACCTAACATCACACCCAACTAATTTTTATATTTTAATAAATTTGGGGTTTCACCATGTTGGCAAGGCTGGTCTTGAACTCCTGACCTCAGGTGATCTGCCCACCTTGGCCTCTCAAAGTGCAAGGATTACAGGCGTGAAGCGCAGCACCTGGCCAACTATATTTTAAGAGACAGGGAAAAAAAAAACAGAATTTGTAAGAATTAAATACCCCTCGATATGCCTGTTTAATATTTCTGATATTTTCAACCATAAGGTGCTTAATTCATCACATATACATAAAATCACTCCTGAAATGGTAGATGTGTCCATTGGGAAATGTTATAATCCATTTCAATACATTTCACACACAAATCTCTAAAATAAATGAATCTCTCTATTTGTAAGTTTTTAACAAGGTAATGTATAAACAGACGTGTTAAAATTCTGCTTAGTCTTTTTTCCTTCCACTGAATAAGCAATATGGCTATTTTTAGCATTCGTTTTTCCAAAACATTTGAGCACCTACTATAAGCTGAAAAGCTCATGTTTCATTTAAATTGTTTAGAAAGTTATAACTCTCGGGAGCACTGATACAGTAAAAGAAGAATATTTAAATGCTTACTTTTTAATAAAAATTTTTATTATGCTTGTTATTAATCATGACTATTGACATAATCTCAAAAATACCGATTCTTTTTCAAACTCTTAGAGAAACAGAAATTTAAAATTGTGATTGATTGTAGAACACTTAATGTAGTATGTATCTTTAAGTTAGTTGGAATGAGAAATGAGCACCCTCTGATTTTCACACAGGAACTTACAAAACATATATTTGATCATAAGACAAACTCAAATTTGTTTAAAACTTTGAATATATAAATGTATTCATGTTGAAAGTTAGTATCCTGTCTAAATTCATTTCTATAATGCTAGCAACTAGCTAGACTAATGAAGAAAAGAGAGAAGATCCAAATAAATACAATAAGAAATGACAAAGAGAATGTTCCTATTGACATCACAGAAATAAAAGCAGCCATCAGAAACTACTAGGATCACTTCTACTCACACAAACTAGAAAACCTGCAAGAGATGGATACATTCCTGGACACACACACCCTCCCAAGACTGAGCCAGGAATAAATTGATTCCCTGAACAGACTAATAATGAGCTCCAAAATTGAATCAGTAATAAATAGCCTATGAACAACAACAACAAAAAAAAGCCCAGGACCTGGTAGATTCACAGATGAATTCTACCAGATGTACAAAGAGCTAGTGCCATTCTTACAGAAACTATTCCAAAATTTTGAGGAGAAAGACTCTTCCTCATCTCATTCTATGAGTCCAGCATCTTGATACCACAATCTGGCAGAGACACACACAAAACAAAAACTTCAAACCGATATCCTTGATGAACACTGATGCAAAAATTCTTAGCAAAATACTTGCAAACTTCTGATAGTTAATATGAATTGTCAGCTTGATCACTCAAGGATGCAAAATATTGTGTCTGGGTGTATGTGGGTATTTCTGAGCGTTACCAGAAGAGATTAGTATTTGAGGCAGTGGACTGGGAGAGGAAGATCCACTCACTCCAATTGGCTGCCAGTACAGCTAGAAAAAACAGGCAGAAGAAGATAGAAGAAGCTGACTTGCTGAGTCTTCTGGCCTTCATCTTTCTCACATGGCGGATGCATCCTGCCCTTGAACATCAGACCCCACGTTCACTGGTTTTTGGACTGTTGGACTTATACCAGTTGTTTGTGATGGGCTCTTGGGCCTTTGGCCACAGACTGAAGTCTGCACTGTTGGCTTCCCTACTTCTGAGGGATTGGGACTTGGACTGAGCCGCTGCTGGCTTCCTTGCTCCTCTACTTGCAGATAATCTATTGTGGGACTTCGTCTTGTGAACATGTGAATCAAATTTCCTTAATAAACTCCCTTTCAAATATACATATATCCTATTTAGCTCTGTCCTTCTAAAGAATCCTGGCTAATACAAAACTGAATCCAGAAGCACATAAAAAACCTAATCTACCATGATCAAGTAGGCTTCACCCTTGGGATGCAAGGTTATTTCAACATACGCAAATCAGTGTGAACCATAATTCATCACATAAACAGAATTAAAGACAAAAAACAAAACATGTGATTATCTCAATAGATGCATAAAAGGCTTTCAATAAAATTAAACACTCCTTCATATTAAAAACTCTTAATAAACTAGGTATTGAAGGAACATACCTCAAAATAATGAGCCATCTATGACAAACATCTATGACAGGCAACATTATACTGAATGGGCAAAGTTGGAAGCACTCTTCTTGAAAACTGGCACAAGACAAGGATGCCCTCTCTCAAAACTTCTATCTCACATAATATTGGAAGTCCTAGCCAGAGCAATCATGCAAGAGAAAGCAATACAGCACATCCAAATAGGAAGGCAGGAAGTCAAACTATCTCTGTTTGCAGGTGACATGATTCTATATCTAGGAAAGCCCATAGTCTCAGCCTAAAAACCCTTTCAGCAGATAAATAACAATAAAACTGGAAACATCACATTGCCCAACTTTAAACTATACCACAAGGCTACAGTAATCAAAAGAGCATGGTACTGGTACAAAAACAGGTACACAGATCAATGGAACAGAATAGAGATACCAGAAATAAGGGCACACATCTACGACCATCTGATATTTGACAAAGTTGACAAAAACAAGCAATTGGGAAGACTCTCTCTTCAATAAATCGTTCTGGGATAACTAGCTAGCCATACGCAGAAGACTGAAGCTGGACTCCTTCCTTACACCATACACAAAAGTCAACTCAAAATGGATTAAACACTTAAAAGTAAAACCCAAAATTATAAAAACCTGAACAACACCCTAGGCAATGCCGTATTGGAAATAGGAGTGGGCAAATATTTCACGACAAAGACATTAAAAGCAATTGCAATGAAAGCAAAAATTGACACGTGGGATCTAATTAAACTTAAGAGCATCTACACAGCAAAAGAAACTATCGACAGAGTAAACAGACAATCTACAGAATGGGAGAAAATATTTGCAAACTACACATCTGACAATGGTCTAATACCCAGGATATACAAGGAAGTTAAAACAAAATTTACAAGAGAAAAACAAACGATTCCATGAAAAAGTGGGCAAAGAACAGGAACAGACACTTCTCAAATGAAGACATTCATGTGGCCAATAAGCATTAAAAAAAAAAAAAAAAAGCTCACTATCACTGATTATTAGAGAATGGCAAATCAAAACCACAGTGACATACCGTCTCACACCAGTCAGAATGGCTGTTATTAGAAAGTCAAAAAAATAACATGCTGATGAGGTTGTGGAGAAAAGGAAACACTTACACACTGTTGGTGGGTGTAAACTAGTTCAACCATTTTGGAAAGCAACATGGTGATTCCTCAAAGAGCTAAAAAACAGAACTACCATCGATCCAGGAATCCCGTTACTAGGTACATAACTAGAGGAATATAAATCATTCTACCATAAAGACATATGCAAATGAATGTTCATCATAGCACTATTCACTATAGCAAAGACATGAAATCAACCTAAATTCCCATCAATGACAGATTAGATAAAGAAAATGTGCTACGTATACACCATAAACTACTATGCAGTCACTGAAAAGGAACAAGATCATGTCTTTTGCAGAAACATGAACGGAGCTAGAGGCCATCATCCTTAGCAAACTAACAGAGGAACAGAAAACCAAATATCACATGTTCCTACTTAGAAGTGGGAACTAAATGATAAGAACTTATGAATGCAAGGAAGGAAATAACAGACACCTGGGTCTTGTTGAGGGTGGAGGATCGGAGGAGGGAGAAGAATAGAAAAGATAACTACTGGGCACTGGGCTTAATATCTGGGTGACGAAATAAAATATGTATAGCAAACCCCTGTGACATGTGTTTACCTATGTAACAAACCTTCACATATACCTCCAAACCTAAAGAAAACGTTTTAAGAAGAGATTTTTACATATTCTTTTAGGTTGTTATATGCATCTACATATAAAAATAATTTCTATTTATAAAATGATATATAATACATATAATATTACAACATTTTAGAGAAAAGGCCCTATCAAAGTTATGTTTCTACAGTGGCATATTATACATCTCTCTGTTTATTTTTATCAGGTACATTGTTTTCCATCATGTGAGTGTACTGTAATTGATTTCGGAAATCTTTTATTGACGGACAATTGTTTCCCACTCTGCTCTATTACAGATAATTTTCCCTGAACATTCATTCAAGAAGAGATACTTAAGAGAGTACATGGATTTCTTCAAATTAAATTGTCGAAAGTTAAATTTGACATAGTGAAACATGGTTACAGAAAGGATTTCAGCTTCCACTTGCTCTGCCAGCCAAATGTGTTATGCAGTCACAATTGTATGTGAAGTCATGGATGTACCTTTCCTTCATGAATTAAAAATGAGGTATAACTTTTTATTTTTAACCTTGAGAAAACAGTGGGAATGTTAATATTATTGCTAATTGTTTTGTTATTTGGCACAACATACTTAGTTCCAGTGGTTACATAAATTAGTAACATGAGGGAGTTAAAGACTATATTTTTCAAATATCGAATCTTCTCAACTTTATCATGCACTGAAATGTAAAAAGTAATGTAAATACAAAATTATCTTGGAAAACAATGAAATAAATATTTTATTACAAAGGCTTATATAGAAATACCTAACATTAAAAGTTTAGAATTTTCATTTTCTATTGATAATATTTCCTTTATCTTGGACTTTCCTTGCATGTATATATGTACTTTAGATACATCAACCTGAAGCCATTCCAATGTTTCAGAGGGTAAAATGGGCAGATGGAAAACTGTCAGGAAGAAACATTGGAGTGATACAACAAGTAGCACTAAATTCAGTAGGTAAAACATTTTGTCATTATGTTTGGATAGCACCTCAGAATAATAACAGATATTGGTGAAATTTCTGAGAATAATATATATGATAAGAAATATAAGAATAATAATGTATTCGTTTAGGTCTTCTGAGAAGCAGACACAAAGACAGTAGTAATACTAGTGCAGAGATTAGTTTTTAAAGAAAATGGGTCATTGAACAACTGGATACAAGTCTTTTACTGTATGTACGTATCACGAATTAATTTTCCCAGCATATGGTTTGTCTTTTAGTGCATCATTTAAAGAATAAAAGATTTTGATTTCTCTGTATCATATGTTTATCATTTTTATGGCTAATCCTTTTTCGTCCTGTCTAATAAATTGTTGATTATTCTAAGACTGAATATTTTCTCCTTTATATTCTTCTAGAGGTTTAAAACTGGTGGTGTCTATATTCAGGTACGTGATCCATTTTTGTGTGGAGTGTGAAGTAGGAGTCAGTGTTCATTTTCTCTGTATGGATATCATTTTCTAACACCATTTGCTGAAAAGAGTATACTGTTTTGAATTTAATTATGTTGGTGGTTTTACTAAAATTTAATTCTCTATATATATGTGAGTCTATTTGTAAACTCTTAATTTTAGACTCTTCATCTATATATTTATATTTACAGCTACATGACTATCTCTAGTATTATAAGTTTATAATTTTTGAATATTTTCTCCAGCTCTTTTCAAACCAGTGTGGATTATTATAGGCCTTTTGCATTACAAGTAAATTTTGAATCACCTTGTAAATTTAAAAATCAAATCAATTTGAAGATAGTGAACAGACTAATATATTTTACAATTAATAAATATTGAATATCTCTCCATTTTGTTAGCTATTATTTTTTACAGAATATTTTTAATTATAGTATAGAATGTCAGCATTAGCCTATTTTTATTATATTTAACTGTTAGTATTTTAAGTCTTTGTGTTCTATTTTAAAACCTATTCCTTTTATAAATTACATTTTTCCAATATTTGATGCTAGCATATAGAATTACTTTTGTATTCATCTTATAACCTATTGCTTTGTTAAATTAATTCTTTTTGGTTTGTTTGTTTGTTTGTTTTTTAGATAGGGTCTCACTCTGTCACTCTAACGAGAGTGAGGGGGTAAGATCATAGCTCACTGCAACCTTGAACTCCTGGGATCAAGTGATCCTCCTCCCTTAGCCTCTTGAGCTTGGGCTGCAGGAGCGTGTCACCCTGCTGGTTTTGTTTTGCTTGTGTTTTTGGCATAGGGAAGGTCTTCTTGTGTTGCCAAAGCTGGTCTCAAATGACCTTTCCACCTCAAAAGCCTCCCGAAGCACTAAGATTATAGACTTGAGCCACCACACCCAGCCTGGTTACTTTTAATAGTTTCGTTTTTATTTTTAAGATTGATTAGGATTTCCTAAAAATATTATCATGTCATATATAAACACAGACCTACTTCTTCTATTCCAATTGCTATGCTTCTATTTATTCTTTTCTTATTACATTGGCTAGAATTTCCAATGTAATATTAAATAAAATATAAAACATATCTTTTTTTACACAAATCAAGAAGAAAATATTCTGCTCTTTAACATTAAGTGCTGCATCCATCAGCTGTAGGTTTTTATAGCTGCCCATTATCAATTTGTGATAGTTTCCTTCCAGTACGTTTTTTTTTAAAGAGCACGGCAATCATTAAAAAGTCAAGTAATAACAGATGCTGGAGAGGATGTGGAGATATAGGAAAACTTTTACACTGTTGGTGGGAGTGTAAATTAGTTCAATCATTGTGGAAGACAGTGTGGTGATTTCTCAAGGATCTAGATCCAGAAATACCATTTGACCCAGTAATCCCATTTTTGGTTATATACCCAAAGGATTATAAATCATTCTATTATAAAGACACATGCACACATGTGTTTATTGTGGCACTGTTCACAACAGCAAAGACTTGGAACCAACCCAAATGCCCATCAATGATACACTGGATAAAGAAAACGTGGCACATGTACCATGGAATACTATGCATCCATAAGAAAGGATGAGTTAAAGTCCTTTGCTGGGACATGGATGAAGCAGAAAACTACCATTCTCAGCAAACTAACCCAAGAACAGAAAACTAAATACCACATGTTCTCACTCATAATTGGGAATTGAACAATGAGAACACATTGACACAGGCAGGGGAACATCATACATCAGGGCCTGTTGGGGTGTGGGGGCCTAGGGGAGGGATAGCATTAGGAGACATACCTAATGTAGATCATGGGTTGATGGGTACAGCAAGCCACAATGGCATGTGTATACCTATGTAAAAAATCTGCACGTTCTGCACATGTACCATAGAACTTAAAAGTATAATTAAAAAAAAAAGCATTTTGTCATTTTGTGAATGTCTGATTCAGTCAAATTATTTTATAGATTTGTTGAGATAGTCATGATTATTTGCATTATTGATTTTTTAGAATATTGAACCAATCTTACTTTTCTAAGATAAATACCACTTAGTCATAAAGTGCTGTCTTTATATAAAAATTATTGGATTTACTTTTCTAATTAGTTTTTGTGTCTGTATTCATTATACATATGTATCTGCAATTTTAATTTTTGTAATTTTTATGTCTTGGTAAATATGATAAGGCATTATTATTAAAGAGAAGTATAAAGACACTGCATTATATTATACATTTAGAAAGATACATATTTAAAAATGTCAAATGGTAGCCATGAAAAAATATTACTTAGAGCATTTTAATTCTAAAAATAATACTGAAGAAGAAAACAACTATAATTTTAACAACAACCTCTCTCAATAGCAAAGAGGGCAGAAAAAGAGGAAGAAAAAATATCGAAAATCACGTGATAAATATAGCTAAGCATTTAGACATTTTGCTTAAGGTGTATTTACTTCTTGTATTAGTCTCTTCATTATAGAATAGCAATTAATATTTTTTGTCCATAATTCTATTGCAAGGACATGCTAGAAGGTATTTTATCTTCAATCTTAAAAATCTTAAATAGTGTAGTTTCTATTTGGGAACTAGTATGAGGTCAGAAAACTTCTTTGAATCTTTCAAGGTTAAATACTTAGTTGGTAAATGTCTAGTAATGGAAGGGGAAGCAAATATCATATTCACTAATTAGGATTATAAGTATTATATATTTTCATTCAAGTCTGCTAATTCTTCTCTTAATTACCCATCAGTGACTTTTATTGAATCACATTCTGTATTTAATTAGTTCTTTTGAATCGAGGTTATTCTCATTCTACAAGTTAACTGTGGAAATACCTTGTGGACACTTGACTAATATTTTAATTAAAGCATAGAGTCATATGAAAGACATGCCTCTTTTCTTGGATAATTATCAGCTATTGATAACTCTCCATCTCAGTAGAATAAAGTTCTTGGTAGTATGACTATAATGAAGCAAATAAGGCTTATAAGCAAACAATTAACTAATACTATAATAAAGCTCCTTTTTAAAACTTTTCTTATACTATTTATTTCTTTGAGAAAATATTACACTTTTCAGTATAGTCATAAATGCCTAATATTGGAAGATAGGTTTAAAGACTTAAATATGAAAACTTTTTGGTCACTTCTTTAAATCTAGGTTCACTCTTCATTGTACACTTTGACATAATTACTGATCTAAAGGAGTTTTCAAGTTATCAAATCACTTTTATATCAAAACCCACATTAGGCAGGTCTCCAGTTAATAAGATCACTCATTATTTCTGTTTCAGAGGTCACTGTAAGAACACATAAATCCAACACAATAGCCATTAAGTAGAAATCTACACACATAAAAACTGGCTCAAGCACAAAAGTGAGTATAACACTGGTCTATTATTGAATCTGTTCAAAATGCTCTTAACAACTGTGGGCACCAGAATGACGACATTACACTCTGGAGTGTCTGCTATAACATTCTAACACAAAAAAAACATGCTGACAGGGCCATGTTTATGTGCATGGTCCATACAAGTGCAAAAGTATGAGTGCATATGTATGTTTCACAGAATTTTGAATTCCTAGCCAAGTTAAGTTTAGGAAAACCCAGATAAAAAATGAAAACAGCATCTGATTAAAAGCATCTGCTCTAAACTTTCTGAGTTCTCTGAGATGTCTTTGATAGACAGCCAAGTACTATTATACCTTTCCCCCATGGTACATATTCAAATACTATGAATAAAGATTTGTTCTTATTCATAAGGAAGCTGAATATTTTGCATTGGTGTTATTAGTTTTTGTTTTCTTTTCTTTATTATGATTTTTTTTTTTTTGGTGCCCAGATGTCTTGAAACATTTGAGTCATTTTTTCGGTGTGTTTGGTTTTTGTTTTTTACCTGGGAAATGTAAGAAGTCACTTATCACTACTGATTCAGGAAATAGCGCACTACGATCCAAAAGTTGCCAAAACTACACACGCTTTTCATCTTTGTCGTCATTAAGAAAGGTCCAAATGCCACAGCATTGTTATGTTACAAAATTGAACATATTTGGAATGCAACATGAGAATTAGGTAAATAAATTAATTCAATATATCAAATGCTAAATTCTTTAACTCTCAAAATATAGAATTAATTAAAATAGTATAAATGATACTAACAAGAATGAGTAACGAACTGGCAGGTGGAAAAAGTCCTCCCTTCTAAAGTCTTAACACTGCCATTAACTTTGTCCCACATCTACCATTTTACCTTCGTTTTCCACAATATACTAACTGGTAAAATGGGCATGTCAGCCTTTATGCACAAGAGGATGCACCACAGGATTAATAATTAAAAGGTTGGCAAGTGCTTTTTAATTACAGTGGTTACACAATTGCCAATGAATAATAACCCCTCTGTTCCAAATCCAATGCCCAAAGGTTAATTGAGTTGCCAAGGTCTCAAACATTATCAGTATACATCTCTGTTCAGATTGCTAAATACAACATCTTTTAAATATTTATGAGGTAGCATGGCTCCAAAATCCAGCAAATTATATAGAATTATTTTTTCTTTAGCCATTTCATTTAGGCAGATGAAGCAATGTAACACAACTCTGACAAGCCTGATGAAGAGACTCAGGGCTGTAGGATATTGAGATGTAGTTCAGGTTTGTAGAACTATCTCACTGACTGTTGATTTTTATACTGATAGTTTTTAAATTAGGAGGGGATTTTTATAGTTACCTCATGCTTAGAGATAGATTCACAATCTCCAAGTGTCAGAAATATAGGCTTAAGTAGAGTAATATGAATAATAGCAATTATGATACATTAATATAATACTTTATTCTTCACTGAAAGTTTTCTATCAATTTTATTAAATAAGACAACTGTACTAAATTGTTGAGTGCTTAAGAGTCAGTTCATTATAATTGCAAATGTTTTTAATTTAAAAATATGTTTAAGGAAATAAAAAGGCTAAGGAAAAACACTCATGCCTGTAGTCCCAGCAGTTTGGGAGGAGGCAGGCGGATCACCTGAAGTCAGGAGTTCAAGACCACCCTCGACAACATGGCAAAACTCCAGTCGGGAGTGGTGGCAGTGCCTGTAATCCCAGCTATTTGGGAGGCTGAGGCAGGAAAATCGCTTGAACCCAGGAGGCAGAGGTTGCAGTGAGCTAAGATGGTGCCACTGCACTCCAGCCTGAGCAACAGGGTGAGACTCTGCTCAAATAATAATAATAATAATAAATATATAAATAAAAACAGAAATCCATATAATATGAAAAGAAGCAAAGAACAAGAAAAAATCCTTCTAGCCTATAAGGTTGCCATTTGTGCTCCATCAGTGATAAGTATGAGAGCTGATATTCATTAGGAAGGAAGGGTACAAAAGCAGACAAATAGACATCATGCTTATTAATCATCCTATAGCCAGATAAGGTTTTTATTGTTCTAGGGCTAATTCTATCCTTGAAACCCTGGTATACATATTTTAACAGCTTGGACCCATAAAACCAGAATGCAATAATCTGTTATTTTCTTTCTGTTCCAAGAAATTTTTTTCACTCATTTGATAAATACTTTAAGTGAATGTAGATGTTTTATTTAGGTTAAGACAATATATTTTAAACCAATATAATGGATTAATATACATTAATTTTTAAAATAAATTTTCTAAATTAGAGTATCCTCTTTTCAATCTTCATAGGGATGAGTAGACTAATATGATCTAGTTTTCTTTCAGATAACAATGTCCCTACCTGGTTTATATACTTATGGAGCTGCGGGGGCTGTTCTAGAACTTTCATTTAAAAAAATGGTATTTGCCACACTGCCGGCCACATAGCAGGATCTCGGTCAAAGGAGATGCTTTTGTCCTACTCTTGGCTCTAGCCCACAAACCCTGCCACCCTCAGAGATTCTGTATTTACCGCTCCTCTTTTCTACAGACATGTTCCACTTTTGCCTGACCTGTAAATGACACAAAAGAAAGCAGCCTCCCTGGCCTGCAAGCTTCTTGTCTACCACTGCACCTATTTTTTCCCTCTCTCTCACCATCCCCAACCACTTTTTAAAAACATACTGTATAATCATCACTTTATATTCCAACTAGCTCTAATCTCCATGAGAAGAATATATATATATATATACGTGTGTGTGTGTATTATATATCTAGAAACTATATATATTGATATATAGTTTATATATACTGTATAGTTTCTATATCTATATATAGTTTCCATATATATCTATATCTATATATAGAGAAAGATATATATAAAGTATATCTATATATAAGGACTATATATCTATATATAGATTATATATCAATATAGAGATTATATATAGTCTTTATAGAGACTATAGAGATTATATATAGTCTTTATACAGACTATAGAGACTATCGGCTATATATACATATACATATATATATATGTCTCTCCATATAGTCTACATATATAGATATGTAGAAAGACTCTATATATAGATATGTAGAGAGACTCTCTCTCTATATATATATAACATTTGTTAAATAAAGGAAGTCTTACCACATTTTTGCATTTATGTGATGTTTTCACTATCCTATTTAAAATCTTGTTTCACATTTTTGACTGAGCCCACCTCTAAAGGTAATCTCCAGCCTCATGTTCTTGAAGTAATTGATCTCTTCCTCCCCTACGCTAGCTTTCTTCATACTGCTGACCATATTAGTTTTCTTTAAATTTTTCTTCGTCATGGTTTCCTAGCCTGGCAGCTGAATTTAGATATTTCCTTTTACTTAATCAGTGGTTCTCTTTTCTTTCCTTCTATTTACTCAGAGAAACCACATGCAATCTTTTTCTCTTCTTCGATCACTTATGATTTGTGGTTCCTGTATTTTTGTTTTCAATTCAGTTCGGTTGGAGTTGGAGTCAATTTTAGAGTCAGGGTAGGTCTGAGACTCAGAGTAAGCATTATAATATGACTTTAATAACTGGAATTTTGAGAAATATCAAGCTCCTTCAATAACTATAGGGGCTAATGCGTAATGTTGTTACTTATATTGTTAACAGATATATTTAAGTCCCGTTGATCATTTTCATGATGCCCTTTAAAATAAACTTTGACTCTGCTCTTAAGATTTGACTTGCTCTCTGTTGAGGAAACTGAAACACACTTTTTAATTCCTGCTGAAGTAACCCTGAAATTCTAATGTTATTTTCTAAATTGCCTCCATATTTTACCTTTATGCTCAATCACAATTTCTTTAATAACATTTCATTTATAGGATCTGAGTCAGCGCATAGTGTCAGCACTTGGGCCTTTCTTATGGAGGTTTGGGAATTGCCTGATGTGTAATGTAAAAAGCTTGAAATAGTTCATCTTTGGAGCAGTGTATTCACATTATCATTTCCCCAATGCTGGATTCTCCCTGGTATTCCGAATGTATCAAGGATGAAAGAAAGGCATTTATGCTGACGTGTATAACATTACTGTACTTCAAATAAATAATGCAGGACAAATTATATCTAAAGGAGAAGGATAATAAATGATAAGCTTACACCATAATAATGTAAAAAATGAAATTATGTGATTTATACATATGACTACCTTTCAACAGCTGATAATATTTCATATGGGGTAACTAAACTTTATGGTTCATTAATTAATTTTTTGAGACACTGTCTCACTCTGGTGCTGAGGCTGGAGTGCAACAGTGTGATCATGGCTTACCGCAGCCTCTACCTCCTGGGATCAGGTGATCCTCCCACCTCAGCCTCACGAATAACTGGAACCAGAGGTACATGCCACCATGTCTAGCTAATTTGTGTGTTATTATAGAAATAGGGTTTTGCCATGTTGCCTATACTGGTCTCAAACTCCTGGGCTCAAGTGATCCTGTCACCTTGGCCTCCCAAAGTACTGGGATTACAGGCATGAGCCATGAAGCCTGGTGCAAACTTTTATTTAAAACAGTTCACCTTAGGATGAATGAAAGAATGTCACAGTTGGCAGGGAAACTAGACATTTAGTGTAAGCACATTCTACTAGATATACATCTCTTTCTCATTTAGGCAGGTTCTTTTTGATACCTTCACAGGATAAATAAGTGCAGAGAATCTGTATATCATATTTGCCTGATAACTCTCTCAAAGGAGCACTAAGTAATCCTCTGACAAAAGAAACCCTTCATGTCCTCCTCAGACTTGAGTTGCCACCAAAGATCTTAGCAGACTTTTCCAGAATAAGATCTAATTGTGATTTATTTTCTTCAGTCAAGACCCTTAGCACCCTTTCCTACATGTTTTGAAATATTGAATTGTCCTAAGCTAATTTCGTATGTCTTATTTCTTTTCACTTTCAAACTTACTCTGATACGTTTGATTTGTTGGTATTTTTGATTTCTCCATGCCTGAAAGTGTATTCACAGTTATTGACTTTCAGGAAATTCTTATCACCTCCTTCAGCTTACAAACCCTGTCAAACAAATGTGCTTCCACAGTTCAGTGTTCTACATGTACATTTTTGGTAGTATCTTGGAACATATGATATAGAACTAAACACAAAACAGCAGCTGACTACTCATCACGTACGTCAGGAACAGTCCTAGGTAACACTGTATATTCATAGATTGGTGTGTCTTTTTTCTTACATTCTACCTCCTGCTGACAATTCAGGACCCACACAGGATGGATGCCCTCTCATCCCTCATTGCCCCTCACATTGCTTCTCAGTCACTTCTCTCAGTATAACTTATTTTTCCCCTATTTTATCATGTTAAATCTCAATTTTCCAGAGAACACCACCTATTACCTAGCTAACGGAAAGATCCAATTAAACATACTAATACAGAATTCAATTACTGGTTTAAGATTAGTATGTTTATTTATATACTAACATGGGGCAATCTGGTTTTGAAATAATGCCATGTTAAAACAAACAAACATAAACTGAGGTAATGTGTTTCTAACATTTTCAGGAAAATATTAAATCTGTTTAACTTTTATTTTGAAATGATTTCAAACTTATGGAAAAGCTGCAATAACAGCATAAGGAAGGCTTGTTCTTTTGTTCTTTATTCTGATTCTCCTATTTTACTCTGTGCTATGTGGTTTATTATTCTCTCTCTCTAACCCCCTTTCTTTTTTTTTTTTTTTTTTTTTTTGAGACGGAGTTTCACTCTTGTTACCCAGGCTGGAGTCCAATGGCGCGATCTCGGCTCACCGCAACCTCCGCCTCCTGGGTTCAGGCAATTCTCCTGCCTCAACCTCCTGAGTAGCTGGGATTACAGGCACGTGCCACCATGCCCAGCTAATTTTTTGTATTTTTTTTTACCCAGGCTGGAGTGCAATGGCGCGATCTCGGCTCACCGCAACCTCCGCCTCCTAGGTTCAGGCAATTCTCCTGCCTCAGCCTCCTGAGTAGCTGGGATTACAGGCACACACCACCACGCCCAGCTAATTTTTTGTATTTTTAGTAGAGACGGGGTTTCACCATGTTGACCAGGATGGTCTCGATCTCTTGACCTCGTGATCCACCCGCCTCGGCCTCCCACAGTGCTGGGATTACAGGCTTGAGCCACCGCGCCCGGCCTCACCCCCTTTCTTTACACACACACACACACACACACACACACACACACACACACAATTTTTTTTCGGACCATATAAGAGTAAGTTTCATATCATGTTCACGTACTTGTAAATAGTGTACATTTCATAAAAATATGGACATATGTAGGTAAGTATATAGCTATCAATTTCAGGAAATTTAACAATGATACATTGAATCAACCTTCCGTATCCCAATGTTATCCATTGACCCAATATGTCTTCAGGGCATCTTTTCATATCCAAGACAGGATCCAGGCTAGCATCATCTATTATAGGTAAGTACCATGTCCCTTTAATTTTCCTTTACCTAGAATAACTCTTAGCCTTTCAGTGTCTCTTATCACATTGAGATGCTTGCAATTTATTCTCTTTTCTTTTTTTGTAGTAGAACGTTCCTCATAGAATATTCCTCAAATTGGGTTAAACTTTTGTTTTCTTATAATAGTTTACAACCACTTACTCATTCTTCATGGGCTACTGCATGCACGATGTTGGGTCCTTCTCAGTCCACTGCCTCAGGAGGCACACAGTGTCTGCTTTTCATCTGTAATTTTTATTTTGATTACCCAGTCAAATTGTTTAATTTCTCTTGTATAATTATTATTCATTTCTCTTGCAACGAATAAGTTGTAAGAGACACTTTAAGACCATAGAAATTTACTTCTCCCCATCAAAGCTCTCCATGTCCGCTACTTTTATGGACATTAATGTCTTATGTCAGAACTAGTATTTACCATGATGGCTGCAAATGATGACTTGACTTCCCAATTCCAGCACACTTCCACATTTCCTAGTCAGAACTTCATTTTCTAAAAGCAAGAAATTTCTCTTCTCCCCCACTTTATCTATCTATTGCCAGTCTATCTAGCATCAGTCAGTCTGTCTGTCTATCTGTCTATCTGTCTGTTTATCTCCCTATCTACCTGCCTACCTATCTATCCATCATCTTTATAGACTTAAGCGTTTCTATTTTTTTCTAAAGGTGTGAAATTCATTACTGTCCTTAACTATTTGGTATTCAAATTGTCAAGGTTTGACCAATGTTAATTATTTCAGCTGAATCTTATGTAATTTTGTCGTTAAATATCATTTTCCTTTCTTTGTGGCATAAAAGATGTGTCTAATCTAACAAGTTTCTTTCTTGATCGCAACCTGGTAAAATTTTTCTAACTAGATCTAATTGCTTTCAGATGATAATTATATTAATAACTAAAGCCTATCTCAGGTGTCCTTAGTGTTACTGCAGTATTTTTGTTTCTGGATCCATCCAGCTGTAAGAGCTACTTAGTATGTAGCATGTAAGTATATATATGTGTGTGTGTATATGTGTATATGTATATGTACATATATACACATATACACACACACATATGCACATACTCATTAACACACATATATTTTTCAGTAGGCTTCCTTCTCATTTTCCCTAATTCCACTGTTTATTTCCTTCACAGTGAGAACCTCGGTCCCCAACGCAATTGACATGTCACTCATTTGCTCAATTTACAGTACATTTAAATATGTCCAGAATTCCTTCAACGATATATACATGTTTCCTCATTTCTTCTTTCTTAGACAAAAGTTAAATGCAATAAATGCTCTTTTACTTTCCTTTTTTCACTAAACAATAAATCCAGCAAATTTTTTTTCACTAAACAAAATCCAGCAAATCCACCTCATGTAAACTCATATTTTCTCTGTTTCCTTCACAGCTGTTGTGTATCTATTTTGAATATGTAGCCTAGTTTATTCAACCAATATATATTTGGCCATAAAGATAGTTTCCAATATTTTGTACTTATAAATAAAGCTGCAAGAAAGAACTTTGTGTGTATGAGTTTTTATGTTATTGGAGTTGTATCATTAGGGTAAATTCCTAATATTGAGATGGTTGAGTTGAAGAATAAATGCATTTCTAGTTTTGCTGGTTATTGCCAATCCCCTTCTATAGCTATTGTCCTATTGGGTATGCTTGTCAGGACTGTATGAGAATGCTGTTTCCCCAGGTTCTTGCCAAAAGAGCCTATAATCAATCTTTTAGGGTTTTGCTAACCTGATGGGTGAGTATAGTATCTCCACAGAGGTTTAATTTGTATTTCTCTTTTCATTTTACATTTGTATGATTGCAAACACAATTTTATATATTTTGTCTGAGTTTCCTTTTCATGTTTTTTGCCTATGTTTCTATATTTTCTCAATTTTAAATGGTAGATATTATAGACATGGAAACTTTCTCTGTGACTGTTAGCATCTATTATACATAGATGGCAATTATAATACAAAAATCAATAAATTTAGGCATTCGTTATGCAAATAGAACAACAGCAACAACAATAATACTAACAAACACAAAAATCAAAAACAAGTAGGAGGTTAATTTACCTGTCAGTCCCTGTACATGCCAACTGCACACAATTAAGTCGGTTTCATATACATTCATTTATTTTCAAACCAGAGACAATGACAGCCAGACATATTTCTTAAGAAATACCCTCTTTGTTGGCATATAATACAATGTGCTATACCAAATATCTATGTATTAAGTGTGAATAGAGCCCCATGTACTCATATCATGCTGCATGTACATAAAGAGT
This sequence comes from Sapajus apella, assembly GCF_009761245.1. NCBI lineage: Eukaryota > Metazoa > Chordata > Mammalia > Primates > Cebidae > Sapajus > Sapajus apella. Next base: position 11,383,098 of record NW_022436996.1, read on the forward strand.
AACAAAACGTCCCAATATGTTGCAAGAAGGTTCTAAAGACCCTTTGCTAAGCACCCTGGTTACCCTTTCACCAGGCCCACTGGTTTTCTCCTACAATTATCTTTGGTACTAGGAAGCAACTCCAATAATAGCTCCTGGTTTCTTTCATTCCTGTTTTGTCAGTGGTGTACCTTGATTCTAAGTCTGATTAATTTGTTTTTACAACTTGTCACGGAATTTTAACATACACAGGAAAAAAGCACACATAAATATACAGCTTGATACACTGGCACAAGTGTAAGAAGCACTTAAGTCAAGAAACAAAGAATTATCAACACCTTCAAAATTTCCTTGTATCCCCTTCCAGCCATGACCCTTCAACAGAGGAAACGACTAAGCTGATTACCAACTTCATGGACCAAGGGTGGAGCTGGGATAGGAGATTGCCACACATCAGGGTCTTTGGCATCAGCCTCTTGCCATTACACTCATCATCATCAAGCTGCCTCTACGTATGAAGGGAGGATAAGTTTTGCTGTTACAGTTAGTATTCCCAGCCTCCTTATCATCTTCATGCTGCTGCAAACTCTTGTTTTCTCTCCTATAGAAATCCTAAGCTTTTCATGTGTTCCCAAACATGCCATTTTTGACAGTATGACTTTTTTATTTATTTATTTATTTTTATTTATTTATTTTTATTGTATTTAAGTTTTGGGGTACATGTGAAGAACATGCAAGATTGTTGCATAGGTATACATATGGCAGTGTGATTTGCTGCCTTCCTCCCCCTCACCTATATCTGACATTCTCTCCATGCCATCCCCCCCAACTCCCCACCCCCTGCTGTCCCTCCACTATTTCCCCCCAACAGACCCCAGTGTGTATTGCTCCCCTCTGTGTGTCCATGTGTTCTCATGGTTCAACACCCACCTATGAGTGAGAACATGCGGTGTTTGATTTTCTGCTCCTCTGTCAGTTTGCTGAGAATGATGGCTTCCAGGTTCATCCATGTCCCTACAAAGGACACGAACTCATCATTTTTGATGGCTGCGTAATATTCCATGGTGTATATGTGCCACATTATGCCTGTCCAATCTATCATCGATGGGCATTTGGGTTGGTTCCAGGTCTTTGCTATCATAAACTGTGCTGCAATGAACAATTGTGTTTATGTGTCCTTATTGTAGAAGGATTTACAATCCTTTGGATATATACCCAGTAATGGGATTGCTGGGTCAAATGGAATTTCTATTTCTAGGTCCTTGAGGAATCGCCACACTGTCTTCCACAATGGTTGAACTAACTTACACTCCCACCAACAGTGTAAAAGTGTTCCTATTTCTCCATATCCTCTCCAGCATCTGTTGTCTCCAGATTTTTTAATGATCACCATTCTAACTATTGTGAGATGGTATCTCAATGTAGTTTTGATTTGCATTTCTCTAATGACCAACGATGATGAGCATTTTTTCATGTTTTTTGGCCTCATGTATGTCTTCTTTTGTTAAGTGTCTGTTCATATCCTTTGCCCACTTTTGAATGGGCTTGTTTGGTTTTTTTTGTGTGTGTAAATCTGTTTTAGTTTTGTAAATTCTGGATATCAGCCCTTTGTCAGATGAGTGAACTGCAAAAATTTTTTCCCATTCTGTTGGTTGCCGATTCACTCTAATGACTGTTTCTTTTGCTGGGCAGAAGCTGTGGAGTTTGATTAGGTCCCATTTGTCTATTTTGGCTTATGTTGCCAATGTTTTTGGTGTTTTGGTCATGAAGTCCTTGCCTACGCCTATGTTCTGAATGGTTTTGCCTAGGTTTTCTTTGAGGGTTTTTATGGTGTTAGGTCTTATGTTTAAGTCTTTGATCTGTCTGGAGTTAATTTTAGTGTAAGGTGTGAGGAAGGTGTCCAGTTTCTGCTTTCTGCACATGGCTAGCTGGTTTTCCCAACACCATTTATTAAACAGGGAATCCTTTCCCCATTGCTTGTTTTTGTCTAGTTTGTGAAAGATCAGATGGTTGTATACATGTTGTGTTGCCTCCGAGGCCTCTGCTCTGTTCCAATGGTCTATACCTCTGTTTTGGTACCAGTACCATGCTGTTTTGATTACTGTAGACTTGTAGTATAGTTTGAAGTCTGGTACTGTGATGCCTCCTGCTTTGTTCTTTTTGCTTAGAATTGACTTGGCTATGTGGGCTCTATTTTGGTTCCATATGAAGTTTAAGGTGGATTTTTCCAGTTCTGTGAAGAAAGTCATTGGTTACTTGATGGGGATAGCATTGAATCTGTAAATTACTTTGGGCAGTATGGCCATTTTCATGATACTGATTCTTCCTAACCATGAACATGGAATGTTTCCCTATCGGTTTGTGTCCACTCTAATTTCGTTGAGCAGTGGTTTGTAGTTCTCCTTGAAGAGGTCCTTTACGTCCTTATTAGTTGTATTCCTAGGTATTTTATTCTCTTTGTAGCAATTGAGAATGGCCGTTCATTCTTGATTTGGCTCTCTTTAAGTCTGTTATTGGTGTATAGAAATGCTTGTGATTTTTGCACATTGATTTTTTATCCTGAAACCTTGCTGAAGTTGCTTATCAGTTTCAGGAGACTTTGGGCTGAGATGATGGGGTCTTCTAGACATACAATCATGTGATCTACAAATAGAGACAATTTGACTTCCTCCTTTCCTATTTGAATACCCTTTATTTCTTTTTCTTGCCTGATTGCTCTGGCTAGAACTTCCAGTACTATATTCAATAGGAGTGGTGAGAGAGGGCATCCTTGTCTAGTGCCAGATTTCAAAGGGAATACTTCCAGTTTTTGCCCATTCAGTATGATATTGGCTGTTGGTTTGTCATAAATAGCTTTTATTATTTTGAGGTATGTTCCATCGATACCTAGTTTATTGAGGGTTTTTAGCATAAAGTACTGTTGAATTTTGTCAAAGACCTTCTCTGCATCATTTGAGATAATCACGTGGTTTTTGCCTTTGGTTCTGTTTATGTGGTGAATTATGTTTATGCACTTGCGTATGCTGAACCAGCCTTGCATCCCTGGGATGAATCCTACTTGATCATGATGGATAAGCTTTTAGATGTGCTGTTGCACTCGGCTTCCCAGTATATTATTGAAGATTTTTGCATCTATGTTTATCATGGATATTGGCCTGAAGTTTTCTCTTCTTGTTGAGTCTCTGCCGGGTTTTGGTATCAGGATGATATTGGTCTCATAAAATGATGTGGGAGGGATTCCCTCTTTTTGGATTATTTGGAATAGTTCGGAAGGAGTGATACCAGCTCCACTTTGTATGTCTGGTAGAATTCGGCTGTGAACCCGTCTGGATCTGGGCTTATTTTGGGTGGTAGGCTCTTAATTGCTGCCTCCACTTCAGATCTTGTTATTGGTCTATTCAGGGTTTTGACTTCTTCCTAGTTTAGGCTTGGGAGGAGGCAAGTGTCCAGGAATTGATCCATTTCTTCCAGGTTCAATAGTTTATGTGCATAGAGTTGTTTGTAATAATCTCTGATGATGGTTTGAATTTCTGTGGAATCTGTGGCGATATCCCCTTTATCATTTTTTATTGCATCAATTTGGTTATTCTCTCCTTTCTATTAATCTGGCTAGTGGTCTATTTTGTTGATCTTTTCAAAAAACCAGCTCCTGGAATTATTGTTTTTTGAAGGGTTTTTTGTGTCTCTATCTCCTTCACTTCTGCTCTGATCTTAGTTATTTCCTGTCTTCTGGTAGGTTTTGAGTTTTTTTTATCTTGCTCCTCTAGCTCTTTCAATTTCGATGATAGGGTTTCTATTTTAGATCTCTCCTTTCTTCTCATGTGGGCACTCATTGCTATACATTTTCCTCTAGAGACTGCTTTAAATGTGTCCCAGAGGTTCTGGTATGCTGTGTCTTCATTCTCGTTAGTTTCAAAAAACGTCTTTATTTCTGCCTTCATTTCATTGTTTATCCAGTCAACATTCAAGAGCAAGTTGTTCAGTTTCCATGAAGCTGTGCGGTTCTGAGTTAGTTTTTGAAATCTGAGTTCTAACTTGATTGCACTGTGGCCTGAGACACTGTTTGCTATGATTTCCGTTCTTTTGCATTTGATGAAGAGTGATTTACTCCCAATTACATGGTCAATTTTAGTGTCGGTGTAATGTGGTGCTGAGAAGAATGCATAATCTGTGGATTTGGGGTGGACCGTTCTGTAAATGTCTATTAGGTTTGCTTGGTCCAGGTCTGAGTTCATGTCCTGGATATCCTTATTAATTTTCTGCCTCGTTGATCTGTCTAATATTGACAATGGGGTGTTAAAGTCCCCCACTATAATTGTGTGGGAGTCTAAGTCTCTTTGTAAGTCATTAAGAGCTTGCCTTATGTATCTGGGTGCTCCTGTATTGGGTGCGTATATATTTAGGATCGTTAGATCTTCTTGTTGCATTGATCCTTTTAACATTATGCAGTGTCCTTCTTTGTCTCTTTTGATCTTTGCTGCTTTAAATTCTATTTTATCAGAGATGAGAATTGCAACTCCTGCTTTTTTTTGCTCTCCATTTGCTTGGTAAATCTTCCTCCATCCCTTTATTTTGAGCCTTTGTGTATCCTTGTATGTGGGATGGGTTTCCTGGATACAGCACACTGATGGGTTTTAGCTTTTTATCCAATTTGCCAGTCTGTGACTTTTGATTTGGGCATTTAATCCATTTATATTTGGGTTAATATTGTTATTTGTTAGTTTGATACTGCCATTTTGATGCTAGCTGGCTATTTTGCCCATTAGTTGATATAGATTCTTCATTGTGTTGATGCTCCTTACCATTTGGTATATTTTTGGAGCAGCTCGTACTGGTTGTTCCTTTCTATGTGTAGAGCCTCTTTCAGGACCTACTGTAAAGCAGGCCTGGTGGTGGTGAAATCTCTGAGTACTTGCATGTTCGCAAAGGATTTTATTTTTCCTTGACTTATGAGGCTTAGTTTGGCTGGACATGTAATTCTGGGTTGAAAGTTCTTTTCTTTAAGGATATTGAATATTGGCCCACACTCTCTTCTGGCTTGTAGGGTTTCTGCTGAGAGATCTGCTGTGAGTCTGATGGGCTTCCCATTGTGTTTAACCCAAGGTTTCTCTCTGGCTGCCCTTAGGATTTTCTCCTTTATTTCAACCCTGGTGAATCTGACAATTATATGCCTTGGGGTTGCCCTTCTTGAGAAATATCTTTGTGGTGTTCTCTGTATTTCCTGGACTTGAATATTGGCCTGCCTTGCTAGGTTGGGGAAGTTTTCCTGAATAATAACCTGAAGAGTATTTTCCAGCTTGGATTCATTCTCTCTGTCACATTCAGGTACACCTATCAAACATAGATTAGGTCTTTTCACATAGTTCCACATTTCTTGGACACTTTGTCCATTCCTACCCTTTTTTCTCTAATCTTGCCTTCCTGTTTTATTTCATCGAGTTGATCTTCGACCTCTGATATCCTTTCTTCTGCTTGGTCCATTCAGCTGTTGAAACTTGTGCATGCTTCGAGAAGTTCTCGTGTTGTGTTTTTCAGCTCCATCAATTCACTTATATTCCTCTCCAATTTGTTCATTCTTGTTAGCATTTCATCAAACCTTTTTTCAAGGTTCTTAGTTTCTTTGCATTGGGTTAGAACATGTTCTTTTAGCTCACGGATGTTCCTTATTACCCACCTTCTGAAGTCTGATTCTGTCATTTTATCACACTCATTCTCCATCCAGCCTTGTTCCCTTGCTGGTGAGGAGTTGTTTTCCCTTGTACGAGGAGAGGTGTTCTGGCTTTGGGTGTTTTCATCCTTTTTGCACTGGTTTCTTCCCATCTTTGTGGATTTTTCCACATGTCGTCTTTGTAGTTGTTGACTTTCAGATTGGGTCTCTGAGTGGATGTCCAATTTGTTGGTAATGAAGTTATTTCTGTTTCTTAGTTTTCCTTCTAACAGTCTAGCCTCTCTGCTGTAGGGCTGCTCAGGTCCACTCCAGGCCCTGCTTGCCTGGGGATCACCTGCAGTAGCTGCAGAACAGTAGCAGTTGCTACCAGTTTCTTTTTCTGCTATATTTGTCCCAGAAGGATACCTGCTAAATGTCAGTCTGATTTCTCCTTTATGAGGTGACTCTTTGGATATATCAGGGAGCTGTTTGAGGAGACAGTCTGTCCTTTATATGAGCTCAAGTGCTGAGTTGTGAGCTCTGTTTTTCATTCAGGGCTGCTGAGCAGGTACGTTTAGGTCTGCTGCAGCAGAACTCATAAACACCTTTTTTTTTTCCCCCCCCAGGCACTCTGTCCCAGTTAGTTAGGGCTTTATGAGTTTCTGTTGTGCTGCTGCCTTTTTTTCAGGGCTGCCCTGTGCAGCAAGGAGGCAGCCTAGTCACTGTCTGCCTACAGAGGCTTTGCTGAGCTACTGTGGGCTCCACCCAGCTGTCATGTGAACTTCCCTGCAGTCCTGTTTATATGGGTATAGTTAGAACTGTCTCAGCATTGGTGGCCCACCTCTGTAATGGAGGACTCTCGCTGTAATGGCAGGTTGCCTTGGCAACAGCGGGTTGCCTCAGCAACAGTGGGCTACCTCAGCAATGATGGACTACCTCCATCATGGTGGAGTGTCTCAGCAACTGTGGACGCCCCTCCTCCACAGAGCTGGACCGCCCCTGGTTCAGCTGTGCTTGCTGTGAAACTCTCAATCCAAAGAGTTTCTGATTGCTGTTCTTTTGCAGGGGTGGGACCAGCGGGGCCTGATCACCTGGCTCCCTGCCTCAGGGCCTTTTGTTTTTTAGATGAACCGTCAACTCTCTCCCAGGTCTAGTTGCCTGTTGAAAAGGCGCTGGGATCTGTATGCTTTCCCATGTGGCGACTCACTGTGCCAACTTAAACAGTGGTACTTAGATTCGTGGGGCTTTTCTTTTTTTTTTTTTTGCCTGGGAATCTCCTGGTCTGGCTCCCTGTTTCAGAGTCCTCTTTAGTCAGATGAATGGGCGACTGTGCCTTCCTGGGGCTCCAATTGCCAGCTAAAAGGGTACCCGGATCAGTGTATCTTGTATGGAGAACTGCTGTGCTGGGCGCCGCAAAGCAGCCACATGGGCCAAAACAGCTGGGCTGGCCAAAACAGTCATGCTGGCGACCTGTGGGGCTCGTCCGCCTGGGAATCTCCTGGTTTGTGGGCGATAAAAATCCCTCTGGAAATGTGGCGTCCACTCACTCTCTGCGCTTTCACTGGGAGCTGCAATCCTGAGCTGTTCCTAAATGGCCATCTTGGATCAGAAACTGACAGTATGACTTATAACAGATGTAGATGTGTGCAGCATTTCTCATGATTATGAAATATAAATTAAGCTAATAAACATTATTGTTCATAAATTGTAAGCCTAATTATAGCTGCATATTGAAATGTTCACTAAATCCCCCAATTGAGTGAATAGAGTAACAAGTACTTACTAAGCACATTCAACTGTCAAGGCAGCTGAGCACAGTGGCTCACGCCTATAATCCCAGCTCTTTGGGAGGCCGAGGTGGGCAGATCACAAAGTCAGGAGTATGAGACCAGCCTGCCTAACATGGTGAAACCATGTCTCTACTAAAAATACAAAACTTAGCTAGGTGTGGTGGCACATGCCTGTAATTCCAGCTAGTTGGGAGGATGAGGCAGGAGAATCACTTGAAGCTGGGAGGTGGAGGTTGCAGTGAGCCGAGGCTGTGCCATTGCACTCCAGCCTGGGTGACAAAGTGATATTACATCTCAAAAAAAAAAAAAAAAAAAAGGTCATGGCACTTACCTAGCTGATGAGAGCCAACATTTAACGAGGAAAAAATAACCCCTCAGAGAAGTCACCTATAATCAAATGCTATGATATCCTTTTAAATGTGGTACAAGAGAGAAGGCAAAGACTATGGGGACATACAAGCCAAGGAAAAACACCTGGTCCCTTACCTTTCAGGATCTTGTTATAGTAATTGACACAAAAGGTGCTTACCAGGTAGGTACTCAGCAAATGGTCCTTAGATTTGGCAGTGATATTTGATTTTATTAAAAATACCAACATCTCTGCACTTCAACTGAATAAACTGAGAAATAGGTATAATTCCGTTAAATATCCATAGGTTTGATACTATTTGAGGGGAGATTTTTATTATGTAGTAAGAGTTGAGAGTGTGTGTATACATGTACATATGTTTATTTCACAATCAGTTGTCCTAAATCAAAACATAAAATATATCTGAATAATGATTTTTTTTCTTTGATTTTAAAATTTGAAAACATCATTGGCATTCCTTCTTACACAAAGTAAAGATAAAGTGCAATACTTCTATTAATATTTCAAGAATCAAACTGTCATATTATATATATTTAATCAAAACTTTTTATTTAATGTGTAGTGTGAAAAAACCATTGAATAATCCTACAATATCATAATCAAAAAATATTTCCAAAGGGACTGGACATTTCTTTTGTATTTGTTTGGCTTCTGCTATCAAATACTTGTTTGTTCCCAGCTGAATGTAAACAGCCTGAATAACTTTATGATACATTCACAGTCTTTTTTTCTTGCTCTAGGCTATCATACATGGCTCTATTTTCCAATGTGTATACTGTAACAAAGCTGAAAATTACACAAAGAAGACAGTCACTGTGCGTATAGAATGAACAATTGTGCTTGCTAAGTGCATGAGATGAACAATGCCTTCGCCCTAGGCAACTCAGTTTTCATATCTGACGTGGAGGGAATGTGTTTCTTAACCTTCTCTGAAGAATACGGGGAGGACTAACTAATGGAAACTGCCATTTTCAAACAAATACTAGTGTAATCTAAATGAAATTAGCAATTCAATCTCAAGATTTAATAGGGGAAAGCTGTTTTAGCTTTAGGAGTGCTTTTTTCTTTGCTGATAGTAAAAGTATCCATAACTGTTTAGGATGCATGTTCTCTGGAATCTAGTTTTTAATAAATAATTAGTATATCTCAAATAATTGCATGACGTTGATAGTGTTAAAGTTCCCTAATGCAGAATAAACTACTGTATGAAGTTTGAAAATAGGACATGTTTTTGAAGGCCAAACATTTCTTTGGGGATGGGGTGGGAGATTGATTTTTAAAGTGTCTTTAGTTCATTTGCTATCTAGGACAGAATACGTCTGAAAATGTTTCCTTGGAGTTTTGAATGTAAATAAATGACTGCAGAGAGTCATATATAAGTAGTCATCAACCAATCTTTCATGTTTGATTCAAACATATTTTCTGAGTTAATGAAGATTGATGCACAACTCTCCCTAGAAGACATTGTATTTCTTACAAGATCATCCTTATTCTTGCTTACCAGACACAACCCTATCACCAACCCAGCAGTAGCAAATACGTTTTAATGTCATAACTTTATAAAGTACTTTCCTTATAGGTGTGATGAGTTTAATTTTGTCCCCCCAAAATGCATCTGTTCATGTTCCAAGCCCCCAGTGTCTCAGAAAGTTATCCTATTTGGAAACAGGGTCACTGCATATACAGTTAATAAGAGATCATACAAGAGTAAAGTGGAACCTAAACAAATAAATTATTTATAAAAATGAATGCCATATAAAATGAAAATCAAGGCTGGATGCACTGACTTATACCTGTAATCTTAACACTTTGGGAGGCCAAGGTGGGAGGACTGCTTGAGCTCAGGAGTTCAAGGCCCACCTGGGCAACAAAGTGAGACTCCATCAGTACAAAAATGTTTTAAAAAATATATATGGCTGCGGTGACATGCACCTGTAGCCCTAGTTACTCAGAAGGCTGAGGCAGAGGATCCTTTGAGCTCAGGAGTTGGATCTTGCAGTAAGCTGTGATCACATCACTGCACCGTAGCCTGGGTTACAGAGCAATGCCTGTCTCAAGAAAGAAAAAAAAAAAAAAAAAAAAAAAAGACAAAGAAAAACACACAGAGAAGAAGGATTACATAAAGTGACACAGGGAGAAGACAGCCACCTGCAAGCCAAGGAGAGAGTCCCAGAGCGAATCCTGGAGCAGGCATTTCCTCCCTGCCCTCAGAGAAGGAGCCAAGCCTACCAACACCCTGAGTTTAGACTCTGGCCTCCAGAAGTGTGAGAGAGTAAATTTCTGTTGTTTAAGCCACCCAGTTTACGGTACTTTATGATGGCAGCCCGAGCAAACTAATACAATAGGTAAACAGTGCTTTTTTAAAAAAAAAACTGCAGCAACACTAACAATAGCATTAAAGAGAAAGCTCTATTTTTTAAGCTCTGTGATCTTAGGTAAGATCCTGATCCTCAATTTTTGTATAGAAAATTAGAAAAAAGTCCAGGTGTGGTGCCTCACGCCTGTAATTCCAGCCCTTTGGGAGGCCGAGGTGGGGGATCACAAGGTCAGGAGTTCAAGACCAGCCTGGCCAACATGGTGAAACCTCATCTCTACTAAAAATACAAAAATTGGCCTGGCTTGGTGGTGGGCGCCTGTAATCTTAGCTACTCAGGAGGCTGAGGAAGAGAATTGCTTGAACCCAGGAGGCAGAGGTTGTAGTGAGCAGAGATCACGCTAGTGCACTCCAGCCTGGTGCCAGAGTGAGATAAGAAAGAAGGAAAGAAAGAAGGAAGGAAGGAGGGAAGGAAGGAAGGAAGGAAGGAAGCAAGGAAGGAGGGAAGGGAGGGAAGGAGGGAGAGAGGAAGGGAGGGAAGGAGGGAGGGAAAGAAGGAAAGGAGAGAAGAAAATTAGGGAAAAATGATATCTACATGCAAAGATTGTTGAGAAGATTGAGTTGGTATGAAATATCTAACAGGTAGCTTATAATAAATAATTATTCTGTCTCTCTGATATTTGTGATAAAACAACTGAACAGAAAATCCTAAACTGGAAATTAGGGTTTTTCAGGGTGTTTTCATTAATAGTGATTGATTTGCACTGATCTGCCTCAGGCTTATTAATTTGGTTGCATATTGAATTTATCTGGGAATACCTTTTTAAATGCTAGTGCCCAAGATACATCTCAGGGATTCTGATTTAATTTGGCTGGGGCGCTGGCAGCTAATCAGGATTTTATCTCATACACACACACACACACACACACACACACACACATACACACATACATACACACACATTAAATCCTGACATGTTGTATAGAAGAAAAATATATATTTTTTACAATATATTTGTACAATAGAAAACTGTGAGACATCTGATCATCAATAAGTAGTATTTGTGATCTTTTAAAGTAATGTACACAAAGACAAGAATGTAATCAGAATATCAGCAAAAATAGATAATGTATCTTCACTCCTAGGGCTGCAAATGACAGAGTTCTGTACCTCTCCTGAAAAGTTCTCATATCATCACCTCAGAATATGTATTTTCTTCCTTTTGTTGCTTATAACACTTCCTATGAGAATTTTGGTTACCAAAATGCAAAACAAATCTACCACATAGATATATGTTATACAAATAATTAAGGCTTTGATATTTAAATAAAAGATTTTTGAGATTCTTAATGGAAAGATTAAAAGATATAAAAAGCACATCTTAGATATCACAATCTTATGCATGTTTTTCTCTAAAAATGAAGACATTTTGTAATCTTTTTTTTTTCCCTACACCCAATTCCTGCAGAACATTTTGTAATCTTTACTTTTAAGATCCAATTACATTTAAATAACAGTAATAGGTTTCATTTTAAAAATGCCAATATCTGGCCTGGCAACGGTGGCTCACACCTGTAACACCAGCACTCTGCGAGGCTGTGGCGGGCAGATCACCTGAGGTCAGGAGTTTGAGACCAGCCTGGCCAACATGGCAAAACTCCACCTCTACTAAAAATAGAAAAATTAGCTGGGCGTGGTGGGAGGTGCCTGAAATCCCAACTACTCAGGAGACTGAGACAGGAGAATCGCCTGAACTTGGGAGGCAGAGGTTGCAGTGAGTGTAGATTGGGACACTGAACTCCAGCCTGGGTGACAGAGCAAGACTCCATCAAAAAAATAAATAAAATAAAAATAAATAAAATAAAATAATACCAACATCTTATATATAAGCACTATATTATGGCTAAAATGCAGAGATCACTAAGTTTCACATGGCCTGGGAAAGGAATGGCTGACCAGGGCCATAATGGCAAGGAACATAGGCTGGTTAATTAGGCAGCTCTGGTTTCTAATCCTAGCTCCACTGTTTGGTTAGTTTAGTTTTGTTTTGTTTTGTTTGTTTCTTTGTTTTGTCGGGGGAATGTATTACTTAAAACAGGAAATGTGATACTTATTCAACCATTAAAAATATATATTTTTGCTTTCATATAGGGATACAGTTTGAAATGGCTGCCACAATAAATTAGTTAACACATTCACAACTCAGTCTCACCAGGTGCCCCAGGGAAAGTTGTACTTTCTTTAATCCTCAATTTCTGCAGCCAAAAATAAGGCTTAATGATAAAAATAATAATCTATATCCTCACATATTAGTTGTTTTGAAGATTAAATGATATAAAGCACATTAACCACTTAAGGAACCCCCAATAAATGTTGGTTGGCTATTGTCATTTATTAATTTGTGCAGGTGAAGTTTTCTGAATTTCTCTGCAAAATCACAGGAGAGTTTCCGTACACATCTTCAAAGCTGCATATTAATATCATTATAAAGCATTTAAATGGCAATGACAATAGGCCCATTCACTGTCTCATCAAAATATATTGGTGAACTTCATCAGAGAAATGCAGATACTTATCTCTAATGTTATTTTCATTTGAAAACTGACACAATTATTTCTAGAAGCCAGAGTCTGTGCTTTACTCTTGCTCTAGGCTCCTGAAAAGACATAGATGGCTAATAAACCTTTCAGACAGCCTATCAGCACTAGATCTTTTTGCCAGAATGATCATTTCACAGCAGCCTATAATTAAGCTAGTTAATTCAAGCAAACCAAATTTATTTGCCAAGACATTTTAACATTCTATTAGTTTTCTCTCAAAAGTCAACACTGACTGAATTAGTTACCTGGCAAAACAGTATGCATAAGTGAAATGCATAGAATGGGTATCTTCACAGTGTCCAGGGGCATAAGCAACTAAAAGCTGTGTGAGATGACCTAGGTTTTTGTTTAAAGTTACTGTAGAGATTTTTGCTGTCCTTGCAATTAAAATCTATTATTCTCAAGGCTAGACCTATTATCAACTACTTGCATTCTTTACACCACTTTTAATATAGTATTCTATAAACATTAATGGTAATATTCATAATAATAATGATAATTAGGAGAAAGTAAGACAAGAGGAAGAAGAGACTGTATTATGGGCTTTGTTCTAAACAATTTATTTTTGATTAATTTATTTAATTCTCACAAAACTCCATAAGGTAAATACAATTATATCTGTTTTGCAACTAAGGCCCATAAAAGGTTGATTACTGTGGTTAAATGCACACCATGAGTAAGTGTTGGAGCAGGGTTTACATATTTGAAGTCCAGTCCAGAGCCCATGGTATCTTGTTCTATAAATATCGTCTATGTATTCAATGGTGTTTTCAATTAGTCAAAATGAGCATGAGTTCATCATAGTAATGGAACTTGCTGAACCAAATTTGGCGTCATATTGAGTAGTAAAGTCAGTATACCTGGATTTGAGGTTCCAATTTAAATGACATCATGGTTCTCAGCCTCAGAGAATTTTCATCTACAAAATTAGATACTTCAATTCAGCTGTAAACTCATAAACATATGTTTTGTGCTCAGCAGTGAGCTCTGTGTGATGAACGGTACAGAGATAAAAACACGTGTCCCAGAAGACAGCATAAACTCCAAGGTTCTTCCAAAATTAGATATTTACATTATATAAATTAAGCATTACTCATCCTTTTTTTTTTAATGGGGTTTCACCATGTTGGTCAGGATGGTCCCAATCTCTCTTTTTTTTGTGGGGGGGAGGGGGAGGGAGGCACGTGGGGTGGGGCGGGGGAGGGCCTCAAAGAAAGATAGAGGAAGAGAAAGGGGGAGAGAGAACAGAAGTCTTGCTCTATTGCCCATGCTGGAATGCAATCTAAACATAGGTATTAAAAAACCTCTTTTATGCCGTTAATTGTACTTAACAACGGAGACAGGAAGGAATAAGGGAAGAAAATAACAAACAAACAGCCAATCAATATTTCATTTGGATCTGTGAAAAGCTATGCAAATGCTGAAGAGTGATTTACTTCTATTTATGTGGTCACTTTCAAAATAGGTGTAATGTGATACTGAATAAAATGTATGTTCTGTGGACCTGGGGTGAAGAATTCTATAAATATTCACTGAGTTTACTTGTTCCAGGTCTGAGTTCAAATCATAAATGTCCCTGTTAATTTTCTATCTCGTTGATCTGTTGAATATTAACAATGTGGTGTCAAAGTCTCCCGCTATTATTGTGTGGGAGTCCAATTCTCTTTATAAGTCATTAAGAACTTGTCTTATGTGTCTGGGTGTTCCTATATTGGGTGCATATATATTTATGATCATTGACTCCTGTTGTTGCATTGATCCTTTTACCATTAGGTAATGTCCTTCTTTGTTTCTTTTAGTCTTTGTTACTATTAAAGTCTATTTTGTCAGAGACAAAAGTTCCAACTCCTGTTTTTTTTTTTTTTTGCTCTCCATTTGATTGGTGAGTCTTCCTCCAACCTTTTGTTTTGAGTCTTTGTGTGTCCTTGTTTATGAGATGGATCTGGATACATCGTGCCGATGGATTTTGACTTTTTATTCAATTTGCGTGTCTGTGTCTTTGATTAGGGCATTTAATCCATTTAAATTTAGGATTAATATTGATATTTGTGAGTTTAAGATTTTCATTTAATGCTAGCTGGCTATTTTGCACTTTAGTTGATGTAGATTCTTCATTATGAAGATATTCTTTATCTTTTGGTAAGTTTTTGGGATGACTGATATAGGTTGTTCCTTTCTGTGTATAGTGCTTCTTTTAGAAGCTCTTGTAAAGCAAGCCGGGTGGTGATGAAATCTCTGAGTGCTTGGTCGTTCATGAAAAATTTTATTTTTCCTTCATTTATGAAGCTTAGTAAATTATATCCACAGGATATAATTTTAGATTTTTTAATTTTAAAAGGTCAGTTTTTGGCTGGGTGTGGTGGCTCACGCCTATAATCCCAGCACTTTGGGAGGCCTAGGCAGGTGGATCACTTGAGGCCAGGAGTTCAAGATCAGCCTGGCCAACATGGTGAAACCCTGTCTCTTCTAAAAATACAAAAATTATCCAGACATGAATCCCAGCTACTCTAAAGGCTGAAGCAGGAGAAACACCTGAACTTGGGAGGCAGAGGTTTCAGTGAGCTGAAATTGCTCTACTGCACCCCAGCCTGGTCAACAGAGTGAGAGTCCATCTCTAAATAAATAAATAAAGGTCGACTTTTTATTTTGTTGCATGTCAGAAAGTCAGGAAAAAACATTTATGGAGCCCTACTCTCTATTCCTATTTCAGCAGAAGATTCATAGAAAGACTTCCTGCCCCTCTTGTGTAAGTGACCAACTCTTTGTCTACTTAGTCAATAGTAGGTAGCTCATCAAGAAGGCTTTCCTGGCCCCAAGCACTCTGAAAAAGACATCTTCCTTTGTGTTCCTGAAACAACCTAGGCAAGCACCACTCCTTTTGAACACACAGTCATACAATATGCTTATAGATATATATGTTTAGCCTTATCACTAGTTTATTCACCCCTAGAAGACAGTAATTGTGTTCTGGTCTGTTTATCCCTAGCCTCAATGAATAGTAGGTGCTCAGTGAGTGCCTATTTATCAAAGCTCACTCTTTTTTCATGATAAATCTGTCTGCAATTTGCACTGTAAATTCTACTTCTAATTCTACCCTCCTGTTTGGAAACACAAATGCTGATGCTCTTTCCTCTTTCTCATGAGAGCCCTTCAAATATCAAAAGCAACAGACTCTGTCTTGAAGGTGTATATGAATCACTTGTGAATCTTGCTAAATTGTAGATTCTGATCAGTAGGCCTGGGTTAGACCTCTAAGTTTCTGTATCTCTGACAAGCTCCTGGGTGCTCCTAGTGCAGCTGGTTTCTCCTTTCATGGCTAACCAGCAAGCCTATTGAGGAGTCTGCTTATCCTACCCTTTCAACTCGCCTAACAAGACACAGAGAGTTACTATAGACAAAAATAGATTATTTCTTTCCAAAGTTAATGCACTTTCTCAAGTGAATTTATTATTAAACTAAATCTAATGAAAACATCATAGTAATATTTTCACTGAAGTTTCATTTAAAAATGTGTATCTGAAAAAACTTTCCAGGCACAATTCATATGGCAATGCATGGGAATCGATGTGATAATGAGTAGGCCCATGATTTGAATGGCATAAATTAGCATTCTCAATTATACTAACAAATGAGTCAGTCCTTATTTTAGGCCAGGAAGCACAGATGTAGGTAATACAGTACACATGCCAATACACTAGTAGAGAAAAGTTATTATAAAGTGGAAGTAACAGACTATTTTTAATTTTCAAGGAAAGAGCCAATATACTATGTTAATGCACCTAGAAATCACAAAATAATAAAATAATTGAGTGATTAATATGTTCTAGACATTGCTCTAAACCCTTTGTGTGACTTGTTCTCTTAATACCTACAACCTCCATTGAGGTAAATGCTATTCGGGTAAGTGATTAGACCTATATTACAGATCAGGAAATTTGGGCACAGAAAGCTTAAAGAATCTACATGAAGACACACAGATCTATGTTATCAAAATTGTATGTTTGGCCTAGGTGATCTGACTCCAGAGTATAACAGTGAATTACTCATTTCCCTGCCTCTCAGGAGTCTTCAGTCACATAATAAGCATGATTTACTGTGCTCTAAATTCCCCAAAATAAGCATACTAGTATACCTCTAAGTTTCCACTTGAGCAGAGTAGAAACATTTATCTTGAATGAAGGAGCTAATATCTTATTCAAATTATTTGTTGGTGCTCATTTATCAACACATTATATGCATTTGTATTTACTTGGAGTTATTTAGCCTCATGTAACCTAAATCAACCTTGACATGATTAAATAAATTAGCATTGAGTTAAATGTAAAGTAAAACACCTGGGAATAGTAGTAAAATTGACAACAAACCTTCTTTCAGGGATACTTTAAAAATTAGAATAATTGCATATATCCTATTTATCTCATAGATGAAAAATACACGATACTGTTTAAAACTATGTACTGGTTTTTTGTTGTTGTTTTCAGTTTGTTTTTTTTTTTTTGGTAGAAAGTGATTTATTTAAAGAGAGAAAAACAGGAGAAGGTAAGAGAAAGAACTAACTCACGCTGAGTGAGAGAATCCAGAAAGATGGAATCCAGGAGAGGAAAGCAGCTTCCACACTGAGTGGATAGAACTATATATTATTATTTCACAGCCTGTAAGAAATACTACATGATTACAACGTTTTCCTTTATCTAATAATATATGCCAGTGATATGTTTATCTAATAATATATGCCAGTGATATATTCAATATTATCAATAGCATCTTACTTTTATCTTCCAAATTTTGGAAAAACATTAAATGCATAACCATATTTGTTAGAACCGTTCTATTTATATAGAATATTGAGTCTCATAAATTGTCCCAAGAAACCTCATGACCTTTTAAAATGAGAATCTCACCATACAAATGTGTATTTAGAAAGGTGATCAAAATTCACTAGTAGAGGCATTACGGTATATGCAAAAGGATCTGGAATATCCACTCGACTTATTAAAATTCATGAGACTTTAAAAATATTATCCAGCCTAAGAGGAGTGTAAACAGAAAAATCTATTTCAGAAAAATAAGAAGCTTATTCTGAAATCACCTTGGAAATGGTTTTTTTCTACACAAGTCCTGAAGATTTTTACCCCATTTATATCAAAGGTAATTTTAGAAAGTGTTTCATGCAGATTATTCTGATGTGTTTTATTTCTCAATAAGCTATCTATAAAATTATTTTGAATATGCCTGCCTGATCCTTTACCCAAATAACTAATGGCAGAAAAAATGCACATGCTTACATAAAGAAGCAAGGGTAATACTCGTCATTGGTGTAAAGAATCACATTCTTGTCGTAAGTGAATGAGAAGTTAGTAGCCAATGGAAGACGTAGGAGCGGGAGACGGGATAGTTGTCTTCCCCACTTTCATATGGAGAAAAAAAGAATAGGTATTTTGAAAAAATTTAAGTACACCATTGAACTGTAAAACAATGACATTTGTGTTTTATATTTATACTGGGAACAGATTTTGAAGTGATTTGGAAAATTAGTGCAACCACTGTAACAAATGGTTGAAAAGATAGGACAGAATAATCCATTTTTAAACAGTGTCCTCTTAAATGGCTCATTGGACACAAGGCCATCATTATGGTAACAGATAATTTGCTACAAGCACTGCAATGGCACCTGGCACACAGCTAGGTCTGCCAGTCATGCCTCACTGACCCAGCCTGCAAGGCGCTATCTAAACATGTATTTACTGTTTGTTAATCAGAAATTATGACAGAGATTTGCACACATTCTACCTGCAACTTTAAGTAACATTTCCTTAATCTAAAATATTGTCAGATATTTTCAATCATGAATAAGAGTAAAAAGAGGTAAAGTAGATCTATTTTTTCAGATTAGAAATTTGTGTAACAGAGAAATAAAGTCAAATCTCCAAGTTTATAAAACAAACAAATGACACAAGATACATGAATTCAGACATTTTGACTCGATATCTTGGCTTTCACTTGCCAAATGACTAATTATGAACTAATCCAACAGGATGTTTTGAGAACTTTTGTTTTATAAATATTGGTTGATGGAATATTTGATTAAAAAGAAAGTAGAGAATACATGGTCCAGCTTATGACTTGATATTCAGAAAATCAAAATGTTTCATAAATGTATCTGCTAACTGCTGTATTTGCCTTCTATATTTTTGAAATGTTTTAAATTTATTGAAACAATGAAGCTTTATGTATGTGCATATGTACATGGGAAAAGCATATATTGATAGAGATCTAGGTTTTGAAAATAAGCAATCTATTTAATATTTCTTAGAGAATATGAACTTAGTTATCCCTATATTCTTGATAAGTATCTAACCATGCAATTTAAATACAATAAAGCAGTTCTAATCTGTAGAATTCTCCATCTAATAGGTGCAGTGGTAATGAATTTCAGTCTAATACCCACTTACAATTAAAAACAGGGATAAAATCTGTTTTTAAAAATGAGAATACACAAGCATGTTTTCATGATTAGGAAGTTTTTTTTTTAAGTAAAACAAAAACTGTGTTCATATGACTGGTAAATTTGTAGTACATTACTATCCTACAAAATGACAGTGGTGTGTAAAGAAAGCGTTCACTGCTATTACTCCAGTTTTCTATTTTGGCTCTGAATATCTGCATTCGAAATCCAGTAATTGAATTTCCCAAGCAAAACTGAATGTGGCCACTTAGCAAAAGCCTGCTGGAATTCTTATTTAATGTAATGTTTAATGGACTTTTGATACAAAATGCTGTATAGAATACTTCCTCTCTCTCTAGCAGATTATACTTAGGAAACCTGAAAACACCTCAAGGTAATCATGCAAAGCAGAGTTTGTGGAATATGTAGATGTAATGATTATTTGGGCAATTTTATTTACCTTTTACATGGGAAAAGAAGTCTAAATAGAAGGAAATTATATTGTAGATAATGTATAAAGAATTCTATTATGTTCAGTATCATCAAAAAGGAATGGAAGGTTTGACTAGTTAAACCCATTTAGAAACTCAGATCTTTGAATATTAAATATTCAGAAAAATCATTCTTTAGGAATCTTTTCAAGAGCCACTCTCAATCCATAATGCAAGATTCATGACTCTAAAACCTTGTGAAACTGTCATAATTTGCTTATAAATGACTTGTTCTTTGCTTATTTTAATATATTATCCAATAGTGATAAAATAAGTCAGAATGTCCATATGCATTTAAAAAGAATATTATAAAAAATTACTCATGTTGCCCATTTCCCCAACAATCACAGAAATCACAACCATGAACATTTGTTTAAGAATCTTGGGATTGAATATACATTATCTTCTATATTTCTCAGGTAAACAATTATTATAAAATAGATAGTAAAAACAATTTCAAAACTACACCAAACCTTACATCTTATAAGGTGTTCCCCATGGAAAAGCCATCCAATAGTCTCTAAATCAAAATTCTCTTCAAGTCCAATATACATAATGTTAAGTAGTAGTGGATTTTAAAACTCTAGTATTGAATACCATTTTTAATAAACTTAATCCCCAAGAGTACTTTTTGTTGAAATTTGTAAATGCTAAATTTTAATCACTTAATGCATGATAAGACATAGCCCTAAAATATTCAAGAATTTTTGGAAGTCAGTGAACTTTCTCTTTTAGAATGCATCAAAGCAATGGACTCATTTTTTTTGGCATTACTAAGGATTAAAACATTTCTTTAATAGAGTATTAAATGATGTAATCATTATGTTACAGGCTTATTAGTGCTTAAATATATTTTGTAATATTTAGATTGTATCTCTGATATGGTTTGGGTCTGTGTCCCAATCAAAATCTCATGACAAATTGTAATCCCCAACGTTGGAAGAGGGGCCTGATAGTAGGTAATTGGATCATTGGGGTAGACTTCCCGCTTGCTCTTCTCCTGATAGTGAATGAGTTCTCAGGAGATCTGGTTGTTTAAAGTGTGGGACACTCCTGTCTCTCTCTTTCCCCTGCTCCAGCCATGTAAGACATGCTTGCTTCCCTTTCACTGTCTGCCATGATTGTAAGTTTCTTGAGACCTCCACAGGTATGCTTCCTACACAGCCTGTAGAACCGTGAATCAATTAAAACTATTTTCTTTATAAATCACCCAGTCTCAGGAATTTCTTTACAGCAGTGCAAGAACAGACGAATACAGTCTCCAACTTGTTTTGATTTTTAACTTTTTATAATTAGCTCACTACTAATTTCTTATAGAAATAATCGCTCATCACTTATTACACAGCACATTGAATTTTAATAAGAAACATATTATTTGAAAGGAAGAAACAAAATAAACACCAGAAAAGTAGCAGACAATAGAAATGCACCCTTTATCACCTTAAGAAAAGACGGAGAGCCCTATAAGTAGACCCAACATACCATCACAAGTTGTGCCATTTTCACTACATGACAGCCTTGTCTCCCTGACTCAACCATTAGTATTTTATGTAATATCAAGAGTCCAGGGCTGGGTGCGGTGGCTCACGCCTATAATCCCAGCACTTTGGGAGGCCCAGGTGGGTAGATCACTTGAGATCAGGAGTGCCAGATCAGTCTGACCAATCTGATGAAACCCTGTCTCTACTAAAAGTACCAAAAATTAGCTGGGCGTGGTGGTGGTCACCTATAATTCCAGCCACTGGGGGGGCTGAGGCAGAAGGATTGCTTGAACCTGGGAGTTGGAGGTTACAGTGAGCCAAGATTGTGTCATTGCACTCTAGGCTGGGCAACAAGAGCAAAACTCAATCTCAAAAAAAAAAAAAAAGATGTCCAAGACAACCTGAGCAATTTTATCCTCTTTAGTATTTTTTTTTTCCTTATGTCTCTGCATTTAGCCACCCTTAACTGTTCAGTATCTCATAGATACAATAAAGTTCAAGTATTTCGGCAGCATCTTTGTTACTGTCTTGGCACATTATGAGAGGAGAGGATCTGAACACTCTTAATTCTGAGATGAAGATGTTACAAACACAAAAATGTGAAGGATACTTCAGAGTCTGACTTGTAACCCTTCAAGTAATTTTACCAACATGCTAATTTGATCTTAGTTTAGAAACCACAAAGAGTCAGATGATAATGACTGCTTTGGTTATTAGAAGAGTTTTTGATCTAAGCCTTAGCTGTTTACTCTCAGTTGGTTGGTCTGCTGTTTGGCTGGATGGTCACTTGATTTCTCCAACCCCCATCCTCCCATCCTCCTCCCTCTTCCCCTCTCTCTCTGCCAAATTTTAAGGGCAACACTTTCAGATTTTCTGTTCTACTATTGCTTTTCAGCATAAACTTCCTCTACTCCCTTCCTACCTGTAGACTGAAAACCGATCTAAAATAAGATTCTCAGTGTTCGCTGTACATTAGAATCACCAGAGAAACTTTAAAATCTCAAAGCCCAGATTGCACCTTAGACCAACTAAATTCAAATCTCTGAAGTTGGGACACAAGGGCCTATCTAAAGTTCTCTATCTAATTCCACTGTGTATTCAGGCTTGATAATCACTTTTCTATAAATTATGCCTGAGCATTCAAATTATCTTAATTATGAGATGAAGACATTTTATACGGAGGCATTTTTCCCACTACTTGGTTTGTATAACTTATACATCCTAATATACAAACATTCTATATAATTATGACTTGAAAGCAGTTATTTCTAAACTTCTGCTTAAGCAGACACATGTTTTATTATCAGGACATTATATCCTTATTTCACATACTGCTTTGGAAATGAACATCCACTTTAGCTAGAAATTATAAACTCTTGCTCCTTACCAATAATACTTGGGAACTTTTAAAATATAAAGTCTATTTTAAAAGTCTTTTTTATTTTAAAATATAAATATAAAAGTCTTTAAAAATATAAAGACTTTTAAAATATAAAGTCTAAAGTAAAGTTTACAATAGTGATTCATGATAAAGTTGAAAATACCCAGCACTCTGCCTAATACTATAACGGATACAATTTTAATATTTCCTCTTCCTTCTCTTCCCCTTTCCCCTTTCATCCTCTCCTTTTCCTCATCTCCCTCTTATTTTTATTCTTCTGATTTAATATTGATGACATTACTTGATTTTTGTTATGGCTGCTTTTTAAAATAATTGAACTAAAATAGAACACTTAAATTTTACTGTTAAATAATCTATTCAAATGATTATGTGGTGAATGTTTGATTGAACACATACAATTTTTTAAGTTAATAGAGATGTTTTAAGAACAAATGAGTTAAGGTCTATTCTCTTCTCTCATAATAAAGGAATAAAGTGAATATAGATCTGTAATAAGAATTTAAGACACTATTATAAAATGGACAATTTCTCTTCTTAACATGTATCACTGCTCCTACTTCTCTAAATTATATTCTTCATAATTTCAATATTTTCCTTCATTTGTAGATTACTGTCTTCATAAAAGTTATTAGTATCATTAATCACTATTTCAACTTATATGATTCTGGTCTCATTGATCTGACTGTGCCTTTCATCTACATGCTTTAAAACTTCTCCAGGTGATTCACATTCATAATCCAGATTGAGGATCATTGCCTTAACTGTTGGATAGAAATTATGGCCTAAAGAAACTTTCACTGTCAACAAGGATGAATAAATAGTTTCTCAATTATTTTTAATAGAAAAACATTCATAACTATATATACTTAGTAAATCCTGTACCATTTTCTAATATTTGCAACCCAATTCTGTCTCTCTGCTTTTCTGCCAATGACTTACCCAGATATTCCCATCTTGATGATAGGGTTTCCAGTTTCTCCCTGTGTCGCTGTAGAGCATCCGGTATTGGGTCACCCAATCTGAGCTGCTATATCTTCCTTGGGTTGCAATGGCGCTTATCTGCTTCCGATTGCCAAAGTCAACCTGAAGCCATTGATAATGGTCACTGTCTGATGGAGACCATCCCCCAGCACCTGAAGATGGACACAGGCAAGATGGGAAAATGAATATTTAAATCCGAAGTTGTACAACTGACAATGGAATATTCTACATATCTTAATTGGTCTTGGCAGTGCTCTATTTCACAGATATATTATGAAGTATCCTTTATAGATGCCATTGGGACTTCAACCAATATTCTTCCAGCTGGGTAACATTGATTCTTTAACCTCTTTATGGTGTAACACGTGCTCATTTTCTCCTGAGCAAATGTCTTCATAATTCCTCAATTAGATCTTATTAGTACATGTCAAAGTCTAATTAGCTGAGAGTTGATCAATTTACCATAAACTCTTCAGTTAAAATCATGAGAAAAATATATGACACTATCCAATTTCTTTTCCTTCATGTAAGCTTTATCATTTAGTAATTATAAACTAAAAACAAGCAATTATACATAGTTCTAAAATACATTTTTTCTTGTGAAGTTGAGTAGAAAAATATTTGCAATTCTCAGGATGAGCCTAATCTTACATAAATTTCCTGTACAACTGAGAGGTACAGGGAGGCATACAGGAAATCAGGCAATATGTTTATTTAACACGTAGAAGATATGCAGCCAATATCTCTTGAAAGTCATATTTCTAGCAAAAAAAAAAAAAAGATACTAAACAAAGTTAAATCTCTTCTGGCAAACTATAATAATTGATTTGTAAATTTGTAAAAACATTTGTTAGAAAAATGGCACTAATATTCTTAATTTAGAGTAATATTTAAAATAGAGTTGTACAAAAAATAAGTTAAAGAAAATATGGGATAATGTTAGAGCTAAGAGGCACTGTAATTTTTAAGGCGAGTTCAGCAACTAAAGAGAATAAATGATAGGAAAATATTTAATAGATTATTGAAGGTACAGTATATCAAAATGTATGTACTATTTTTTACAAAAGAAATTTAAAGGCTGGCAAAATAATTTATTCTATTAGGACTTTCATAATAATCATTTGATAAATCATCACAGATACATCATTCATTTAACAATGTTTATATGGCCGATTTTTGCTTAAAACTGTGATAGAATAGCTTTCTAAAAAATTACAGAACTAAAATATATATTAAATAACTGTTTGGCTGAGCACGTGGCTCATGCCTATAATCCCAGAACTTTGGGGGGCTGAGGTGGGAGGATCATGAGGCTAGGAGTTCAAGACCAGACTGGCCAATATGCTGAAACCTCATCTCTACTACAAATGCAAAAATTAGCTGGGCATCGTGGTGGGCGCCTGTAATCCCAGCTACTCAGGAGGCTGAGGCAGGAGAATCACTTAAACCCAGAAGGCGGAGGTTGCAGTAAGCCAAGACCACACCATTGCACTCCAGCCTGGGAGACAGAGCGAGACCCCGTCTCAAAATAAAAACAAAAATAAAGTACTGTTTAGGGACTGGACAATGGGTAGTACAGAACATGACCCATAAAAGAAGATAAACAAACAAGGTGAGTCCTGCCAAATCCCTGGCTTTCTGCCAGCTTCACTTTCTGGATCATGGCACGTGGAAGATGATCCCAAACAGAGTTCGTCAGTGCAGCAGTGTCACTGAAATGGAGACAGATAAGAATTCAAAGCTACTGAGAAGCTGGAATTCACAAGACAGAGTCCCAGAGAGGGCACAGCTGTGTAAAAAGCTTTGGAAATCTACATGAGAGTCATCAATGAGTCTCTGGAATCTAGACTCAGAAGCAATACTGCGCAGTGTACTTTCAGATCAAGGCTGAACAACACCAGGTAAAGGGAGTTCTGAAATAAACAATAACCAGGTGTTGCACAGAGCGGGGAAAAAATTGATTTCAGACTAGACAAAATTGAGAGACCTTGTTGAATTCATCCGGGCATTTAGTAGGCATCCCATAAAAATCATGCATTATAAGTAGGGATGTTTTAGTCCTAGATTGAGAGCTAGTCTGGACACATCCGAACAAACGTTACTGAAAAAGACAAATCTGACCCACAAATTAATACTTTGATTGAACAAAATTCAACACTCCACAAGCAAAGTCATAAACATTTAGAAACTGAACAACGTTGCATCCATAATGTCAAGCATATAAATTGAAAAATATACCA
This sequence comes from Sapajus apella, assembly GCF_009761245.1. NCBI lineage: Eukaryota > Metazoa > Chordata > Mammalia > Primates > Cebidae > Sapajus > Sapajus apella. The sequence continues at coordinate 11,408,839 of NW_022436996.1, forward strand.
GCCATTTGGACAAGCAGGAAAATACGTCTTAGAATCAGAGGAAAAAAAATCGATCAATAGAAATGTACCCCCAAAATAACAGAAATGATGAAATTAGCAGACCAGGACTTTAGAACAGTAGTTACTCATTCCATTATTTAAAATAAAACATATAAACATTAGAGAAATGCATACAAAGTGTCGAAAGTGAAAAGTAACAAAAGAGAACACAATGGAAAGTTTAAGACTAAAAATTGCATGTGAAGTAGATAATTTAATGGATGGGTTTAACAGCAGATGAATGTAGGGCCATATAAGGAATCTAAATTAAGCTCAGAGAAGAAAAACAAGGCTTAAAAAATAAACAGCATTTCAGTAAGTGGTGAGACACTGATAACCAGCCTAACAATCTTGCAAGTGGAGTACTAAAAGCAGAGAAGACAGAGATTGGGTCAGAATAAAATATGTTTGAAGAAATAATGGTTGAAATATATAAACCCAGATATGGGATAAGTTGATTGACTTCCAGGCAAGAGAGACATAAGGAAAAATACACTAAGGCAAATTAAAATTATTTGCTTAAAAACAATGCTAAAGAGGAAATCTTAAAGGCTTTCACAGGGTTACTTCTCAGCAGAAATAATGCAAGCCAGATGACAACAGAACAACCTATCTGACATGATGAAAAGGAAAGACAAAAAAAGCTGGCAGTCTGAAATGCTATGTCCAACAAAAAAAAATCTGTTAAATATATAAATAATATAATATTCAAGACAAAAGCTGGGAGAATTCTTCACTCCTTTGTGTATACTATAAAAATAGAAGTCTATTTTTATACTTTAAGGAAGTTTTACCATTTAAAATCTCATATTTACATGAAGAAATGAATGCTTAAAATATTAAACATGTTAAGTGCCTATAAAATTTATTTAAAAGATCATTGAGTGTTTACAAAATAGTAATGATGAATCACAGGGCTTATAATGAATGTGGAAGTAAAATATGAGACTACAGTAGTACCAAGGATAAGAGTCTGAACATGAAATATATGATGCTGTGGTCTTACTTTACACGTGAAGTGGTATTATTTGAAAATAGCAAACCTTAGATCAAGGGTCAGCAAACATTTTCTGCAAAAGGTTAAATACTAAATATTTTTGCCTTTGTAGACCACACTACCTCTGTGAAAACTGCCGTTTTCTATTGTAGTATGAAACGGCCATAGACAATACATAAACGGAAGTGTGTGGGCATGTTGTAATGAAGTATCATTATCAAAAACTTGTGACTGGACAGAGGGTTGAAGTTTGTCAATCCCTGCCCAAGATTAATCTCTAAACATAAATACAGGTTTAAATTTGTACATTTCAGATTTGTATATCTAAATCATGTATATCTAAATCATACCTCACAGAACATTTAGAAAAATTTATGTATCTAGTATATGTGTGTGCATAGGTTATATGTGTGCTGTCTGTAGAATATATGTGCAGGGCCGGCTGCAGTGGCTCATGCCTGTAATTCCAGGATTTGGGGCGGCCAAGGCACACAGATCACAAGGTCAGGAGTTTGAGACCACCCTGGTTAATACAGTGAAACGCTATCTCTACTAAAAACACAAAAAATTAGCCAGATGTGGTGGTGGATGCCTGTAGTCCTAGCCACTCGGGAGGCTGACGAAGGATAATCGCTTGAACCTGGGAGATGGAGGTTGCAGTGAGCTGAGATTGTGCCACTGCACTTCAGCCTGAGAGACAGAGTGAGACTCTGTCTCAAAAAATAAAAAAAATAAAAAAACATAATAAAAATGAATAAAAAGAATATATTTGCAAATAATGTAACCACTTCTTGGTCTCTATTCTCATATCTTCAATTCATACTTTTACAAGAATATTCTTTGTACCCTACAGTACTTAGCTGTAATTCCTCTTCAGGAATTTTCTGGGCTAAAAAGGTACATGTAGATGATACGCCATCGTGGGATTGTGCAGATGCAATGGCTGGTCAATGCCAGGACTATAAAGAGCCCATACCCTGCCCCAAGCTCTGAAAACTCTTAAGGTTCTTCACAGTCTCAGAGCTCCCTGCGGGGATTGGTCAGAGACATCACTGAAACCTCATTTCACCTAAACTTCTCCCTGTGACTAATTTATGTTTCACTCCTTTCTTTTCCACAGGTTTTCATCCCCAAAACACTCCTGATTAACTTACTATTTGTTATTTTCCATCTCAGGATTGGTATCCTGAAGATTCTAGTCTGAAATACCTCTTGAGACTACTTCCCGATAATCTCTTCACTAACAGTGAGTTAGTTATATCTGCATTGGACTGTGTGTTTTTTAATATATGTTATTTTTTCCTATTGTTGTATTAATATATATTATTGCTCACTGTCATATATCATTTACCTTCTGATTTTACCTAGAATTCTATAAAATTTTGGAAGAGCTTTAGGTTAATTTCGGGGACAACAATAAACTCAGTTATTGAGAGATGAGAAATGCATTTTCTTACCGGTTAGACATACAGTTTCAAACCCTGAAGAAATTTTATAGCCAATTGCATGGAGTTCTATCTATGTATTACCAAAAGCAACAGGATGATTCAGTGAACTAAAGTCAACAAGCAATTAATACAATGAGGTAACAGGTGGAAAATATTCAATTGATTGGTGAAATTTAGAAGATTTTCTCTGTTTTGCTAACGAATGTCCCAAAATAAATTTTCTTAAGTTACTTATTTTTTGCTGCATTTCAGTCTTTCAGCAAGCAAGGAATTAACATGTATCTGCTTAATCCCATTTATCTTATTACTATTAGCAAAATAGAATTTACTGTCAACTAAGAAAAGCAAAAATCTAAAATCAGAAGAAATATAAGTCAAAAAGTATTTCTTAGCAGAAGTATATGTGGAGGGAATACTGTAGTGAGTAACCTCAAGGGCAGGGCAAAAGTCAGTCTTTCATGAGGAACATGGTAGAAAGATCGATGAAAAGTTCCCTTTTTCTCTTTGGTCTATCACACAACGTAATTTGGGGAAGTTGATTACTTTGTTTACTTGGCTTGTGAAATGTGTAACCTCTATTGATCCACGGATTAATAACGATACCTCTTTCATTGCAACAACCTCTGGAATGTGGCATATAAGAGGGCAAAAATGTTCCCAGTGTACTGTAGTAGCTCAAACAAAGTGATTGGACATTGAAGAGGACTTAGAAGAGGTGGAGATGCTGAATAGACATAAATTCTTAGTTCCTAAGAAGAACTCTTACCTAGAGATAATAGAGTCTAAAACATCTAGCAAATAACTAATGTATTGTTGAAGTAACTTGAAAGATGTGTACTTATTATACAATTCTCACTAGTCTGGAAACAATGACAATGCTGTTTCTTCATTCTCCTTCTCTCTTCTTCTGTGCCCTCTCCTCCCTTGCCCACCCCTCCCATCCTCCATGCATTTTTCCTCCCCCACTCTTTTCTTCTCTCTTACACATGCACAGATATTCTTCCCCCGTATGTTTGCATGTGTGTAGTATGTGGTATACACACATGTATCATGCCAAGATATGCAGTGTTTGTGCTCTATATGTCCATTTTATGTGGGTTCTTAGACTGATAAATTACAATAGGGAATCTGAATAAATTGATGAAACTAGCACTCTGGACTAACATAAGTCATTTTTGCTTTGTCATTTGTAAGTCAGTAAGTCAGAGAAAAGAAGAATTTAGTGGGTGGTAGAGAGAGGTCATGGAGTTTTCGTTCTAGTGATAAATGGCTCCTGAAGAAACACGGCTCAAGTGGGTGGTTTTAACACCACCAGAGACTATAAGCCTAGATTCTAATTTAGCAAAAACAGATGGTGAAAAAAAAATCAATTAGGGTTAGAACTACCTTTAATAACTGGCTGAGAAATATGTATCAGATGAAAAGAATAAATTGAAAAGGAGACTCCAGGCAAGATTGCATTATGAGTTCAGGCTTTGAGACCTCCTTCTGCTTCAAATACACTGTATTTTTAGATAAGATAGATAAAAAGAAAATTGAAGAGACATAGCCAGGATCGAAAAATAAGATAAGCATCTCCATGCACAAGAAATGCAACCAACATGCAAAGCAGTGAGTAAGGCTGAAGCTGAGGCCAGCTAGAGTCAGAATCTGGTAACATACAAAAGGCATTTGCACATTCGACGACTATGGAATATTAGTAATGTAAGTTCCCTGTGTTTATCAGTGACAGGAAGCTTGGTTCAAGGTTGCAAACCAAGACTGGCCCATGGCTTACCTGTGTGTGAAAAGAGACTGAAGAAAGCTCATTGCTCACTTAAATATATGATTTATATAAGACTGTATACCCAAAGAGGTTAGCAGGTAAGCATATGGGAGCTGAGTAAAGGCGTTCACTGGCTTGGTGACTAAACACATGATTCCCCAACAACACTGCCAGGCACAGGCATAGGACCAGTAATGTAAGCTATGGCTTCAGACTGTGCATTGTGGGACTGGAGTAGAGAAAGCCCCAAAATGGGAAAGCACAAAAATAGGGGAGAAGAGAGGAGATAGGAAGAGAGAAAGAGAGAGAGACCAGAAAGAGAGAGAATGCTGTCGAGAAGAATACGCAAACGAAAATTTCAAATAACAGAAATGAAACCCAATGCCACAAAGTCAACAAAGTCAAAAGTTCAACATTAATTACCTCCGTAAGTAATAGCTATTGAGGGCCAGTGGAAAAAAATAGACTTTATCCTCTCAAAAATACAAAATAGGTAATGTTATTCATTAAAAAAATAGCAGGAATTACCAGTTACAACAGGGAAAAATAAAAAATTTATAGATGGATACCGAAAGGAACCATCAAGTGGTTTTAGAAATGCAAAATTTAGTTGTTGATAGGAAAATAAACTCATCAGATGATAATCTACCAATTATATATAATCTAAGACGTTATTAATGAGCTAGGCGGGGTGCAGTGGCTCACGCCTGTAATCCCAGCACTTTGGGAGGCCAAGACAGGTACATCACTTGAAGTCAGGAGTTCGAGATCAGCCTGACTAACATGGTGAAACCCGGTCTCTACTAAAAAAAAAAATACAAAAATTAGCCAGGTGTGGTGACAGGTGCCTGTAATCCCAGCTACTCAGGAGGCTGATGCAGAAGAATTGCTTGAACCAAGGAGGTAGAGATTGCAGTGAATGGAGATTGTGTCATTGCACTCCAGCCTGGGTGACACAGTGAGACTCCATCTCAATTTTAAAAAAATGATAAAAGAAAAGAAATAATTAGCTAAAAGGTAATATTTCCATGTTAATACACACACACACACACACACACATATATATACACACACACACATATACATATATAAATTATACAATTGACATATATTTATATAAATAAATTAATAATAAACAAAGTAATAAATATATTAATATTTATATGTTAGATTAATGTTAAAAATAAATATATAATTAATATAATTGATATACATTAATATGTACATATATAAAATTTACAACTATATATAAATTGTACTATATATAAAAATATATATTAATGTATATCAATTATTCAGTAAAGCTGTTAAAATTTGCACTGTTAACAGACATAGGAGATAAATTGAAAGTTTCTAAGATAAGTCTAAGAGAAGTTCCTAAGGCCAATGCATAGAATATAAATATTTTTAAAAACTAATTTGTTTCAAAAATCAAAAAGATATGACACCGTGACTAAAAAAGATACAACACCATGAATTTTAAGACCTCTGAAAATTGAAAATAATATATAACATGAGTTTAAGCCTACAATGGAGAATTATCTAATTGACAGAAAAACAGTAACAGGCATCTTAAGAAGTGCTAAAAGTAACTTGTTAATGAGCTCAGGTTTTACTTGCGGTGGGGGATAATAGCTGCAAGGAAGTCATGTGATTTTAGGAGACGTGGATAAATAGGCTTCAACCAAGTGTAGATATTTATTGATTACAGTAACCGGAAAAGAGAGCTATGTTCATCAACACGTGTTATGAGCTAGAGAAGGAAAATTGGCAGTGGCCCAGCCATTCCTAAAACAGCGATAAATTAATACTTGTACAAAATAAGGTTGAAACAAAAAAGCTTGAAAGCTATTTTTGAAGCAAAACAGAAGAAAGAAGACATAATATCATCAGATATTCTTTAATGACAGGAGAATAGAACTGTTTGTTGCCCATTTCTACCAAGAGACAACAGTTTTAAGTAATTCTGTGAGCAGCAAAACTATGAACCGAGGATAGATAATTAGGTCCTGAGACAAGTCAAGACATAAGAAGACAGACATAGTGGCTTTAGCTTTTTGAAGCATTTAAATTCAGATTATACCCCCAAGGACGGGCATTATCCACAAATGCAATCTTAGCTGTCTTGAATATTTATCAAAGGAGCTACCGAAAAAGGAAAGGCAGTCAAAAACAAAAACCCATAAATTTCAAAAACAATGAAACCGGTAAACCTGGGAAACATAACAAGAAAGGTCTTCTTTAAAGCCTAGCATGTGAGTTATAAATACTTAGGAAAACAGATGAATGGCACCTGGTGATAAAGGAGGCAATCGTGGTAGGTTATAAGGATTTCCTTTTTTAAACTGAATCCTTGTTTAATAGAACAGAGCAAATTCCATAGACGTATCTTTAATTTTAATTATTGCAAAGCATTTGAAAAAATATCTGGCAAATATAAAATGGTAAAATGTGGGCTGGGAGATAACAGTTTAAGATAAATTTAAAAATGGCTAATAATCATGCCCCAAATATGTTGATTAATGATGATGTCAGCTTGAAGAGTGCTCTCAAATGATGTGCCATAGGCTTATATCCTGTATTTAGTATTTTTATTCTCTAAGGCATGAAAGACATGCTTGTGAAATTTGTCAATTATATAAACCTAAAAAAGAAATCAAATTGGATAATATACTGAATTATGACGTAAAATGTTTGGACTGTCTGGAACTCTGAACCTTTACCAGCACAATTTGTTTTAACATCAGTAATAAACTAAGATACTCATTTTGAAGAAATGCATTATCAATTTCATGATTAAAGGTACATAATGTTTCAAAATGATTATGACCTTACTTTATTATATAGGGTTAAAATTATGACATCTAAGTAGAGTATTTTAATATAATATTAAATATGTTTTTATGCATTTTTATAAAGGCTTTACATATATATTTAGAGAGAGAGAGAGATGTATATATGAACAAATCACAAGCATATAGTATCAGGAATTATCAAGCTAGTATCAGGAATTATCACAAATTGAACATAACAATGTAACAGCCACTCAGATCTATAAAGAAATAATTGCCAGCAATCCACAAGTTCTTGTTTCCTTTTTCAAAAATGGCTCTTTCCTCCCCCAATAAATTGCTCTGGAAGGTGGTTCTGCCCCACACTATACTAAAAAAATCAATGTCAAAATTGTGTAGATCAAACTGTAAAAGTTTCTGGAAGATAAAATATAGCATCTTCTTTTTATGGTTGTGAAAGATTTTTTAAACAGGACTCAAAATGTACTAGCTAAACAAGAAAATATAAATTTAATTACAGTAAAATTAGACATTGATTATCAAAAGGCATTAATAAGTGAGTTAAATGGCTAACCATAGATTAGGAGAAGATATTTTGGAACACATAACAAAAATATTCATTTTTGTTAATGTATAGACAAGTCCCACAAATCAATAAGAAACACTCAGTAAACCTAATAAAAAATGGGTAAAATATTTTAACAGGCAGTTCACAAAAAACAAATGATAAGATATAAAACATAGGACAAAGTATTCAATCTTACAAGATCAATCTTTTAAGAAAGATAATTTTAAAAATAGAGTGTTCAAAGAGAAAAACCAGAATGATGTGGAAACTTAATCTCTTAACTTTGCTCTGAAGAGACTAAAGACAGTTAAGCTTCATAAGAGAAAACTAAAGAGTAATTTAAATTCCATCTTCTACTATTCAAAAGAATAGACATGGAAGATTTTTCAGTGATGTAACAAGAATATAACACATTCTAAAAGTATATGTGCATTTATGTATACAGATTATTCAGCTTTAACTCATATTTTTAAAATTAATATTTTGCTTCAACTAAGTAAACAAAATACTTTATTGATTTAACATTGTCAGTTGCATTTGTCTGTTCATAGCTTTCACTCATTCTACTACAAATTCTTTTCATTTTGGAATTTAACCAAATCATAACGCTGAATATTAAGCTGATTTTAACATATTTGAAACACTTTGCTGAGAAAAAAGGAAAAAAAAGATTTCCTTATTCAATGTTTGTTTCTTCAATGGTTCTACACACTACATGAACAGAATTTACTGGAACATTTTTTCTGCAGTGCTGATAATATCCAGATATAAATGGCATTGTTAAAATCATTAATTTTCTGGCAAATTGGCAAACAAAAGAAAATCCTTCTAGCGGAGGCTTCTGTTTACATATTCATCACTTCACAGATAAAGCACTGACTTTCAGCTGTGAAAAACAAACCTATGACAAATTGTATAGTTTAATATATTTTAAAAATATGTAAATTATTTTCAGGAAATTTCACAAACCAATTATATTTTAAGGTCTTTGATTTCAGGATGTCAACTTGTTTTTAAAATATCCAATATTACCTTAAGATTATAAGAGACAAGAAAAATGAAAACCAGAGACAAAAGCTATAGGGCTGCCTTAAATGGCATAAAGCCTAGATAGTCATCCAACTAATATGAAAGGAAATCTAAGTTTGATTAAGTTTTGCTCCTCACAGAAGCTACAGTGATACGTACAGAGGCTAGCCTGAGCCAGAGTGAAAAAACAGGCATACTCTTAGTTTACATTATTTTATACACATTATTTTACACACATACATAAAACATGTCTAATGCAAACTTACATCTATACATGTCTAATGTAAAATAATATGTGTAAAATACAATAGACATATACAAATCTAATATAAAATAATGTATGTAAAATATTAGACATGTATACATGTAAAATAGTGTACGTAAAATACATTAGACATGTATACAAGTTTAATGTAAAATAGTGACAATTAGATCTGATTAGAACATCTTGAACATTTACATGATCTGCAATTTTAAAATTGACTTACCAAACAGTGTAAATGATGTATGGTCTTGTTTTTATTCTAATGTCCTGAAAATACTGCGACCAAAGAGAAAATACACTTGTGTCTTTTATCTTAGGTGATAGTATTTCTCTTTTTCTAAAAGGAAGTTACAGGTAGATAGATGTCAATGTAATATTTTTAAAGCATTAGGATAGCTATTACCAACAATAGAATGGATTACCATGAAAGTAATGAGCTCTCCATTACTGGAGATATTCAAGTGAAAGCTAGTTATCAGAACTATTTTAAAGGAAAAATTTACATAATATGGGAGATTGGACAGTGTTGTTTAATTTTATTTATAATAAAAGTTAACATGTGAGCTATTATGTTACAATCATTAGCAAAACTATCAAGTGGATTTTATTTCTTATTTGCTTATTTTCAGTTTTGGTTCAACTGTTTTATTAATATAGGGGGATATTTTTTACACCACTGCTAAGTAACACTGGACTATATATAATTTTTATTGTTAATGAGTCTGATCATTTCCATATTTACTATGACTAACTCTCCTGGTTCACTCATTCAGCAAATATTTATAGAGCACTTCTATATGCCAACTACTCGGGGTTTCTTTTAGAACTTCTATTAAGCAATTTTTATGATATCTTGTTTATACTTGAGAATTGAATTTATTCATTTAGAGAATGTACAAAAATATTATTTAACTAATGATTTTATTATATGGAAAACCACATATGCCATATATTTTATTCACAGAAATGAAGTCTTACATGTGATAAAAATAAAAGCAAATAAAAATAATATAATGAAGTCAAAGTCATTGAAGTCATGTTCCTCTTTGCACCTAGTTGGAAGCTGCTGTGCAGGTGGCCCCTGGGAGGAGGCATGAGGAGGCTCAAGTTGTATCTATCCCCTAGTATCTCTTGGTTCACTTCACTTCTAATTGCTATCACGATCAAAGCCTTCATCAGTGGAAGGCAAATATCAATGTTGCAAAGAAATGAAAAGTTACATCAATTTTATGGGTGCAAATCGACTACTTACTTTGCATCCTTTCATTCCTGGTATGCATTCTTAGTAAAGTCTACAGAATTTTGGAAATAGCATAGTCAACTAGGCATAATTTCTTAGCTACCCTAGCTAAGTGCCCATTCACTGGCATTGTCCAGAGAATGTCATCATTCTCAAGACGTTATTCTCTCTGATACAAAAAGAAAAAGAATAGTAAAAGCATTCTTGTCCATGCAGCTCACAAATAAGGTGCAGAAAGTAAATGCATGGGCTACAAAGTGCTTCAAAGCTCAAACATACAATAGTGAGGTAGGTTACCAAATTGCCCCTCTATTAGAGGGAAGATTAAAGGATGGGCATCAATATGGAAATTAATTAAATCATGGAATTTGTAGCAAATTCTGGACAAGTACTAAGCAAACTCTTAGGATTGTCCATTTTTTAAAACAATAAATAATTTGTATTCATCATTTAATAATCGCTGCCTAGTATGGCACTCTGGAAATAATAGGCACTCAAAAAATATCTGTTAAATGAACATAAGAATTAATGAAATAAAAAATAAATATATGAATGAATGAATAAATAAATGAATGAATGAAGTATATGAATTACATCCTGGAAATAAGATCCCTGAAACAAGAGGGAAAATCATTGGGTTGAGTTGCATACATATAAGAAAGAGACTATGTAAGGCAAATTCAATGGCAATTGAAAAAATTTTCTTAATCATGTTATTGGTTCTCACTGTATCTCTAGTACAGCAGAATTAGAAGACTTTTCCAGAGGGTAATTATTGTATTTATTTTAGATTTTATTCTTAGCTTATTTTACGCAGATATTCTCACTCAAGTATGTATATATATTCATTTTTAAAAAGTATTTGATTGTTTTCATAAATTAAACCCTCATAAAATTAAGTCATTAATGATTACCTTGGAGAAATCCTTGGATTGTATTAAAACTCTAGCATTCAGAGTGAACCACACTAGGAAAGGAGTGTGCATTCTGCTTAGAATTCTGTCTTAACAAGTTTTACGGAGCTCCATTTATTACTCATGCATTAGCATGTCCCCTCCTGTGAACATTATTACAATCCCCTCGCAACACGTCAGGAAGAAATCAGCCTATGTGGGTCAGCAAAGTGAGTGGACAGGGTGTTCTGATGAGCTGGGAGTGAGAAAGGACTTGCTTAGTTACCTATGAGATGTGGGGAATCTTGGCATAGCCCTGCTTCAAAGGGAACCCAGAAGCTGGCAGACAGGATCCACAATTCAAAATAGAAATGTTAAGAATTTAGATGTAACTGATTACAGTAGGAAATTCCTTTAACTCACGTAGTGGCTTTCAGCTAAGTGGCTAATATTAAGTGAATTTAGAAATAGAAATTCCATTTGACCCAGCAATCCCATTACTGGGTATATACCAAAAGGATTACAAATCATTCTATTATAAAGACACATGCACACGTATGTTCATAGCAGCACTGTTTACAATAGCAAAGACCTGGAACCCCCAACCCAAATGTCCACGTACGATAGACTGGACAAGGGAAATGTGACACATATACACCATGGAATACTATGCAGCCATAAAAAACGATGAGTTTGTGTCCTTTGTAGGGACATGGATGAATCTGGAAACCATCATTCTCAGTAAACTGACACGAGAACAGAAAATCAAACACCGTATGTTCTCACTCCTGGGTAGGTGTTGAACAATGAGAACAAATGGACACAGGAAGGGGAGCATCACACACTAGGGTCTGTTTGGGGGGAGCCAAGGGAGGGACAGCAATGGGGTGGGGAGGTTGGGGAGGGACAATATGGGGAGAAATGCCAGATGTAGGTGACAGGGGGAGGGAAGCAGCAAACCACATTGCCATGTGTGTACCTATGCAACAATCCTGCATTATCTGCACATGTACCACAGAACCTAAAGTACAATAATGAAATGAAAAAAAAATAGATTCTCAAAAACTAGTCTCTAGTATTTTGTTCAAAATAAGCTTTAGTTATTTATTAATGTTTCATTCACTTAAGAAAGAAAAGGGTCAGAGGCACATTTACAAAATGAAAATCTAACTAGTAACTAAATATAGTGTATTGTTTATTAACAAAACAATTAAGGATGCAAATAACAACACCATGCCATCTGCCTCAGGGACTCTTACTGAAGCCTCATTATTTTCTGGGGCAGAGGCTCAGCTCTAAAAGACATCACTGGACAATAATGCAGAACAGCAAAAAAGAAATGTACATATTCTCTGTGCATTTACAAAATCAATTATTATACAGGTGATAATGTCAATCATATATACAAATAGATACAAAATAATATATACAAATTTGTCTGCAGTATGTGCAATGATATATTTAATTCATATATGCAAATTTTTGACAAACAATCTTACATTCAATGATGCAAAATTGCCAATGATCCATGCAACAATATAAGAAAAACGTATTGCCTATACAATGATTTTCAAGCTAGGACTACTACACATGAAAGGACAGAAAGATGAGGCCATTTTCAAGTAAAATATCATAATTGAGACAGATATTGCTTGTGACTTGCAGTGAGTTGAAAATTGCTTTGTATCTCCACTTTCAAATTTGTACACTTGGTCTCAGACTATGATATGGTAATTTCATATACTTGGAAACATAGGTATAAAGACTTGCTCTGGTTTTTTTTTTTTTCCTTTCTTAGGAAGAAATACAAGGGAATTATTCTCAAGATCAATATAGCTAAATATATAGTAAACAAATTAAGATCTAACTCAAATGTCTTTTATGAGTACTCTGATCTCCCCTATGACTCATGCATAGTGAGTGATTCCCTTCTCTTTGGCTGGCTCTTTCTATACACAGTATTTCTTCCAATTCTAGTTCTAGTTCCTGGATGGCAAGCGTTAGGCAGTTCTCAAGTTTATTCTTACAATCCCTCTGATTCCTATGAAGGTGAATGGCACACATATCCAGCTACTTTACTGACTATCTACGGTAACTATAGCATCTGTTTTCTTAAAGAGGGGAAATTTTTGTCATATATATATATACTTGGAAACATAAAACAATTTCACCAAAAAAATTGTAGGTATATTTTGATATTAACTTAAAATATGTATAGCAGTCCCACTTCACAAGGCTCTGAATGATAAAAGAAACAACATTCGCAACACTAGAAGTACACACACACAGACATATGCACATACACTTACACACACACACACAACAGATAAGCCTTTAAGCCTTGTAAATACAGTTGTTTTTAGTGCAATCTTCTAAAAATGTTACATTCATATACACAGAGAGATCAATTCTTGTAAAGAATTTTTAATAGGTGTTTTTCCCCATAGGGCAAATTGGTTGACATAGTAAAGGGCTAAAATGACAAGGCCGAGAATTAGTTGAAAATAATATCAAAACAGGTTCAAAATACTTTGTATGCCTTAAGAGGGTCAATATTTTTTACTAGCCTAAAAATTTTCCCACATCTTTGTGGCCACCACATCACTAATTTTAATTCTCAAAAATAGAATTGCATTTCCTGCCTGAGATAACATAACATAAAAAAGCCTACATAACAAAAAGTAACATAACAAAAAGCCTACTGGACTACAACCAAAACTAGTTATAAAAATATGTTTGTCACATAAAAAAAGCTCATGATCACTGGTCATTAAAGAAATGCAAATCAAAACCACAATGAGATATCATCTCATGCCAGTTAGAACAGTGATCATTCAAAAGTCAGGAAACAACAGATGCTGGCGACGATGTGAAGAAAAAGGAAAACTTTCACATTGTGGGTGGGAGTGTAAATTAGTTCAATCATTGTGGAAGACAGTGTGGTGATTCCTCAAGAATCTAGAACCAGAAATACCATTTGACCCAACAATCCCATTACTGGGTATATACCCAAAGGATTATAAATCATTCCACTATAAAGACACCTGCACATATATGTATATTGTGCTCTATTTACAATAGCAAAGACTTGGAACCAACCTAAATGCTCATCAATGATAGAATGGATGAAGAAATGAAGAAAATGTGGCACATATACACCATGGAATACTATGCAGCCATTAAAAAGGATGAGTTCATGTCCTTTGGAGGGATAAGGATGAAACCATCATTCTCAGCAAACTAACACAGGAACATAAAACCAAACACCACATATTCTCCCTCATAAGTGGGAGTTGAACTCATGGACACAGGGAAGGTAACACCATATACCAGGGTCTATCAACTGAGAACATCTAAATTTTCATCTGTCAGGGAAAGTTAGGTAACTTAAGACATAATAATCATATAGAATATTTTATAGCTGACATAAATGTTATTTTCAAATTATTTTAAAAAAGCAGAATATGAATCTTAATATACATTGATTAAAAATAGGTAAAATTATGAATAATATGGTTCAGGGTTGGTATAGAATAAAATGCCACATTTTTTCATTTCTATTTATTATTATTTTAAAATTTATTGAACTTAATGAATATAAGATAGTTTATCACTGTGGTTTTCTCATTTTTTACATGTTAACATGTGATGTTAAATATTTTACATACATATACTAATTATAAAATTACTACCTGAATAATTTCTTTATAGCTTTTATTTACTTAGTGATATCTTGATATTTTTCTTATCCAATTTTGTGAGACTTTTAAATAACAAGAATGCTAATCCTTAGTCATATTCCCAGAAAACACTTATAACAAAAGTTTTCATTTAGTGGTCACATATCATAATATATTTAAATGCTAACTTTGTCAAAATTCCTATTTTACACACGCTAAAAACAAAATCTTATAGAGGTCAGGTGACTTGCCTGTGCTACAGAGAGCTAGTAACAGAAATCAGTTTGAGTTCTGATGAGTCTGATTCCAAATCCTGTGCTTTTTTTTCCATGGAAGTATTTAAAACAAAAGACCCATAAAAATTGCAAACCCTTGACAATACCAATCTTAAGTTATTTTCAAATGTGGTTTTTTATTTCAAGGAGGACCATGAAAAAAAATATGCTAAACAGAAAGGAGTATGAAAGTACTTCGGTCTTAGGAAACCAAAAGTAAGATGATTCTATAAACTACTTAATAGGCAAATCAAATCCCTTTAAAAATTAATGAAGTGTCACTAGTTTAATACGGAAACAAAGGCTAAAAGAATCACGCACCATTAGTAACACTGTCTCTTGTTATTATTTGAATTCGGGGTTGTAGATGAATCATTCTTACCATCCATTAGTAGAAAACTTGCCAATTCATAAAACTACCTGTTGGTACAAGACCCAATAGAATCTTTAAAGCTAATAAAAAAGAAAGAAAATTAGAGAAAAATATAATATAGACAAAGATGAAAATATAAAATACAGAAACCCTTAACCACACTACTAATATTTATTTAATTCTAAATATTCATGTCAATTAAAAAATGTTTCATATGAAAGTGATTCAAAATAAGAACTTACTTTTTAATCAATGTTATATTGTTTTTCAAAATAAATTTCTAGTTGGATTATTTTTTCTGATTTCAGTTTTTAATCTTTAAATTTTAATATCTGAAATGGTTTTAGTCTTTGTTCCCACCAAATCTTATGTTGACTTGCAATCCCCAATGTTGGAGGTGAAGCCTGGTGAGAGGTGATTGGATCATGGGGGCAGTTTTGCATGTATGGTTTAGCACAACCCTCTTGATGCTGTTCTCATCATAAGGAAGGAGTTCTCAAGAGATCTGGTTGTTTAAAAGTGAGTGGCATCTCCCTGCTCTTCCTCTTGCTGCTGATCCTGCCAAATGAGACATGTCAGCTTCCTCTTTGCCTCCTGCCATGATTGTAAATGTCCTGAGGCCTCTTTAGAAGCTGAGCAGATGCCCGCATCATGCTTCCTGTACAGCCTGCAGAACCATGGTGAGTTAAAGCTCTTTTCTTTATAAATTACTCGGTTTCAGGTATCTCGGCTCACTGCAACTGCCTCCTGAGTTCAAGTGATTCTCCTGTCTCACCTTCCTGAGTAGCTGGGATGACAGGTGCCCACCACCACGCTCAGCTAATTTTTGCATTTTTAGTAGGAATGGGGTTTCACCATGTTAGCCAGGCTGGTCTTGAACTCCTAACCTCAGGTGATCTGCCTGCCTCGGCCTCCTAAAGTGCTGGGATTATAGGCGTGAGCCACCCCACCCAGCCCAGGTGTTTCTTTATAGCAATGTGAGAACCGTCTATGATAGTATTTGTCACTGTTTGGACAACAGTTGTTTTCCTTTCTACTTTATACTATCTGGGGATCAGAGACCCTGTTTTATCCTGGTCCTCCTTCAACTCTAACCATTTCTTTTCTGGTAGGTTTTCATCCTTCTTTTCTCCCTTCAATTTTGGTATTTCTCAAGTTTGTTCTTCTCCAGACCTGAATTAAAAAAATTTAAAATAACAGCTTTTATTGGGCACTTATCATCTATAGATATTTTACTCAGGTAAACTCAGCTAATCCTTGTAACAGCTGTAGGAGACAAGGGCTGTTGCATATGTTTTACACAATTAAAGAAATGAAAACGTAGAAAGGTGGGTAATTACCTTGGATCACACAGACAGTAAGAAAAGCACTTGCTGTATTCACTCAGGGCATGATTTTTAACCACGGTGCTGTACTGACTGCCAGTCAGCAACTACCAAGCTTCTAATATGTATATGGCAAGCACTCTAACCTATTCTTCAAAAACAAACCAAACAAACAAACAAGAAACAAACTGACATTACTGTTAACTCTCTACTTTCCTTAGGTTAACATATTTAGTGGTATATGCCCAAGCTCCAAAGTACCCATTTATATTAAATTCAGGTTACATTTTACAGTAGGTGCCCATTAGTTTCTCTTAGACTGTGGGATGGTCAACTGTCCCTGGCATGAGCTGTTGGTGGGTGAGGTCCTCGAATGGGAATACTTTCATGTTCAATTCCTTCTACTTTTGTTTCCTTGTACCTGAAATGAAAAGTCCTCTCTATCCAACTGTCTTCCAATCTGGACACTCAGGGAATTTCTTCTCCGTCTCCTGTCTACCTTTCCCTTCATCCCAGGCACGCTATCCTCATAATTATGCATCTATGACTATGAGTCTCACATTGACGTACTGTAGCTTCCCTGAGTCTTTGAGTCTCTTTTGGAGAGGACATACCGTGAGTACCAAACATATGAAAAGAGCTTTATGTCCTTTACTATATTTTATCTTCAAAAAGTGTTATAAAAGAAGGACAAGACGCTTTCTAATATATATCATAAAGTAAAATTGCTTAATATATTTACAAAATATTTATTGAGTACTCAATTTGTGAGTACAATGAAACTTTCTCACTCCATATTCTGCCCAATTAAAAAATATATATATGTATGTGAATATGTGTGTCCTTACTGTATATATGTGTGTCTATGAATGTATTTATATGTATTTATGTACATATATATATACATACACAGAATTTCTAAAGTTTCACCTCTAACAGATTTAGAGTATAATGCAATCATAGAGATCATTTAGTCAAACTATCATATTTTATTAAAAGTAATCATTACGAATTTCAGTAAATTTCCAATATTACAGTTATTTAGAACCCAAAGTAAGATTAAATACCACATATATAAGCTAACATTTACCTTTATTACAAATGTATTAGCTTTATGGTTAAATGTATCTGTCATGTAAATACATCCTTTACTGAACTCTTGAAATTGTTGCTATTCAACAAATAAGCAATGTGGTGTTATTATTTTCTACTATCTTTCAACAGAGTAAAAACCAGGTAAGATTTTTCAAAACTGCATTCAGCACTAATTCATGGTGAAGAGCATTTGACATCTTCTAGATATGCTCTCAAAGGATATAAAAGTTTTTTTTTTACCATAAACAAACTCTAAATTGTTTGCAACCTCAATTTAATTATGTCAGTGAATTGAAGGTGAATGTTCAATAACTGAAAAATAAGAGTTAATTTTTCAAAACATAAAGGAAAATTATTTATTTCTATTATTCACACATTTTCTTTTCTTTTTCTTAATAAGGATTATAAATCTCAGGAAATGTTACATTCGTGTCTTACTGATAAGTGGGTTTGTCATAATTTTTCCTATAACAAGGACGTAAGGGAATCAATTTGATCATACTAGAAGTGATTGTAAGTCTTGTCTTGAAGCTGATATTGCATACCTAATACACAGTTATACTTCTTTGGGGTGACTTTGCGGTATTGAAGATAATGAGTATGGCTAAAGCAAATGCCTTGTACGATCCATCCAGCCAGCCAGCTGTGGCATCAACTTAAACTTACTGTGTTTTCAGAGTTCTTGGTTCTACTGCAATTCTAACTGTTTAACAAATTGTATAGATTATTAGCAAAGAATATTAATTGTCAAGTTCTATAATCAGTTTCCAAATGCTAAACTAATATGAGATCCAAACACTTGGTCTATAGATTGCACTTTTTTTAAAATCTAGTCTCTTATTTAGACAACCATAGCAAAAGGTTATCCACATTATTGTTATCAATTTTACTTTTAACATTTTTTCCATTAACTTCATATTTACAGTGTGATAGACATTGAGCAAAGCAGGTTATTTCCTTAATACTAAAACATAGCCCTAAAAAGTAGATATTATGCCTACTTTAGGGACAAGGAGATTAATTATTGGAAAGGTCTAGTCATACTTCCAAGGTGGCTACCTCCGAGAGATGGCCAGGGAAGAAGAATAGATTCAATTCCAGTTCTTTTAGAAATTAAGCTCTGAGCTCAAGAGACCATCAGTCTCATTTAAACTCAGTACAGCTGACTTTGGTTTATTATCTACCATTTATATCTGGTTATATTCTTGGAAGAAGTTGTCTTAGTCAGATCTCATGACAGTATAAAGAACTGCCTGAGACTGGGTAATTAATAAAATAAAGAATTTGGCCAGGTGTAGTGGCTCACACGTAATCCCAGCACTTTGGGAGGCCGAGGCAGGCAGATCACCTGAGGTCGGGAGTTCCAGACCAGACTGACCAACTGGAGAAACCCCGTCTCTATTAAAAATACAAAATTAGCCAGGTGTGATGGCAGGTGCCTGTAGTCCCCACTACTGGAGATGCTGAGGCAGAAGAATCACTTGAACCCAGGAGGCAAGTTTGTCGGTGAGCTGAAGTTGCACCATTGTATTTTAGCCTGGACAAGAGTGAAACTCCTTTTCAAAAAAAAAGAAGAAGAAGAAAAAGAAAAAGGTTTAAACGATTCACTGTTCTTCAAGGCTGGGAGGGTTCAGGAAACTTACAATTATGGTAGAAAGAGAAGCAAACACATCCGTCTTCACAGGGTGGCAGAAAGAGAGAAGTGCCAAGCAACAGGGGAAAAACCCTTTAGAAAACCACCAGATCTCATGAGAACTTAATCACTATCACAAGAACCGTAGCATGGGGTAACCATCCCCATGATTCAATAAATTCCCACCCAGTCCCTCCCATGACACATGGGGATTATGAGAACTATAAGATGACATTTGGGTGGAGACAGAGCCAATGATATGGATCATTCCACCCCTGACGTCTCGGTAATCTCATGTCCTCACATTTCAAAACACAATCATGCCTTTCCGACAGTCTTCCAAAGTCTTAACTCATTCCAGCATTAACACAGAAGTCCAAGCATAAGGCCTCATCTGAGACAAGGAAAGTCCCTTCTACCTACGAGCCTATAAAATTAAAAACAAGTTAATTACTTTTGAGGTACAATAGGGGTACAGGCATTGGGTAAATACATCCATTACAAATGGGAGAGATTGCCCAAAACGAAGGGGCTATCAGCCCCATGAACTCTGAAACCCAACAGGGCAGTTATTAAACCTTAAAGTTCCAAAGTGATCTCCTTTGACTCCATGTCTCACATCTAGTTCACACTGATGCAAGAGTTGGGCTCCCGCCACCTTGTGGAGCTCCACCTCTGTGGTTTTGCAGGGTACAGGCCCTCTCTTGGCCACTTTTATGGTTTGGCATTGAGAGTCTGTGACTTTACCAGGCGCACAGTGCAAGCTGTCAGAGGATCGACCATTCTTTGGTCGGGAGGACAGAGGTCCTCTTCTAACAACTCCACTAGGCAGTGCCTCAGTGGGGACTCTATGTGAGGACTCTGTGTGGGGGCTCTGACCCTACATTTTCCTTCCACACTGCCCTGGCAGAGGTTCTCCATGACTGTTCCACCTCTGCAGCAAACTTCTGCCTCAACATCAGGCATTTCCATACATCCTCTGAAATCTAGGCAGAGGTTCTCAAACCTCATTTCTTGACTTCTGTGCACTCACGGCCTCAACACCACCTGGAAGCCACCAAGGCTTGGGACTTGCACCGTTTAAAACAATGGCCCAAGCTGTACCTCGGCCCCTTTTAGCCACAGCTGGCACTGAAGCAGCTGAGACACAGGGTACCATTTCCCAAGGCTGCACAGAGCAGGGGATACTGGGCCCAGGCTGGGAAACAATTTTTCCCTTCTAGGCCTCACAGCCTGTGATGGGAGGCACTGCCATGAAGATCTCTGACATGTTCCGGGGACATTTTCCCCATTGTCTTAGTGATTAACATTTGGGTCCATGTTGCTTATGCAAATTTCTGTAGCCAGCCTGAATTTCTCCCCAGAAAATATATTTTTCTTTTCTATCACATTGTCAGGCTGCATGTTTTCCAAATGTTTATGCTCTGCTTCCTCGAGAGCTTTGCCACTTAGAAATTTCTTCTGTCAGATATCCTCTCATTTTTCTTAAGTTCAAAGTTTCACAAATCTCTAGGGCAGTAGCAAAACGCCTCCAGTCTCTTTGCTAAAGCATAACAAGAGTCACCTTTGTTCCAGTTTCCAACGAGTTCCTCATCTCCATCTGAGACCACCTCAGCCTGGACTTTATTGTCCATATCACTATCAGCATTTTGGTCAGAGCCATTCAACAAGTCTCTAGGAAGTTCCAAACTTTCCCACATTGCCCTATCTTCTTCTGAGCCCTGCAACCTGTTCCAAGCTCCACCTGTCATCCAGTTCTGAAGCCGCTTCCACAGTTTCAGGTATCTTTACAATAGCACCCTGCTCTCTCAGTACCAATTTACTGTTTTGGTCCGTTTTTTTTTTGTTTTTTTTTGTTTTTTTTTTCCCTATTTATTTATTTTATTGCATTTTAGGTTTTGGGGTACATGTGGAGAACATGCAAGATTGTTGCATAGGTACACACGTGGCAGTGTGATTTGCTGCCTTCCTCCCCATCACCTACCTCTGGCATCTCTCCCCTTGCTATCTCTCCCCAGCTCCCCACCCCCCACCGTCCCTCCTCTATTTCCCCCCAACTGACCCCAGTGTGTAGTGCTCCCCTCCCTGTGTTTTGGTCCGTTTTGACACTGCTAATAAAGACATGCCTGAGACTGGGTGATTTATAAAATAAAGAGATATAATTGCCTCACAGTTCTGCAAGGTGGAAGAGGCCTCAAGAAACTTACAATCACGGCAGAAGGGGAAATAAACACATCCTTCTTCGGAGGGCAGCAAGAGAGAGAAGATGAGCAAAGAGAAAAAAGTCCCATGTAAAACCATCAGATCCCATGAGAACCCCGTCACATCATGACAACAGCAACATGGGAGTAATTAACTCCCATAATTGAATTGCCTCTTATTGGCTCCCTCCCACAACACATGGGGATTACAAAAACTACAATTCAAGATGAGATTTGGGTGCAGACACAGCTAAATCATATGATAAGTTTTCCTTGATAAAGGGGGAAAAGATTGCATAATAAGATAAAAACTAGAAATAAGAAAAAGCCTGTAGAAAAGATCAATGAATCTGAGATTTTTTGGAAAAGGTTTGTAAAATAAAAAGATTTAAGTGCCTCAAAGTTACGCGAGGTGGAGGAGGCCTCAAGAAACTTACAATCATGGCAGAAGTGGAAACAAACACATTCTTCTTCAGAGGGCAGCAAGGGAGAGAAGATGAGCAAAGAGAAAAAAGCCCCATGTAAAACCATCAGATCCCACGAGAACTCAGTCACATCATGACAACAGCAGCATGGGAGTAACTGTAATTGAATTACCTCTCACTGGCTTCCTCCCACAACACATGGGGATTACACAAACTACAATTCAAGATGATATCTGGGTGCAGACACAGCTAAACCATATGAGAAATTTTCTTTGATAAAGGGGGAAAAGATTGCATAATAAGATAAAAACTAGAAATAAGAAAAAGCCTATAGAAAAGATCAATGAATCTGAATTTTTTTTGAAAAGATAAAATTTACAAAGCTTTAGCTAGACTAACCAAGAAAAAAAGAGTAAGCAAATAAATAAAATTATAAATGAAAAAGAAAACATTATAACTGATACCACAGAAATACAAAGTAAGTCACTATGAATACTTATATGCCAACAAATTAGATAAGTTAGAAGAAACAGATAAATTCCTAGACATGAACAATATACCAAGATTGAATCATAAAAAATAGAAAATTTGAATAAATCAATAACAAGTAAGGACATTAAATCAGTAATTAAATCTTCCCAGTAAAAACAAAGAAAGCCTAAAACACATGGCATCACTGGTAAATTTTATCAAGTTTTCAAGAACAAACAACATCAATTCTTCTGAAACTTCCCCCCCAAAAATGAGATGGGAATGCTTCCAATGTAATTTTTCAAGGCCAGCAACCTTCATATCGGAGCCAGATAAGGATGCTACAAGAAAGGAAAATTATTGACCAATACTTCTAATAAACACATATGCAAAAATCCTCAACAAAACACTGGAAAACTGAATTAAATAGCTCATTTAAACGATTTACACTGTGATCAACTGAAATGTTTCCTTGGGATGTAAGGATGGTTCAACATATGCAGAAGAGAAAATGTGATGTACTACATTAGTAGAATGAAGGCTAAAAATCATATGAGCATCTCAATAGATACAACATAGCATTTAACAAAATTAAAAGCTCTTTCATGATAAAAATTCTCAACAAAATAGATGTAGAATGAATGTACTTCAATATAACAAAGGCTATATATGGCAAGCCTGCAGCTAACATCACACTTAATGATGAAAATCTGAAATCATTTTCTGAAGATTAAGAACAAGACAAAGGTGCACACTCTTGCCACTTCTATTCAACCTCGTATGAAAGTCCAAGTTAGAGCAGTTAGGGGGAAAAAAAAATAGAAAAGAAAAAAAAAAACAAACAAAGAAACAAGAAACAAAAAAACACAGATAGAAAGCACCTAAATTGGAAAAAAAAAGGTAAATCATTTCTGCAGAGGACATAATATTATGTACAGAAAACCCTAAAGACTTTACCTGCTATAACTAGAAAACCAAATCAGTAAAGTTGCAGGCACAAAATCTATGTATAAAATCTATATACATTAAGAAAATGTTCCCACGATAATAGCATCTAAAGAATAAAATGCTCAGGAATAAATTTAGGAGGTGAAAGGTCTATATGCTAAAAAACTATAAGGTAAAGATTAAATGTTGAAGTCCCAAATAAATAAAAATACCAAAGCAATCTTGAAAGAAAAAAAAAAAAAGGAAAGCTGGAGGTACCACACTTCCTAATTTCAAACTACATTATAAACTGTAGTTATCAAAACAGCACAGTACTGGTATAGAACAGACACATAGGCCAATGAAACAAAATACAGAGCACAGAAAGCCACCCACTCATGCATTTCTGGTCAACTAATCTCTGACAATGGCATTAATAATACACAATAAAGAAAAAGATGCCTCCACAATAAATGAATTTGAAAAACTGCATACCAATATGCAAAAGAGTGAAATTGGGCCCTTGTCTTATATCACATATAAAAATTAACTCCAAATGTATGAAAGACTTAAATGAATATCTGAAATTTGTAACACAACTAGAAAACAACTTAGAGAAAGGCTTCTTGCCATTGGTCTTGGCAATGATTTTTTAGATAGGACACCAAAATGACAGGCAATAAAAGCAAAAATAAACAAATGGGACTGTATCAAACTAAAAAAACAAAAAAAACCCCAAAACTTCTGTACATCAAAGAAAACAATCAACCAAATGAAAAGGCAACCTACAAAGTGGAAGAAAATATTTTTAAACTTGATAAGGGGTTAATGTCTATACTATTTAAAGAACTTAATCATAAAACAGTTTCTAAAAAGTGAATTTAAAAATGGGAAAAGGACCTGAAGAGGCATTTTCAAAGAAGACTTACAAATGGCCAACAGAGGCCAAGTGCAATGGCTCATGCCTGTTATCGTAGCACTCTGGGAGGCCAAGGAGGGCAGATCACTTGCAATTTCAGGAGTTTGAGACCAGCCTGGCCAACATGGTGAAACCCCATTTCTACTAAAATATTTTAAAAATCAGCCAATTGTGGTGGCAGGCCCCTGTAATCCCCGCTACTCTGGAGGTTGAGGAAGCAGAATCGCTTGAACCCGAGAGGTTGCATTTGCAGTGAGTTGAGTCCAAACCATTGTATTCCAGCCTGGGTGACAGAGCAAGACTCCATCTCAAAAACAAAACAAAACAAAGAAAAAACTAAATGACCAGCAGATACATGAAAAAGTGTTCAATATTGCTAATTATCAGAGAAATGCAAATCAAGACAATCACATTACACCTGTTACAATGGCTATTATCAAAAACACAAGAAACAACAGTATTTGTGAGGGTGTAGAGAAAAGGGAATGCTTATACTCCTCTGTGGTAGGAATGTAAATTGATTCACTTATTATGGAAAACAGTTTGGAGATTCCTCAAAAAATTAAAAATAGAACTACCATATGATCCAGCAGTCACACTGCTGGGTACATACCTAAAAACACTTAAATCCGTACGTTGAAGGGATATCTGCATTTTCATGCTTTTTACGTTATTCCCAGTAGCCAAGATATGGAAACAACCTAAGCGTCCATCAACAGATGTATAAATAACAAAAGTGTGACAGTTATATATATACACACACACAAACACATACACATACAGTGTAATATTATCCATAGAAAGAGGGAAATTCTGTCATTTGTGACAACATGAATGAACCTGAGGGACATTTTACTAAGTAATATAAGCTCTACAGACAAAGAAAAATACTGTACGATCAATCTCACTTATAAGTGGAATCTAAAACTGTCAAAGTCATAGATGCAGAAAGTAAATTGGTAGTTTTTTTTTCTTTTTCTTTGTTTTTTTTTTTTTTTTGAGACAGAGTCTCACTCCGTCACCAGGCGCCAGGCTGGAGTGCAGTGGCACAACCTCGGCTCACTGCAGTCTCCGCCTCCCAGGTTCAAGCAATTCTCCTGCCTCAGCCTCCTGAGTAGCTGGGATTACAGGCACACGCTACCATGTCCAGCTAATTTTTTTTGTATTTTTAGTAGAGACAGGGTTTCACCATGTTGGTCAGGATGGTCTTGATCTCTTCTAAGGTGCTGGGGCAGGGAAAGTGGGGAGACGTTGGTCAAAGCATGTATACTTCCAATTTGATTAACAAGCTTGAATCTAATGTACAGCATGAATGATAATGAATGTATTAACTTGATTTTAATAATCATTGCACAATGTACATACATACACCGAATTATAACAATTATACTCCTTCAGTATATTCAATCTTTGTTAATTACATATTTTAAATTTTCTTTTAAATGTGATTCCTTCAAAAAAGTAACGAAGTCAGAAGTGAGGAAAATCAACTCAATAGAAGCAGAATCCTGGCGTTGCAGGATTTCTGAAACACATTTTTAGATTAATAAAACCATCTTAGTTGAAATACATTCTGGACACATTTTACAATTTAGTTTACATTCTCTACAGTGCTCTGAATCAATGCACAGCATCTTGTTATATTGCATGAAATATAAATTACAAGTATCTATTGAAGAATTATTTGAAACATATAATGCTATTGTCTTTGGGGTTTAATTTTGTATATTGTGAGGAGATGAAAATAAAGCCCTAAGGCAGAAACACAGTTGTATGCTTCAGTGAATAAATTATATTAGAGAATGTGCTTGAGAGATGGCAACAAACATAAGACAGGCTGCTCATGTAATAAACTCAGTCTCCAATGAAAAGTAACAAACTTTGTAGGCTGCAGTAGCAACACCGTATCAATAATTTTGCTTTTTACTAAGACATCTCTTATTATTTCTCCAGATTTAAAAACACAATTAAAACTTAGTTTTCTAGTGGCCCATTATTACTAAGACCACCAGAAAATGTACTATGCCAAAGTGGAAAAGAATCTTATAGATTCTTAGTTACAAAGGAAGGAGTGGGCAGAGATCCATTGCTTTGAAGTTAGAATAAAGTCTATTGAGTGTTGGGAAGAAGGTACCTCATGAGACATATATTTTAGCAGCAACTAGAATCAGATAAAAAGGACTGAAAAGAAGAAAATACAGAGATAGAGAGACAAAGGAGAGAAGCCCAAGATGAGTAGAGGGAGGCCATGAAGGGAGACTTGGAGGAGAGAAGGCTGAACTGGTTCCAAAGTGTGGGTTACGTAAGGAAAACTGAACTTGGTATAATTTGTCTATATTTTCACTGTGAGAGGTAATAATGATGCTGCAAATATAAATTGGCATAATATTTATGGATTTATTTATCAAGTTATTTACATGTTTTTCTCTTTGTCTCAGTTTCATTTCCAGGTGCTCTCATCACCCCAAAAGTGGACAAAGACTTTCAGAAAGAATGTTTATTACAGCATCATACAAAATGACAAAATTGGAACCTATCTAAATATATAACAAAGGTCATAATCTAGTAACAGGGAATTAGTTAAAAAAATATTATTAAAATATGAAAGACTATGGAATAATGCTTATAAAATTACATGTAAGACAATACTATTACAATAAGAATATACAGTTAAACTGTAAGATTCTAATTTGAAATATAAAAATTTTAAAAATACACGAAAATAATATCAATACCAGATTATAAGATTATGAGTAATTTATCTCAATTATTCAATTTTATTTTTTATAATGAATATGTACCATTTGGATAATTTTACTAACTATAAAATATTCTTGACAAAAGCTCTTGATATGTACTTGAGGAACTTTTAAAATTTATTCATTCTTTTTTTCTTTATTTAATGAGTAGTCCTATGTTGCTTTCCATTTGCCAGATATTGTTCCAAACACTTTGAAAAATATTATGTAAATTAATCCTCATAAGAACTATATGGGACAGGTCCTAGTGTTATACCGCATTTACAGATAAAATGGAAACACAGAGAGACATGAAGTCATTCAGTTTGCACACTGTCATGTGGTAGATTTGGTCCTTCAAATCAGAAAGCCTAACTCAGAATCTCTGTTTCTAGCACTGTTTTCTCCTACTGTGTTCTGAAGAGACCAGATGAAGGTCCCCATTTTAAGGACATTAATTTGGAGAACTTACTTTTAATGGCAGAATAGCAACTCTCCACAGATGAGACAAAATCAAACTTGAGAACCGGTTCCTGCTCCCAGGCAAGTGGTCCCTCATTCCAGCTCTATACGTAGTTGATAAATAGGCAAATTAAGGTGAAAACAGAGAGCAAGTCCTGAGGTTCTACACATTTGTTTCCATCAGGGTAGCATGGTACCCAATTTTCTTTTTTCTGGATTTCTTTTGTTTTTTTTTTAAGATAGAGTTTTGTTCTTCTTCTTAGGCTGGAATGCAATGGTGCAATCACGGTTTACTGCATCCTCTGCCTTTAGAGTTGAAATGATTCCCCTGCCTCAGCCTCCCAAGTAGCTGGGATTACAGGCATGTGCCATCATGCCCAGCTAATTTTTTGTTTTTAGTACAGTTGGGGTTTCACCATGTTGGTCAGGCTGGTCTCGAACTCCTGCCTTCAGGTTATCCACCACCCTGGGCCTGCCAAAGTGCTTTGATTACAGGCATGAGCCACCGCAACTGGCCTCAATTTTCATTGCAAATATATAACTGAAACATTTACATACCCTAGAGTCACAAAGGGTTACCTTACTCTAACAACCAGTGAGGGATACATAATTAGTGTTTTACCTATGATCATTAAAGCTTTTGACAAGCGTTTGTATTATCAAGGAGCAGAAGGGAGTGATGAGAAATCATATAATTTACAATGGCATGCTGCTAAATGAGATTGACCTATCTTGTGTTGACAGTGACTTAATTCCTCACTTATCAGAACCTGAAAATATGAAAACAGGCAGCTTTAATTATTCTGGCCAGCTATTTTTTTTTTTCCTAAAAAATTAACTTCTGGTCTTTATTATTCACACACTTAAATATTGCTGCCTGGCTAGTCTGTGTGAATAATAGGAAGACTAATACAACAGTGCAAATAAACATACACTTTTTTCATTGTGCAAACTTTCTACAACTGCTCGCCTTCTTTTTTCAGAAGGAGCAAACTGACTTGTTTTGGACAACTATTCCAACCAGTTATGGTGTAGCTTCCGCTCACAGAAGCTTCCCTTATGACACAGAGGTTAATATTATAGACATGGAGTACAGAGTGGTAGACTTGCCCCAAGTGGGCAAATTAACATCCATCCCTCCTTCTCTCCTTCCCTCCTTCCTTCTTTCCTCTTTCATTTGGCTACTTTACTTCTGTATAATAAACTTTTACTTCTTCTTGATAATTGGATCCTGCTTCCAGGCTAATGGTTCCTCATCCTTGCTCTCTCTATATTTAATAAATAGGCAAATTAAGGTGAAAACAGCAAATCCTGGTGCTCTATACATTAATAACCAACAATCACAACTGATGAGTCACAATTCAACCAACAATTTTATAGAGGCCTACCCGATGCCCAGTGACTTAGGTATTTGTAACTTTGCTTCAGCTGTTTCTCCATGCTTCCTCATCTTGAGGGTTCAGAATTAGAGGAATGTGGAGCATGTAAGCACTGTCAGTATTATGCTATAATCCAATTTGATATTTCAGTAGCCATGTGGTCTCTCTGATGCTGATAACTGGCTTATACCTTCCTTGTCCTCTCCTGAAGACACCAAACACGAGAATTCCTTTCTTTACTCTGATGGGCCAGATAAATCAACCACAAACCCAATGGTCATGCCCTCCCAGCCCATTATGGACAGAATCTCCACTTTTGCCTCTTGTTTGCCTCCTGTGCTTGCAGAGAAACTGAAAAAAAAAAATGTTTGAGCCAGTAGGTGGTACAGGTACTATCAAAGATCCAAGAGAGAATTCTGAACGGAAGAGGTATGAGCATTAGGAGGACAATGAGGCCTTGTGGTATTGAAAGGAAGCCTCCCTGAACTTACTGGAGTAGCACAGAAAGTGGATTCTGATTATTGAGGTGGGAAGGGGAATACGTCATTGAGAGTGAGGCTTTGGGTGACTCTGATGCTATAGGCTGCTTTAGAGCAGTTGAGTGTAGCTATTTCATGTTAATTAAAACTCTTACTAAAATCATGCAGTAAGTATATTGAGAAGTGGTATTTATGGGCCTTTTCAATAAGATTTATTTTTTCCAGGAGCTGAAGGAGAATTAATGCCAAGTGATACCTGTCGTGTGTATAATTATTTTGATATTTACTTATTTCTAATCTCTTACAACAAAGGATGTGATAGGACTAACATATCATATTTTGAATATTTATAGCATTTGTGTTTCTTTTGCAATATTACATTTTTCCATTCAAAAAGAAAACATATTTATCTCTCCTTCCTAGGTGATGAAAAGTCCCTGGAGATCATGTGTTGTGTTTTACACATCCTCCCAAAACCAACCACAGAGTTTAACCGGAAACATTCAAAAAATATTCGTAGGTTTTAAATGATTTTGGATCCGAAGGACAGAATAAGTTTGCATTTATAAATGAGCATGATCAATAAACCTAAAGCAAAAAAGCATTTCTAGCAAATAAATCATTAGCATCTAAAGGTAGTATTAGTCGGTTTTTGCTTTCTGTGGCTGAAAATATAATCAGATGATTACTATATCTCTTTTACAGAGGAGGGGGGCATCTTATCTTCTCTGCCTCTCGCTTTCTTTGCCTGCCCATTTCTAAAACTTTACCTGCACATATATAATCTGAAGATGTAGTCACAAGGTGTAGGTAGGTGTGGGCTACTTCTATGGATTTATCTCGGGGAAAACTGAACAATGCTGAAGTCCAAAGGTAGAATTTTTATTTGAAGATGGAAAAAACTAGTCTCAAACTTTAGACTCAAAGAATTAAGCTTTCCTACCACCTATTTCTCATTCTAGCAATGAAGCACCTTTGAAATTAAAGGGAGCTCTACAAGGAGACAGGGAAATGGGATGAAGAAATTCAAAAGCTTTAAATTGCATTCCAGCATTATTTTAAAATATGCAGCTCACATAAAACTACACCAAGACTTTCCTTGGAGCATACATTTTAACACACGTCTGAATATTGTATCATGCATGCAGGGACACTGTTTCTAAATAATTCACTGCCACTTTTACAATTCTTTTAATATTTCATGATTATATCTTTAAAATTATATGCATCTGTATTTCCAGGAAGTATAATCTACCAAGCTCCTGCTAGACTAATTCCTGGCACACACAGCTCCTCTGGTAGGCACAGATCGCTTCTTGTTACCTGCTTTTTATTTGTTTACTACAAATTTATTGAAGGCCAATGATGTGTCATGGATTCAAAGATGAAAATGCACCATTACTGTCATGATTGGCCCAAGATCCAAGGCAAAGAGATGAAAACAAGAAATTATGCACATTACGGGATTGTTCTTTATCTCCTAAGCCATTTTGTCTCCAGTCCACCCTGTGTTCTTGCCACTGTGGTTTCTACATAATTTGCATTTTTATCTTATTCACATTCCATCTTCTCATCTTACTGAAGCGAACATTTCCTCAGATGAGGTGTTCCTTACAAGTCCTTCAGCTGGTGGATTCTATTGCTTCCCTTTTGCTAGATATCTGAGCAGCTATTCTTTCCTATTTTTCATTTCTTTTATTTTTCCATTACTTTTAGGTGTTTTAGACATACACATTCATGCAACTTCAAGCATCATGACATCCTCAATTCTAACAATGCCTATTTCACCTTCTTCTCTCAACTCCTGGTATTTACTCCCATGAATGAAATTGAGAACTTTTCACTAAGACTTAATTCTTTTTTTTTTTTTTAATCTGCAGGATCTCAGATTTTTCACTTTCTCTTCTCAATATAATCTACCTTGATTATGTCAGTCACTTCTCTTCAAAGCGCTTCTGAAAAAATTCATTCTTCTGAGTTTATCTCTAACTTCAATCCTCTTCCAAATTCCGAGTGTACTTCCAACTGCCCACTGTTTGTCCACGGCTAGTAAGCAACTGACCTCGTAACAGAAAAATTATTCTGGAGAGCTTAATTATATTAATGTGTTCTCAATTTGCTGTGAACAAACCACCTGAGACTGGCTAATTTATGAAGAAACTAGGTTTAATTGACTCAGTTTCCCAGGCTATACAGGATGCTTGGCTGGGAGGCCTCAGGAAACTTACAATTATGGCAGAAGGTGAAGGTGATGCACTGATGTTTTACCATGGCAGAGCAGGAGACAGCAAGCAAAGAAGGAAGTGCTACACACTTTTAAAGAACCTGATCTCCTGAGAACTTGCTCACTATCATGAAAGCAGCAAGGTGGAAATATGCCCCCCATGATCCAGTCATCTTTCACCAGGTCCCTCCCCCAACATTGTGAATTACAATTCAACACGAGATTGAGGTAGAAAACCAGAGCCAAATCGTATCAGTAATCTAATAAAATAAGTAGTGATTTTTCAAACTGCTAGCAAAAGCAGAAATCAGGCTAAAATCAAGACAGGGATTTGAGGTAAGGGAGGTTTTCCATTGCTAAATAAAACAGACCTCAGTTCTACAACTGCAAGAAACTGATCTGTCAACAATGTGAATGAGCTAAAAGGGATTCTTTTCAGAGCTTCCAGGTACCTTAGTCCTGCCGACACACCCACTGCCACCTCCTGACACCCATATCAGAGAATTCAGTCCAGTCCACATGGCCTTCCAACCTATAGAACTGTGAGCTGATAAGTGGATGCT
The DNA here is from genome assembly GCF_009761245.1 of Sapajus apella. NCBI lineage: Eukaryota > Metazoa > Chordata > Mammalia > Primates > Cebidae > Sapajus > Sapajus apella. The sequence goes on from NW_022436996.1 coordinate 11,441,044, forward strand.
GTTTTAAGCCACTGAATTTATGGTAATTTTTTATGCAGCAACAGAAAACCAATACAATACATTAAACACAATTCTCCCTAAATTTTAAAGTAAATTCCAGAATGTGTTTTTCATCATGTTTCTACAGATGTAAATAATGCCACAGTCCTCCCAGCATGGTCATGGAGATTCACATCTGTCTTGCTCCAAACATTCATAAAATTAATAATTTAATTTTATTCTAGAACCATAGACTCTATGTCATCTGCATCTCACTTTCCACTCTATTCTCTTTACCATGATGCCTTTAAAATCCACCCTATCTGCTACTTGGTGCAATAAAACAGTTTTCTTATTTTTATTTGATCTGTACCACACTGACAATAGAAATCTCCTAACAACATGCTTTAACCATGTTGGCCTCTTCTTTGGAAAAACAGTGAAAAATAATAAAATGAGGGCAGAGTCAGATAATATTTGGTGAAGAAGACAAAACAGCTTTCTTTGTATCCTGGAGAAAACTGTATAACTTACTCCTTGGAGTTCCTTCCTACCTTGAGGAATCATACTGTGGACCTATTTACCAATGAGTATTAACCTTTTTGGGATCATAGAATCAATTGAAAATTTGGTTGAAGATTTGGAATCTCTCCCCAGAAAATTGTACCATGTATGTATGTATGTATGTATGCATGCATGTTTATATCAATTCAAGTTATGTGGTTCAAATGAATCCCAAAAATAATTAATGAAAATGAAAGGATTAGTTTGTATGAAAGAGTGTATTTATCTACACTCTCCACCACCTGAAATATAATTTAGCTCATATTATATATTCAAAAATATTTTCTTGTAGCTGTTCATATATGAGAAAATGATTAGAATAGGTTGAAGGCTTCCTGGAACTCTTAGTTGAATTTGAAAAGTTGGGTAGTTATAATTTGCTTTTTGCCAGAAATCTCCATGAGGGTAATGACAATGTAATTTGTTCAAGAATATTGAATGTACCAAAAATAATATCTGCCCATAAAATGTAAATAAAACTTATTGTATTAATTGCATTGTCAGTTGTTAATCAGAAATATTTCATGTTGTAATTGCACTTGATGGAGTGCTAAATTATGGACCAAGCACAGTGGTTTCCACCTGTAATTCCAGCATTTTGGAAGCTGAGGCAGGAAGGCTGCTTGAGCCCAGGAGTTCGAGACTATCCTGGGCAACATGGCAAAACCCCATCTCTACTAATAATGCCAAAAAATACAGCTGGGTCTTGATGGTGCACATTCGTAATCCCAGCTACCAAAAGCTGAGACAGGAGGATTGTTTGAACCCAGAAGGTGGAGGCTACAGTGAGAGGAGATCACACCACCGCACTACAGCCTGGTTAACAGAACCAGAGCCTGTGTCAAAAACAAAGAAAAAGTGCTAAATTTTGTCAGATTGTGTCTGTTTCAGACATTGCCATAAAAACTATCTTTTTTATTTTTATTTTTTTTGAGTTAGGGTCTGGCTCTATCACCTAGGCTGAAATGCAGCGGCGCGATCACTGCTCACTGCAGACTCCTTCCCCAGCTCAAGTCATCCTTGTGCCTCTGCCTCCAAAAGTAACTGGGACTACAGGCATGTGCTATGATACCTGGCTAATTTTTGTATTTTTAGTAGAGGCATTTTTTGCCATGTTGTCCTGGCTGGTCTCAAACTCCTAAGCTCAAGTGATCATCCAGCCTCAGCCTTCCAAAATTCTGGGATTACAGCTGTGGGCCACCATACCCGCCAAAAATATCAGTTTAATTGTCATATGAATTGCTTCGGTGTGGCAAAAATGATTAAAACAATATAAATAAAAGATTTAAGATTGTGATAATCCATGTAACAAATGTATACATAGTTATACCTGAAATATTTTTGAACAATTTGTATCTCTATCTTGTTAACAGTGACAGAGAAAGAGATAATAAATGGCAATGAACAAACAAATACATTTTGAAGGCTGCAGCCCAGCCAAGATGTATCTTATTGAGAACTAAACCTTCCTTTTTGTAAATCACTTGGATTTCAGGTATAGCTTGTTCTGCAGGATAATTTAGCTTCTTTTTTTTCTATCTCTAATGCCATTATGGAATATAGTAATTCTACAGAAATATCTGTTTAATCTGTTTTTTTTTTTCCTTATATCATGTTTTAATTTAATCCATCAACATTTTTCACTTGAAATAGCTATTAGTGGTCTTCTGCTAACAACTTTGTCCTAATTCAGTTCATCCTTCATAAGGCATACTTGATTATTACTGAAATAGTCTGATTATGCTATTTCCATGTTTAAAATCTCCCATGAATTATAAGTACCTCCAAGACAAAATGCAAATTTATCAGACAGCCCCACATGCTATCAAGGTCTCCTGCCACCTCCCATATTGTCTCTTCTCCATCACCTTGAACACCCTTTCCCTTGTTCTTCGGTAATTCCATGCTTTGCACATATGCCACTTGGTCTGTTCGGAGCACTTTTGCATCCTGTATACCTCAATAATTACAACAGAAAACTAGTAATTTTTTTTAAATTGAGTATTTTGCTTTTTTGTTGCCCAGGCTGGAGTGCAGTGGCATAATCTCGGCTCACTGCAACCTCCACCTCCTGGGTTCAGGCAATTCTCCTGCCTCAACCTCCCAAGTAGCTGAGATTAGAAGCACAGGCCACCACTCCCGGCTAATTTTGGTATTTTTAGTAGAGACAAGGTTTCTCCATGTTGGTCAGGCTGGTCTCGAACTCCTGATCTTAGATGATTTGCCTGTCTTGGCCCCCCAAAGTACTGGGAATGCAGGTGTGAGTCACCGCCCCCAGCCAGCTAAGATTTTTCTTAAAGGTGAAACTGGCCCACCTTTTTCCAGTGCAATCAAAATCATATGTAATAAAAAGAACGTTTGCTTAATGAGTGCTTCACTTGCCTCTGATCTCGGCTTGAAGTACATTATGTGTATTAACTCAAGTAATCCTCACAAAGTGAATAATGTAGTCAGCATTATTATCTCCATGGTATAGATGAGGAAATTGATTTTCAGTGAAATCAATAAGGTTTTCTAAGTTTATCAGCTTTTTTTTTCTTTTTTTTTTGAGACGGATTTTCACTCATGTTACCCAGGCTGGAGTGCAATGGCGCGATCTCGGCTCACCGCAACCTCCGCCTCCTGGGTTCAGGCAATTCTCCTGCCTCAGCCTCCTGAGTAGCTGGGATTACAGGCACGCACCACCATGCCAAGCTAATTTTTTGTATTTTTAGTAGAGACAGGGTTTCACCATGTTGACCAGGATGGTCTCGATCTCTTGACCTCGTGATCCACCCGCCTCGGCCTCCCAAAGTGCTGGGATTACAGGCTTGAGCCACCGCGCCCGGCCGTTTATCAGCTTTTAAGTGGACAAGCTATGTTTCTAATTTGGGAAGTCATAGTCTAACCTCTAAGTCCCTACACTGTTGCATCACTTTGTTAATTACAGAACTATGTTTCAGAAACTAGATCTCCTCCATCTTCATATCTTGATCTACAATATCTCCTTGTTCCTAGTCAGCACTCAAATATTTGCTGAGTGAATGTATAATGAATGACAAAACCATAGGGAATGCACAACTCTCTCTCTCTCTCTTTCTCTCCCTAAAACTGGATAATAAAGTTGTCCTTACAAATTTTTGATGACTTTTTGTAATATAAGTTAATGAAAGCATATGATCAATCTATAAATAGGTCCACCAACTAATTTAAAACAATAGAGAATTAACAATCAGCATTTTTGAAGCTTCTAATGTATTGTTCCTCAATAAAATTGAAACCATCCCTATAAACTTTATAAAATTAACCAGTGACGAAGGGAGGGAGAGAAATGAAAATAATCCAAGATTGCCACACACTCATTGATTATCTTGCTTTCTGACCCACTCCTTCATGGTTGTTTGTTGCCTATTATCCAGAATCTCCCATCACAAGATTATAGTTTCCTCCTAATCACTCTATGGAAATATCTCAAACATTGTGAAATGTGAGGTTTTCTATTTGAGATATTCTTTCATGATTCTACATACTGGTGGAATTACTGATACCAGCTGGTCTGAAGTACCCCAGAATAAGCGGACAAAAAATTCAGTTTCCACATCCAGATGATTTCATCACTCTTACCCTAACCAATCAACAACCCTATTTTTCAGCACCCCCCCAACCCTCCACAATCACCTTAAAAACTCCAGCCCTTAAAAACTCCTCAAGCAGATGGATGTGAGGATCCTTGTGTGTCCTTGCTGAGCTGCCCTATAATCATTAAAGTCTTCCTCTGTTGCAAAACCTGCTGTCTCAGTGTGTTTGTCTGTTACTGCACAGCGATTGTACAAATCTGGTGGTCCTGTGATACCATCTCCCTCCCTGCAACTTGGAGGTAACCAATATTCTTCATTTTCGATAAAGTATGCCCTTCTTTTTCTTTATGGTTTTGTCACATATGCATATATTCCTAAAGCATATCTGTTGTTTTACCTTTTTTGGGATTGTATGCAAGTGAAATCACATTGTATGTATTCTTCTGTGACTTAATCAACATTACGATTTTTTTGTTCCATGTATATTTGTAGTGTATTCCCTTTGAATTTCAAATTGAATTTCATTATATAATATGTAGTGTACTCTTCTAATAGTGATGATGCTCATGGACATTCAGGTTGTTTTCATTTTGGAGTTATTACACAATACACAGTGCTTCTCTGCCTATTTTTAATACACATCTTCCCATAAACATGAGCAAGCATTTTTCTGAGATATCTTCCTATCTGAAATTACTGGGGCATAAGGTGTGAACATGCAGAACTTTATCAAGTAATAGCTAGAATCCATATGATTTTGTTTGCAGACAACCCTCAGGCTGCCAGAACCCATCTTGCCTGAATATAGGGTAGCTGGGAAATCAGGATAATTAACCAATGTCTAATAGATTTAGGCATAAAAAGACTCCAGCTTCTAATCCTGTTTCAGAAAGCTCTGACATGTGACTTATTTGAAGAGCCTTCCTGTGGGATCTGAGCCAAGGTTACATTCCATGACATTAGCACACTGACTTTACTTCTCCATCCCACTTCACACTTTCTTGCTAGTTCTCCCCAAGAACACTTTCATTCATGTGTACATGTGAATCCTCATCTTAACAATAACATATTCTGTACCTTTAACGTTGTGTACCATGAATGTTGATTTGGGAGATCAGAGTATACTGTGGGGAATACTAAGTAAACTCAGAGCCAAGAAGGGAGCAATAGAATTAGCATAGTGTTGACAAAATGTTGATATACAGAACTGAATTGTTCAACATACCATCAACATAGTTGATCCTTATTTTAAACATTTACTAATTATATTCTAGTTCTTTACAAAGCTATATAATGTAGAGATTGCTCTTTATCATGATATTTCTATTTTATTATCTATGTTCAGATTTAGGGAAAACTAGTTTATTCATATACTTACATTATGCCTGTGATTAGCATTTTTTATTTAAAATTTTCACTGAAAATGCCTCAAAGGCAATGGGTGCCCTTGCTTTCTACTCTCTCTGAGTACTCTGTCTACAGCATATAAAGCTGTAGGTCATATTCAGAGATGCTGCATTTTCAAGCAGAACTTGATGAATATATAAGGCAGTACATAATTGATATTAAAATCACAATATATTAAATTCTTTGGAATAGGTGTTTTCAAAGATCAAGTTTTATTTTTGCTTTATGCACATGAAAATGGTGTTTGGAGTCGATTTTTGCTACTTTGAAGCACTTGTATTATTTTTCTGGATGAATAATTGATATAATACATCATGCCTCTTGTGGTTTATTCTGACAGCTTTGGAGCATTCATATTATAGTTAGTACCTCATTACGAAAAAACACAGTTAGAGAGGCCTTATTTTTTTAATCCTGTCTTCACTACATACAACTGACACATTGGGAAAGTTATTTATCTGTGTTTCAGTCTCTACCTCTGCAAATTTATACCTACCCACGTGTCTACTAATACTTTAATCTCCACTTTGGGACTTTTAATCACAACTGACATCCTTTAGGGTCATGTTATTTATGACACTGATATGTTTCAGTAGAGAAATAATTGAATAATTTTTATTTTTAATGAGGTATATTATCCTTGCTAAAGAATGCATTCTCTTGTAATTATTAAATAATGTCTTCCTATCAACTTCTAATCATCAGTCCCTCTAAATGTAATAGAAATTATGCATATGCAACAATCTGAACAGACTTTTTACTGTAATAATAAACAGAAGGTTGCATACAATGTTCAGATATATGGATATTATAGGATATGATATTATTTCTACATAGCTACAGGGTTTAGACAATGCCAGAGTAATTAATACAGGTTCATATTGCTGAAACTAAGTGCATGAAACACACTATTCAAGGGCATTTGGCACACTCTGCACAGGGAGAAAATGTCTAATGCTTTGAGTCAATCTGATTCCATCTAAAGGGATTTGCTTTCAGCTGTCCAAATCAATGAATACCAACTTCTTACCCTCAACAGTAGTGGCAGCTGTCTCTAGAACCAGGTGAAAGAGACTGGCTGAACACAACACAATACAATCTCAAAAAACATCAGTTTATAACATGTTCTGGAAAAGTAAGACATATCCTAGAGTCCTATCTTCTTCAACAATAAATAGAATCCCTTAACTGAAAGATGTGTGTGTGTGTGTGTGTGTGTGTGTGTGTGTGTGTGTGTGTGTGTTTAGTTGGAGTCTTGCTGTCACCAGGCTGGAGGGCAGTGACAAAAGCAGTTTTCTTTTACAGTCCCTAGAGCTATGATCCACATACTTCCTGCTCTTCATTAACTCTAACACATACTTCTGGACACCTCTTATGCTGTTTAATCCCATGCTGAGCCAGGGACCGCACTTGGTCTCTGGCTCCCACAGCTGCCCAAAGGCTGGAGCTAGTGCTGAATGCTGCATCTCAGACACCCAGAGGGAACCCCCAAGCCGTGGGCTTTGCTGAAGGTTTTCTAGTGCCAAAGAACAGCTACCCCATTCTTGACTCTGCCATTGTTGCTTTTCCTGCTAAAATGAGACCTCCCTGCAAATTAATGTTAAGCACATAGCCTCCGTCTGACACCCCAGTTATAATTCTGTCACCCCTCTGCCACCACCAGGCTATAAGTGAATTCTGACTTTCCCCAAAGATTAATGCCACTGCATATGATTATGCCCTGCACATCCCCAGGGTCACCACTCCCACAGGCTCAGGTGCCAATACCTGTGGTTCCTGAGACTTGTCATGTTGCTAGAAGGACTAACACATGTCTGAGAGACTGCAGATCTAAATGTGCTATTTTACTTTAAATAATTTAAATTTATATTTTAAATCTGGTAATTAATTTATTTATTGGAGAATATTTTAGATATTTTGGGAGAAATCTGACTACATGCATCTAGTATTTAAACCATAAATGTTGTTAAATGTAAATACAGAGTATTTAGTATTAAGTATTTCTGACAGAAACTTAGCTTCTGAATCAAGATGTACTATAAATGTAAAATACACACCAGATTTTGAAACCTTAGTATGAAAAATGTAAAATAGTTAATTGATCATTTTATATTGATTACATATCAAAATAAAATATTTTAATAGTTTAAGTTAAATAAAACATAAAAAAATGCATTTCAACTGTTTCTTCTTAGTTTTTTTCATGCAGATATTGCATAATTGAAAATTACATATATGGCTCACCACATATTTTTTAAGACAGTGCTGACATAGACTACCATGTGTTCTGAAGACAAAGTAAACCATAAATATTTGTTAAATTATTGATGCCGCCTTCAAAAAAACCCAATAATTATTTTTATAGAGTGAGAAAAGTACCTATTTTCTTCTGATTTATACTCAGATGCCACCTGAACCATGTCCAGATTATGGCTGGGGACACTCACTGATGTGCTTCAGACAAACAGTGCCTTGTGTCATAATGATGCCTCCACCTCAGAGTCCCTAAAAAGTTCCCCGGTCAACTTTGCAGATGTTTTAATCCCATATGCAAATGAATCTTAGTGGTGGTATATGCTCAGCTCGATGTATGCTTCTTAAATGCCTGGCTCTTTCATTTTCTGTAATCTGAGCAGCATGTCAAGTCTGATTTTGATACTTATTCTTGTCAATTAGGCCTTTCCAGGTCCTGAGCTGTATTACTGCACATTAGAACTATATACAAGGGCCATGGCTGAAGGGATCAATGTTGGTATCTTGGTCCGTATTTCAACTCTAATAGAATTGATCTTAGCCTATTTGTTCAGATTGCTTCTTTGACAAGACACAGCCAAAAGTACTAGGCCACCTTTGTTTAATTCATGTCATTTTGCCTAAAATGTATAGTTCAGTTTTACATGTAGCAGACATGGTGGTTTTTTTTTTTTTTTTTTTTTAGCTTTTTTTTCCTTCTTTTTTTTCTTTTTAGGTATAAGATGTCATATAATAAATAAAAGGAAAAAGAAAGATTGCAATGTTCTCTCCCAGCCTGAATAACTCAGAGTTACATAAGTGCTATGAATAATGAATGTCTAATTGAGGTGCCTGAAATATGAATATCTGTACCATTCCATACTGCAGTGAGATGTAGAATTCTCATTTGGTAACAGGGTTTTATTTCCACATTTCTGCCTTTCTGTTATTCCCACAGTTGAGTATGAGGTCACACAGATAACACTTCTAAAGAAATCAAACACGCTTTTTTCTATTCCAACTAAGCCAGCCAAACAAAGAAAAAAAAAAGTAGGGGGGAATTCCCTAGAGTTGAGAACAAAGGAACTTTAAAATCTAGATTAATCCAATAAACAGAAGCAGAATCACAGGGCTTTAGATCTCAGGCTCAGTGAGAAATCTATTTGAATTTAAATTGTTGGTGTTCCAGAAGCTGATAAACGTATATCCAGCTGTTGACAAAACATCCTGCCTGTTTATCACTCCTTAGTGAATCCTTGTCATATCATTGATGAATTGCTAAGGAGAACTGATTATTTTCAAATGTATGCCATATCAATAGAAAGAAAAGTTACAAAGAGCTCACAATAAATTAAAGTGAAGCTGTAACAAAGCATCAGCCTTCTTTATCTCTGTCGTAACCACTGACTGTTTTCTTTCCCACTGCTACAAGGAGCTTGGTGAGTCCTGGTTGGCGTCCCTGGGTCTGTCTACCTAAACTTCTCCTCACTTGGAACCACAGGATGCTAAATTAAGATTGAGGTACCCAAAGCCTGTCTCCAGACCCCTGCATAGAATTCACTGACCAAATCGCAAAGATAAGGTAGTCTTCTGCTGAAGTTGCATCATTTGGACATATCCAATAAACATCCCTGAAACTGGGGCACCTGCGTGTTTCCTCCCAAGCCCTGATGGCCACAACAGCCTAAAACTCATACCTGGGGAGGATTTTAGGTTGTGTTGAGGTTGTCTAGCCTCTCTCTCTTCCTAATGCTTGATGCCTAATTAGTGCTATTTCTTTGAGGACAAAACCAGCAAACACAGTTTGCTGCACAAAACACCAATATTTGGTTTCAGATTTCTCATTTGAATTGTTGATATTCAAATACATGGTTTTGAATTAAAAACCAAAAGAATTTTGTGCTTCTTTGAAATTTTCTTTAGAAAATTATTTTTCCATCATCAATGATTGCCTAAAATAATATATAGAGAAGACAGATAATACATTTGAAAGATTTGGTCAAATGAGTCTTTGCTTCACTTTATTCAATACTTGATATAAAGAAGTTTGGGAGAATAAAAGGGAATCAATTCCCTTGGGAGTCTCTAGTTTTCCAGGAAGTACGGTCATTCTACTAAACAACAACAAAATGAAAGGCAAAATGTAACAATCCTGAGTCCTTTATTTGAAAGGGAAAAAAGCATTCAGTGATTGACAATGATCACACAGTGGGATATTGTTATTGATGCCATATTGTTCTCATCTCGTGCTAAACATAGATCCAGTTTATGGCATATCTGGTAGACCTCAGATACTTTCCATTTTGTGGTTGAGGTTTACTCCTGTTATTCATTTTCTTTTACTTTCTACTGACTTGCTGCTCTTTCCCATGTGTGTTTTGAATATTAAGAGGGTTAGTGACTTTAAAAATAAGGCATAGTTTATCCATCTGACAAAGGGCATCCAGAATTTACAAAGAACTAAAACAGATTTACAAGAAAAAAACTAACAGGCCCATTCAAAAGTGGGCAAAGGATATGAACAGACACTTTACAAAAGAAGACATACATGAGGCCAACAAACATATGAAAAAATGCTCATCATCACTGGTCATCAGAGAAATGCAAATCAAAACTACATTGAGATACCATCTCACACCAGTTAGAATGGCGATCATTAAAAAATCTGGAGACAAAAGATGCTGGAGAGGATGCGGAGAAATAGGAACACTTTTGCACTGTTGGTGGGAGTGTAAATTAGTTCAACCATTGTGGAAGACAGTGTGGCGATTCCTCAAGCACCTAGAAATAGAAATTCCATTTGACCCAGCAATCCCATTACTGGGTGTATATCCAAAGGATTATAAATAGCTCTACTATAAGGACACGTGCACACGAATGTTCATTGCAGCAATGTTTACAATAGCAAAGACCTGGAACCAACCCAAATGCCCATCGACGATAGACTGGATAGGGAAAATGTGGCACATATACACCATGGAATAGTATGCAGCCATCAAAAACAATGAGTTTGGGTCTTTTGTAGGGACATGGATGAACCTGGAAACCATCATTCTCAGCAAACTGACAGAAGACCAGAAGATCAAACACCACATGTTCTCACTCATAGGCAGGTGTTGAACAATGAGAACACGTGGACACAGGGAGGTGGGCACTACACACTGGGGTCAGTTGGGGGGACATAGGGGAGGGACGGTGAGGGGTGGGGAGCTGGGGAGAGATAGCAAGGGGAGAGATGACAGATGTAGTTGATGGGGAGGAAGGCAGCAAATCACACTGCCACGTGCGTACCTATGCAACAATTTTGCATATTCTTCACATGTACCCCAAAACCTATAATGCAATAAAATAAATGGGGAAAAAAAATAAGGCTTCTGTCAGATTCTAGAAGAATCTGCACATCAGTAGTTTTTTCTTATTTAAATTATTTTCTAGGAGAAAGAATGTGGGTCTCATTGTTCTTTTCGAATCTTTACTGGTTCTCACATATATAATATTTAAAGTACAGGTTTGTCTTTCTTTTGCCTACCACCTTACATAATATAAATTCAAAAGCCAGACTAAATTGATTTGATTTTGGCTAGCCTTTTACGGTAGGATAAAAAAAACGATACACTTTTAACAAATACATCATTATGTGAAAGTATTTATAATAACATCTTTTACTTTCAGATTATTTAAAACATAGATTAAAAAGCATGCAAAGAAATCAGAAAGGCATTCTAAATGAAAATATCTGCTCAATATATGCCTCTCAGAAATAAAAGAGAAATATTTCTTTTTGGGTTCTAAAACACCAGTGGGAAAACTTTAGTTACACCCTATAACCAACTCAAATAGTATTCCAATTTGTCCAAAAGAAGAGTTCTCACAAAGTCAGGGAAGACATGCGGAGAACAGAATAGTGAATGATTTTGAAGTCAAGAAGACTTCATTTCAAATACTAAAATCTGGTTTCTGTTAGCTGTGACCTCAGGCAAGAATCTAAACTTTCTTGAATCTCTGTGTTCCTATTCATAAAACTGAGTTTTGTAACTTCTGAATTTCTTCCGCGGGTTTTGTAAGGATCAGATAAAATGCTACGTACATAGAATCATTTATTCCTACATATGTGAATATCAACTCTGTCCTTGGCACCATCCTAGATATCAAGAATTCACAGATACTTGAGACGCAGGGCATGTCCTCAGGTGACACTCACCCAGTCTATTTGGGTCATACAAATAAGTCTACAATACGATACTTCATTATAAGTTTTGAGAGAGAAAAGACAAAAAAAAATGGATCTCTTGAAATGACCAAAAAGAAATATGTTGTTTGCCATCAGTAATGACTTTGGAGGAAGGTGACAAGTCAGTACCAAAGGACAGGAAAATTAAACATGTGAATGCTGTTTATGAATACTGATCTATCTAATAGTAATTTTTTTAAAACCCTGGAGACCAATGGGAACTGCTTATAACCAAGTGCTATTTGAATGTGAATGTAGGTGTGTGGAAGATTTGGGAATATAAACGTGGTAGGCAGCGGTAGCACCCTTTGCTATCTTGGCTTTCTTGGGACTTGTTTGCTGTGGACCACCAGCCCTTCAACAGTAAAGAAGTCTTCATTTCTGTTTATCATCCTCTTGTAGGAGGAAATGTAATAATTCTCCTCTGGCAATCCTATGTGATCCTATGAGAATGCATGACCTTACAAAATGTAAGAAGAGTCTCCGCCAATCCCTATGACTCTCTCATACCATAGAAGCCTGTAAACCTCAGAAGCATGGGATTTTAACTTCCACTCTCTAGAACACTCAGGGAGGGAGAGTAAAGAAGTCAACAATACTTTTCATCACCTTAACAGCACATCTTTATAAGGCTTATTTGGTGGTCTAAGCAGAGGGTTGAAAACAAAAACCAAACAAAAGAAACAAAAATCCAATTCATTATCCATCCAAATATATATGTGCCAAAACTGGATAGGGAAAATTATAAAACACACCACTGTTCATACATATGCTCAGGCACAAACCTTGTAATGCAAAATAATTCATCCTGGAGGAAGAACAGTCTTTCTGGTTGTGGATGTCTGGTGATGTGGAGGTTACATAGTTCAGACAAGGACACTCCAGCTCAAATAGATACCACTATCTATCAATTTTAAAGCGGAAGACAGATACAAAAGAAATACATTGCAAAAGTTGCTGAGAATGAAAACTAAGCAAAATAAAAGCAACATGGATTCCTTATATTGCTAAGAAAATCACAATAGTGAAGGAAAGTAAAATAAAATGACCTTTGGGTGAAAGCCTAGGGAATAAATCTTTCTACATTTTGTGTTTACATTTTGATGTTAAAGAGGAAAGAACAATAAAAATAGACTGTTTTAAATGTAGTGGTTTATTGTCAGCAATATTCACGTCAAACATATATCTAAGTTTTTTAAAGAAAGAGGATGAGTAAACAATGCTGACTGCTCATTCTTGGTGTATAGAAAAAGCAGCTAACAAACACTACACTGCTTTGAATTCTTATTAGTGACAATATTTTTAGAATTACTTTTGTAAGGCATGCATGTAAAAAAAAAGAACAATTCTATATTTCTTAATTCTTAAAGAAAAACGTGTGAAAAAGTCATTAATTTGCTAAGGGTATTAAGACAAGGGTCTATTCATTTTAATAAGTATGACCTAACCAGGTTGCTAATAGAACCATTATTAGATTAAATTCTCCAAATTGTCTTGGAAATAATTTGCTCTGTTTTTCTCTTAATAAGTAAAATAAAGAAAAGGGACAAATAGTTACAAAGGCATGGAATTTTCTCTAATCACAGGAGAGTAGATATTGAAAAATGCAGTCAGTTATTTGGTATAGAGGAATTGTCATTTTAAGGTTTGAAGTACAATTTTTACATATGCAGCTTTCTTATGGCCTAAACTTGTCTAATGAATGAACTCTGTTCAGTGTCACTCACCAATCGGCTGATGTGAGCTTCCTAAACAGCTATTCGTGGACGTGCCCTACTCTTTCCCAGCCATCATTTCTTCTTGTAGACTACACTGCTTCAGCTGGGACACAGAACGTATTTCTTATGAGCCAGATACAGTATTAAGGACTCATACAATATATTCTGTTACCCAAAAGCAAGCACAATTTGAAAGCCATGTATATGAAATAATATCTGCTGATAAGAAAGGCGTGCTTTATCAACTCAGCATTCTCCTCATGGTCTCTGTTCTACAATATTGGAAGCATTGAAAGAATGTTGATATGAGGGGGATCACTCTCTAATTACTCTGAATACTCATTTTTAAAAATGAGATTTAAATTTCTAGTTTATTTATCATGATAATTGTGTTGGTTATTTTTACTCATCTGCTATTACAGTGTAGATTCCATTTGGCTACAACAGTGACCAAACAATTTGCGAGATCATTTTTGGGAAGAAGAAAAGTATTAGGGAATACTAACTCTTACAAATCATTCCTACATAGAAGCTATGACTATTTGAAAATTTAAATTAGTGGAATAATATATGCAATAAATAATGCTTTATGTATTTGTTTACACATTCAGAAAATATTCTCTGAGTGCCAAACATGTGCATAAGTACTGCATAAAAGTGCTTTGAGGCTATGAAGAATTTTATTTTAAAAATGAATATTTCTGATGGTAGAAATCTTCACAAAAATTCTCCACCTCCTTATCTGAGATGTGAAAAATACTAAAGACTCTCTATGAATAAAATTAGCAAATAGGCCTGGCTCTGTGGCTCACACTTGTAATCCTGGCACTTTGGGAGGCCAAGGTAGGTAGATCACTTGAGCCCAGGAGTTGGAGATCAGCCTGGCAAACATGACAAAACCCTGCCCGTACAAACATTAAAAAAAAATTAGCAGGGCATGGTGGTGCATGACTGTAGGCATACCCAAACATAATCTATGAGGCACACTCAAACATAATATATAAGTCATTGCCTGTTGAGTATGCTTTCAACATTCTATCATTTATAACAAGTGTCAATGATACAAATATTTCATGTATTGCTACTAGGGAAGCTGAGATGGGAGGATCACCTGTTCCCACGGATGTGGAGGATGTCGTGAGCCCTCATCATGCCACTGCACTCTAGCCTGGGTGACAAACCTTGTCTTAAAAAAAAAAAGCAAAAAATAAAAGGATAAAGGAATATTAAATGATTATTCTCAAAAACACAATTTGCCCATATGCTTGAATGATTTAGAAAGAAAAATTTAATTTTTTAAAATTATTTGATAAAGCTTTTTGCCTAGATACCCTGACCATTCTTCATAAATTTCACAGAATTTATATCTATGTACAAAGGGAGGTGTGGTCCAGACCACTAAGAATCTATAAGAACCCGATAAGATCAAGACCAAGAAATGATGATCAATCTTGGCTACATGATGTGGGTGTTCAGTGATGAGAGGGTCCCAGACAGTACCCACTCAAAGTGTATCATTATAGAAGTGAGTGGGGAATTTTGGCAATTGAGCATAAGTAGAAAGTGATCCAAGTTGTCTCCTACGGGTAATGAAAAATCTAGACCCATTTCAACACTCTTACAAAGGTATATATATTCTTCACTTCTTCTTAAAATCTTTTTTTTTTTTTCAATTTAAGTACATTTCTTTGCTTTTTCAGATGTGGTTATCCTATCCCATATGTCCTAAACTTTATAGGGCCAGTACCAAGTAGGATAGTTTCTAGTATTGTGTTTAAAGTAAAATCACCAAACATATTTTCATAATGAATTATTCACAAACTGCCCCCTCTTTTAGACGACCAGCTATTAAAGTTGCGATATAAAGTGAGTGTTAGAAAATTAATATTCCAGAGCCATTTCAAAGGAGGCAGCAGGGATCAATGTGATAGCATTGATGTTAAGCCAGCACATGATTTTCTCAATGGCAAATATTAAGGTATATAGAAGTTGGTACACAAATGGGAAAGCAGGAAGTTCCTAAAAATAATTTAACTAAAAAATTCTTCATCTCAAAAGTCCAAAATTGAAAAAGTTTTTTATCTTTATTCTCTTTAATTAACTCTAGTTCATTCTGTTAAACTAAAAATCATTAGACTTAGTATGAAAGAATTTTTGCAATCAGTATTTTCAGAATCACAGTAGTGAACCCATGGGAAATACAACTATATTTCTAAGCATGTTAAAGAAACCCCATTTAAAGCCCTTGATGTGTACAGTGTTTAGCAAAATTGTATAAAACAAATCCCAAAGTGGAAATGTATTCTTCTGGCCTTGAAGATGTTCTGTGATAAAGAGGATCTATGATTCCCCAAAAGAAGATATCGGAGCACAACATCTGCCCAGGCTGATTTGATTGTGGAAACATGTGCATACATGTGTGTTCACAACATATATTAACATCATGCACTTTGGGAAACATTGCTCTATGGAAAATGTCACAAAACCTAGCACAGATTTCTATGAAGAAAACAAAAACGAGGCGTGGAAATGCCAACATTATAAAATTTAGTGCAATGCCTGAAAGATAAGGATATTATTTAAAAATTAAAGAGGCATACCCAAACAAAATATATGACATATCCAAAATATATGGCATACCCAAACAAAACCATTGCCTGGTAAGTATGCTTTCAATATTCTTTCATTTATAACCGTGCCAATGATACAAAGATTTCATGTATTGCACAGTTATTTTTATAAAACTCCCATTGAAGCCAAAATTTTGGTTTATCTTTGAAAATTAAGTAAAAAAATAATGTATCAAAATTCACAGTATCAGTTAGCTGGAAACTCTTATTCAGTTGGGGAGGTGGATATAAAAACTATGAGATCTTTAGAATAAATCTTTGAAAAGTTGTATTAAAAAATATAATACGTAGAGCTAAGGAAAACAAAGGTGATTATTTTTATTTTCCCTAATGTCCAGAACAATTTTTTATCTGAGGCTCATAATAATTATGTGTTCGTTTCTATAAGATATATAGACTCAAAGAGATCAAATTCAAATAACATTAAGAAAATAAGAACAAAATAATATTTAAAAATCACTGGAATAATCTCTTTTGTTTGAATTGAAAGGAGTCTGAGGCGAAAGACCTGCAGAATTTTTAAATTACTATAAGTCTATTCACCCTAAACATATTAAAATTATTTAAACTGTTATTTTACTAATTTTTAAGTTATCATGTTTTATCTTAGATAATGGGGGAAAGCATACATACATTGGCAAATACACAAATTCTAACAATACATTTTTAATGAGGCATCGTCTTTGTAATGACAAAGGTATTTAATTCAATCCTTGTTTTAAAATGTTGGAATCTGTAGTGTTGTTTTAGAAGCTGGGAGTAACTTATGGGAATGATATTAATATTTCAATGCAACATAGTTTGTGTAAATTGTTTCTTTTAATCTTCACAGTAGCTCTGCTAAATTATATAACTGATTTTATTTTAAACTATCAGTAGAGAGACCATACTTCCAGGATTACCCTAGTGTAACTATTAATGAGAGTCTCTTTCACTGTCAAAAGTTCCTGGCTCAGACGATGAATCATTCCACATTATTTCCCTTATCATTATTATATCCTGGTTCAGATAATCATAGAAATCAGGAAACCAAGATGCAATACATTTAAATAATTGACTAATCCCGTACTCGTCCTGGGTCAGCTCAGTACTGGAACTTAGTTATGCATGAATACAAGCCACTCTCCTTTCATTGCTCAGCACTGCCTCGGAGCCAACAAAATCAGCAGGTGTTTCCAGGAGAGTCATTTGAAGATGAAGAAGTATAACCAGCAAAAATAGGAATGTCAAATATCCTGAAATGCCCCATTAGAAAACCAGTTCTTTGAATTTTTCTGCTCCCATGGATGTGCTTTTAAAATGCAAATCGTCCTAAGAGAGGTAACACCTCACTGATTAATTCATACTTAAGTAATAATGAATTATGGGAGAGTGAGTAAAGGAGCAAAATTTAAAAAATACTACATGGTAGAGGCGGGCAAAAGGAAAGAGGAAAAGTGTTGGAATGGAAGCTACAAAAACAGGACAGAATCTCGTCAATTGGGAACTTTAGTCTACTTCATAATTTAACCTTGACGTTATATTCCAAGGGAAGAGCTTGCTTAGTAAGGTTAAGATTACTGCCTGCTGTGGCAGATTTGGGCTGTCACGAGTGGGCTGTGTGTCACAAAGGAGTACATCAGGGACTAGAGGCAGCAGAAGTGCACCAGCAGGAGGTGCCAGAGCCACACAGGCAGACAATGCCCTCACGGAAACACTGTGGTTTATACTATGTCACCTGCAATTCTAGATGTAATTAGTTGTGACAGATTCTTCTAATATTTAAAGGCAAAAGAGGAGAACAAAGAAAAAGCAGAGGGAAATAAGGTGTTTTATGAATGTAACACAGAGACAAGAGAATTGAGGCTAGAATAAAGGGAAACATTTGCTTTCTAGGAGTAGCAAGAATAATAGATTCTCAAGAGTAGAGTAAGCCAATACCGCTTGCTAAGCCACCTGGGAGCCTGTAAGAGGCAGTTCAACATGTGTCCAGAGGTACACAACTGTGAACTAGGGAAGAAGTTGGTGTCACGCTAATCACTAGAACTACTTCTTGGCCAACAGGAAGTGGAAGATGATGCTAGCCTACAGGGATTATCTGAGCAAGCTGTGGCATCAAGGCCTGGTAGCAATTACTAACTTCAGTGGTATCCTTTTTATGTTAATGTATTTTTATTATTAAGCTGGAAACTATGGCTTTAGTGAATATATTTATTTTTAATTTACGGTCTGGGATACATGTGCAGAATGTGCAGGTTTGTTACATAGGTACACATGTGCCATGGTGGTTTGCTGCACCTATCAACCTGTCATCTAGGTTTTAAGCCCCGCATGCATTAGGTCTTTGTCCTAATGCTCTCTCTCCCCTTGTCTCCCTTGGCTCCCAACAGGCCCTGGTGTATGCTGTTCCTCTCCCTGTGTCCATGTGTTCTCATTGTTCAACTCCCACTTATGAGTGAGAATATGCAATATTGAGTTTTCTGTTCTTGTGTTAGTTTCCTGAGACGGATGGCTTCTAGCTTCACCCATGTCCCGGCAAAGAACATGAACTCATTTTTTTTAATGGCTGCATAGTATTTCATGGTGTATATGTGTCACATTTTCTTCATCCAGTACATCACTGATGGGCATTTGGGTTGGTTTGTGGCTAAGAAACATGAACAAAAACCTCATCATCACTGGTCATTAAATAAATGCAAATCAAAAGCACAATGAGATAACATCTCATGCCAGTTAGAATGGTAATCACTAAAAAGTCAGGAAACAACAGATGCTGGCAAGGATGTGGAGAAACAGGAATGCTTTTACACTGTTGGTGGGAGTTTAAATTAGTTCAACCATTGTGAAAGACAGTGTGGCGATTCCTCAGGGATCTAAAACCAGAAATACTGTTTGACTCGGCAATCCCATTACTGGGTATATACCAAAAGGATTATAAATCATTTTAGTATAAAGTGGTATCTTTTAAGGAAAGTTAAGGACTATAGTTCTCTTTAAGATACAAGTAGGGACTTCAAGAGATCTGTTCTAGCAGTCTCTCCAAATATCTGTTATTCACATGTTCTTTTGATAAGTGGTCATTAATTATGTGGCCTGCAAGTGCAATCCGTCTTCCCTGCAGAAGGAAATAAAGGACAACCAATGTGAAAACAACATCACCACCACAGCCTTCTGCCCTCTGGTTTGATAGAGAAAACGAAACGTTCTTAAAATGGGAGAAATTACTCAGGGAAAATACCTAAGAGAAAACATCTTTGAGGAAGCAACAAGTAAGATTCTTAGAAGGATCTAATAAGTAAAAATAAGTGGCAGGAAGGTGAAAAGAAAGAAAATTATTCAATATCTACATCAGTTGGGAAATGCTGAGATTGCAAGATTGAGTTTCTCTGGCTCTATAAGCATAAATAAATCTAACGACTCAAACCTTCAAACGCATTTTAGCCCCATCATTGGGCTGATGAAACAAGGCAGCACTGATATTGCCTCACCAGGTATAATCACATATAAAAATTGTCCCATTCCAGCAGAAGACATGGATTTGTGCCCCTCTCCCTGTGCCAATGTTCCCTAGCTATGCCACTTTAGAAACTGATGATGTATTTTTGGGTTTCTATATGTCTTATTGAATTTCCAAAAGGCAGAGAATCACCAGTTTTTGTTTGTGTTTTCTTTAAAATCAAAAGCTATTTAGTAACTAGGAAAATGAACTTACTCCAATGAGCCCAGATAAGATGAGGTGACTATTAGAACTGGGATGATACATCTCAGAGGTTCAGGCTGAAGTTCAGCCAGAGGTTAAACAAGCTGGAAACAGGGGCCTGAAAGAGGCTGTGAGTGAAATCAGAGCTTAATTTGTCCTTTTCTGTGCAGTTACCCCAGCCTCATGCCTTCCCTTCTTCCCCAGAACCTGCTTTCCTCTTCTCTCCGTCTTGTTTCACATGGCCTGTTACGGTTTCCCCAACATTCCTCTGGGTTCCCAAAATGATATCACATAACAAAGCAGAGAGATTCTAATAGCATCCCTTGAGGTCAGGTGACCTCTGTAAGCCTCTGTGGAAGTGGAGGGGGACCAGGGCCATGTGATGGAATGGCTGTCCCTCTGGTAGGAGAACTGGGCTGACTTTGTGTGTGTGTGTGTGTGTGTGTGTGTGTACTTTAGGTTCTTGGGTATATGTGCAGATCATGCAGGATTGTTGCATAGGTACATACATGGCAAGGCGGTTTGCTGCCTTCATCCCCCCATCACCTATATATGGTATTTCTCCCCACGTTATCCCTCCCCACCCTCCCCACCCCCTGCTGTCCCTCCCCTAGCCCCCCCAACTGACTGCAGCATGTGATGCTCCCCTCCCTGTGTCCACATGTTCTAATTGTTCAACACCTACCTATGAGTGAGAACATGAGGTGTTTGGTTTTCTGTTCTTGTGTCAGTTTGCTGAGAATGATGACTTCCAGATTCATCCATGTCCCTACAAAGGACATGAACTCATCGATTTTTATGGCTGCATAGTATTCCATGGTATATATGTGCCACATTTGCTTTATCCAGTCTATCATTGATGGACATTTGAGTTGGTTCTTTACAATAGTAAAGTCTTTACTATTGTAAACAGTGCTGCAATGAACATATGTGTACATGTTTCTTTATAACAGAACAATTTATAATTCTTTGGGGATATACCTAGTAATGAGATTGCTCGGTCAAATGGAATTTCTATTTCTAGGTCCTTGAGGAACTGCCACGCTGCCTTCAACAATGGTTGCACTAATTTACACTCCCACCAACAGTGTAAAAGTGTTGCTATTTCTCCACATCCTCTCCAGCATCTGTTGTCTCCTGATTTTTTAATGATGGCCATTCTAACCAGTATGAAATGGTATCTCAATGTGGTTTTGGTTTCCATTTCTCTAATGACCAGTGATGATGAACATTTTTTCATATGTTTCTTGGCCTCATATATGTCTTCTTTTGAAAAGTGTCTGTTCATGTCCTTTGCCCACTTTCGAATGGGTTTGGTTTTTTCTTGTAAACCTGTTTTAGTTCTTTGTAGAATCTGGATATTAGCCCCTTGTCAGACAGGTAGCTTACAATTTTTTTTTTCCATTTTGTTGGTTGCGGGTTCACTCTAATGATTATTTCCTTTGCTGTACAGAAGCTCTGGAGTTTAATTAGATCCCATTTATCTATTTTGGCTTTTGTTCCCATTGCTTTTGGTGTTTAGCCATGAATTCCTTGTCTATGCCTAAAATGGTTTTGCCTAGGTTTTCTTCTAGGGTTTTTATGGTGTTAGGTCTTATGTTTAGATCTTTAATCCATCTGGAGTTAAATTTTAGTGTAAAGTGTCAGGAAGGGGTCCAATGTCTGCTTTCTGCACATTGCTAGCCAGTTTTCCCAACACCATTTATTAAACAGGCTGATTTCTACAAAAGGCATATGAAGCACAAGGTTGAAAGTTTGGCAGAAGAATTGATTGGCATCTCTAACTTACCATTCTTTCTAATCAGATTGTTATGAAGATTGAGAAACAAATAGAACACAGATGAAAACAGTTTATAATCTGTAAAATGCTATATTGAAAATAAGGTAGAGGATATACTGTATCAAACTTTCAAATGTTTTGTGTCTGTGCCAACCTTGGAAACGGTAACACATCTAACTGCTATTAACCCAGAATGACACAAGACTGGGAAGCCTTCAATGGATGAAAAATGTGGGGATACATCAGAACACACATCACAGGAATAAGGCATTGATACAAAACAACAAAAGCACTGACAAACTAAAAGCAGCCGGCTCCAAAAGACATGTTAGAATTACACATGGATTTTTCATTTTTAACATCACATTTCCCCCAACCTTTGCCATGTATTGGTCCCTGACATCAAGATTATAGCAGATGGTTTTGGATTACGAAGACCCATAATCTAAATTCGATTTTATAAATATGTGACACTCTGTTATCCAAATATTTCATTTATACTGTGCTTTTCTATGTATTTATAAACCCTCTCTCCAAAATGTATCTTAGGAGTATCATTTCAGGAAATAATAAAATTTGAAGCCAATGTTTGTCAACATAATACTCCACTGAATTTGTTCTTTTCTACATTTGTATAATTAGTAGGTTAAATTCTTATATTGTTCTGTTAGTATATTATCTTCTCCCTTTCAGATGCTTATACAGTGTCTGTATCAGATGACCGTTGCCACTTGTAAATTAAGAAAATGTATCTCCAACATTTTCTGTTTGGAATTCTCTGTCTTCTTTATATCTTCCAGATAGATAACATCATGCTATACTTTAAAAAAAATATCCTTTCTCTCATTGTAGGCTATTAACCATGTATATCTTATCATATGTTTTACTCAACAGGGCTCTTCTCCCAAGGATATTTGCATATGAACTTTATAGTGGAATAAAATATTTTGTTGTCCAGCCTGGCCAACATGGCAAAACCCCACCTCTACTAAAAATACAAAAGTCAGTCCGGCATGATGGCACTCTCCTGTAATCCCAGCTACTTTGAAGGTTGAGACAGAAGAATCGCTTGAACCTGGGAGGTGGAGCTTGTAGTGAGCAGAGATCATTTTACTGCACTCCAGCCTGGGACACAGAGTGAGACCTTGTCTCAAAAAAAGAAAAAAAAAAAAAAAAACATTTTGTATTATAACAACTATGTGTGCCTTTCTTTTTATTTTTCCTTGGAGAGGACATAACCTTCTTTTCTCCTGCTAGTTCCCTTGTACCATACTCACGTGGCCATCAAGGGTTAAGCCCTACATGTTTGTGTCTTGTCTGTATCTTCAGAGACAGAGCAGCATAAAGGGGGAAGATATAGCTTAGTTACCTCACCAGCCACAAAAATTAGCAAGTAAAAATTAGAGGGTTGGGGATGGGGAGTTATACATCATTATGCACAGCATAATGCTGATAAGCAAAGCAGTCTTTAGCAGCCAAAAAGTACATAGCTGCACCTCCCCACATAACAAATGATGATGAAATGGGCTACAGTGAAGTGTAAACCTGTAATATTAATATTTTAGAAGCTTAATATCAGATATCTCTCTCTGTATATATGAGTATATACATAAGTAGTTCTAAATGATGTAATGTGGTATCTTGTATCATGTTAAAACAAATAAAAAATAATTTAACTTTTCTAGAATTAAATGAGAGCAACAAAAGTATTTTTTTTGTAAAAGATATTAATTCCCATAAAAAAATCAAAGGCAAAATAAATCTGTATGTAAAGTTTCAGCATCTGGTAGCCTGCTGCTCTAAAAGGTTAGAAAGAAAAAATACTCACATCTCTCTAATTCCCATAATTAACACTTTAAAATTTCTGTGCCTATAACATTTATACTCTCTCCTGCAACTAGAGCACCCATGCTATTTAGTGAGATCTTACATTGAAATGGGTTCCATTATGGAAGACAGTGTGTCAATTCCTCAAGGATCTATAAACAGAAATTCCATTCGACCCAGCAATCCCATTGCTGGGTATATACCCAAAGGACTATACATTGTTCTATTATAAAGACACACGCACATGTATGCTCTTTGTGGCACTGTTTACGATAGCAAAGACCTGGAGCCAACCCAAATGCCCATCAATGATAGACTGGACAAAGAGGTGGCACATCTACACCATGGAATACTACACAACCATAAAAAATGACGAGTTAGTGTCCTTAGACACATGGATGAATCTAGAAACCACCATTCTTAGCAAACTGACACAAGAACAGAAAACTGAACACTGCATGTTTTCATTCATAGGTGGGTGATGAACAATGAGAACACTTTGGCACAGGGAAGGGAACAACACTCACAGGGCTAGGTCGGGGAGGTAGAGGGGAGGGAGGGGAAGGGACAGTGGGAGGATGGGGAGGATGGGGAGGGATAACACTGGGAGAAATGCCTGATGTAGGTGTCGGGGGTGGGGAGTGTGGATGGAGACAGCAAACTACCATGGCATGTAAGTACCTGTGTAAGACGTGTACATATACCCCAGAGCCCAAAATACAATTAAAAAAAATAAAGAAATGGGTTCCTTACTCAACACCGTCACTTGGCCTCAGTTTCTTTATTGTGCACTTTCAATTTTCTCATTGTTGACTAGATTGTATCATTTGTATTCCTGAAGTGCTGTATGCATGACAGAACCTGACTTGCCCAGATTTACTGTCATATTCTTCAGTCATATTTTCCCTCACAACTTTTGAAAGTAGCATTTTCTGACTCTGCTTCCACTCCTTACAGTTGCTTTAGGTCTCTTGGTGTCATGTCACTTATTTTAGGGAAAAATACATTCCCTTGGCACCTAGAATTATATGGAATATCTTTTTTATATTTTGCTCTAGGTTTTCTAATACTGGGATGGTCTGTATTGTAATTATCATTTGGGTATGGACAGTCTGTTGCGTCATGTTTTTCTGTCTATATTCATTGTTTTATAGTTGTTTCCAATGACTTTTATGAGAGAGAAATAGATTTAAATTTCTATTACTTCAACATCTTTAGGTAGAACTTTTGATAACTTATAATAACTCAACAATACTTTCATGTCCATTGCCTGATGAATATCAAGTTATAAAAATGAGCTAATTTATACTAATATTACATTAAAACTGCATATTTGTTATGTTCCTCTACCTTTGTTTGTATATCACTTTTTCACCAAGTCTTTTTACTGATTGAGACATCTTCATACTTCTGTGAATACCTTATATTATTCTGAATATACTAGGCTAGCTTTTTCTTATCTGGATTCTTTTCGGCTTTTGGTCTTCATAAACCTGATATGCCTTTCTTTACTAATGCAATATTTTTTCTTCCCCTCTTTATTATTTCCTCTTGTTTTTATTTTGAGTTTCCTCCTGCTCTCTTTTTTCATCTTTGTTATAGTCCTTCCTTCCTTCCTTCATTCCTTCGTTCCTTCCTTCCTTCCTTCCTTCCTTCCTCCCTCCCTGTCTCCCTTTCTTCTTCCCTCTCTTCTTCCCTTCCTTGTTTCCTCGTATATCCTTTCCCTTTTATTTTTTTTATTTCTATAATTGGTTGATTCAAGATTTATGATTTCACATTTCTTATTTTCCTTTAGCTTTATTAATGTACAATCACAAAAAATTATATATTTATAGTTTTCTACATGGTGTTTTGACATATGCATTGTAAAATAATTAACTCAAGATAATTAATATATCCATGACAAAACAATTATTTTTTATAAAGGGTGAGACCACTTAAAAGCTATTATTTTAGCAATTTTCAAGCATGCAACATATTATTATTATTATTTATTGTACTTTAGGTTCTGGGATCATGCAGGATTGTTGATCATCCAGGATGTTGCATAGTTATATACGTGGAATGCAGTTTGCTGCTTCCATCCCCCTGTAACCTATATCTGGCATTTCTCCCCATGTTATCCCTCCCCAACTTCCTACCCTCCACTGTCCTCCCCCACCCCCCACCAAGAGATGCCAGTATGTGATGCTCCCCTCCCTGTGTCCATGCCAACACATTATTAAGTATAGTCACCATGCTATACAATAGATATACAAAACTTATTCATATTGTCAACTAAAACTTTACCTTTTAACAACTATCTCTGTTTTTTCTCCCTCTCCACCCAAGCCCCTGTCAACCATCATTGCTGTTTTACTGAATAAAACATCGTGGTCTTTGTTTGTTGACTCATATTTATCTAAGTTAATATTATTTCCTTCCTTTTTAAGTTGCTATCCACCCATATTTCTACCAGCTGCTCCTTTGAAGCAAAAGAGTTTTTGCCTCTGTCCTTAATTATGTTCTTTTACTCTCAATGAATTGCTACAAAATTTGAAACTACCGGTTACTAACGAATTCCATGATTTAAGGTCAAGAACTCAAGTTGTAGTTGAACACATCTAGCTACTTTTACAGAGATTTTATAATAGAACTACATTCTGGGTCCTGGAGGAAAAATTACAAGGCCATTGCATCTTCAATAGGAACTAAGTTTTTACATTAATATACAGTAGATACAAAGTGCTCTTTTTAATACACTGTATACATTTTAGGAGTCAACTCTTTTACATCTGTAAGTGATTTTTTGATTAACAGATTTTTTTTTTTTTTTTGAGGTGGAGTCTCACCCCGATGCCCAGGCTGGAGTGCAGTGGCGTGATCTCGGCTCACTGCAGCCTCCACCTCCGGGGTTCAAGAGATTTTCCTGCCTCAGCCTCCAGCATAGCTGGGATTATAAGCACCCACCACTAGGCCCAGCTAATTTTGTCTATCTTTAGTAGAGATGGGGTTTCATCATGTTGGTCTTGAACTCCTGACCTTGTGAGCCACCCTTCTCGACCTCCCAAAGTTCTGGGATTACAGGTGTGAGCCACCGCGCTAGCCTGTTTCATAGGAATTTTAACTTTAAGCGTTTATGCCATTTTGACTTTATTATTTCAGGCAACTTCAAAATGTCTTCCATTTTGACTTACTATCTCTAGTTAGATTTAGCCTAAATTTTTCTGTTATTCCCCAACAGAGATTACATGAGAGGTTCATGGTATCTATGGATCTTTTTTTTAAATAAGGGTGGCAAGAATGATTTTTGGTGCCTGCCAACATCTGTTGTGTGACTACGTATATGTTATATATACATATATAGTTATAAATATAACATGTTTTATTTAACATGTTTATTGATAAAAGAATCAAAAGTTGGCTTACCTCCTCGCTTGTTTATCTTGGCATAGCCGGGAGAATAGCTACCAGACATGGAGGAGGAGCTGCTGAAAGACACATGGGGGAGTCCAGAGACAAGGGGCTCGTCACATTTTTCTAAAAACAAAAGAGAGAAAGAAACTCAATAAAGATTTCTAAATAATGATTGGTATGTGTTGGTTAAAATAATCATTGAATGTGGCATGTCTTTTATAAATCTTTGAAACAACATTTAGCAAATCAATGTAGGCAATTCTGTTATGCTAAACATAATAAAACACAGGGCCAGTTTATATAACCCTCTAATTTTCAAGAGGAAAACCATAGCAAAGCACCTTACTCTGAAGGACCTCGACTCAGATTTACTATCTGAGAATCACGAGTAAACTGAGCTTGTTCCTGTAACAAGCTTTGGTATCTGGCATCTCCTGGAAATCTTCAAGTGTTTATACATTACAGGAGCAGAGCACTAGAGTTATTGAGGTTGGGGGAGGAAAGACAAAGAGGACTCCTACCAAAGCTAAAAGACCGAGAATGGGGAGTTGCTAACCAACACGTATAACATTTCAGTTATGCGAGATGACTACGTTCTGGAGATCTCATGTGCAATATTATAACTCTAGATAATAATGCACACTTATCAAGCAGATCTCATGTTACACATTCTTACTAGAAGAAATAACTAGACATCAGCAAGTGAACACACAATAATCATCAACTTGAAAATTATTACCACCAGAAAAATTAATCAGTTTCCATCATACTCAACCAATCAACTGCACTGGAACCAGCGATACCTCAATTCTATTTGTAACACTTTCTGCACTTGGCTTTTATAATGTCATTAACATTTTTTTTTTCTTTTTTCTCATTAGCTGCTTGCTCTCTGATTCCTTTGATGGATCTGTCTCATTTTGCTAATGCCTAAGTGTTCCTAATGTTAGCGTGGCCGGGACTCTTCTGAGTCTACCCTCCCTCTCTGGGAGAGGGCATGGAGGGCTACGTCTTCTGGTTGCCAGAATGTTCCAAATCCTACTGCCTCACTTTAACTCCATAGTTACAGAACAGGAACACACAGCTTCCAGAGATCACTGTCACAAAAGACTGTGCAGTCTTCCTGCATCCCCTCTCACTCTGCTACAGTTCTTCTGCCTGCGGCAGCTGAAGAAACACTTTTTACACTGCAAGTGAACAGGTGGCTGTTGTACTCAAAATATTCTCAGGCTCCTGCTCTCAATTTGGCATACTGTTCATACTATTTGAAGTCCCCCTGCCACCACCCCACCACCCAGTGGTCTACGATGACCACAGTCCTCTCATCTCTTTCCCCATGTCCTTGTCCTGTCTAGCCACCATGGCCCCTTTCCTCTTCCTTTATAAACAAGCCTGCCCCTGCTGTAAGCCTTTGCAAAGACTATTCCAAGTATCCTCTCTTGTCACCTTTGCCATTGCAGATGCGCTTTGCTAGTTCACCCAGCATTTTGTTGCCATTCGCCTCGGTACCCACAGCCTGCTCGATTTTCCACCATCACACTTAGCACCAATTGATATATTATGTTGCTACTCATTCAATTGTTTTGCTGCCTTTCTCTCCCACTAGTCAGCAAGCTCTATCTGAAATGAAGTTTTAGATAGTTGGCCTAATGCTTACTGTTCGGTGATCTGAACAAGGGTACTTGGCACATACTCTAAAAACATTTGCAGAATACATGAATGAATGCACTAAACCCGATGAACCTCAAAGAGTCTGGAAGCATGATCTCATATTATAACATGGCACAACACTTAATTTTTAGAGTGGTGGTCTTAAATTCTCAACAAATGTTTGTGTTCAGAACTCTGTTTAATAAAACAGAAAATTTTTCTCTATATAGTCAAACATGGTTTCTCAGAAATTTATAAGCAAAAAAAAATTAGCAACAGAAAGAATAATTTTCTTGTAAATTCACTTAAGTGAAGTCTCCAATGACACTGGAGAAATGAATTATTATTTATTGTCTTACACTCAATTGTATACAAATTGGAAATTAAAATGAGCAAATTCGTCTTCATATAATATTTTTAAATTGCTTATTTTTCTTAGTTATACTGCAAGCACCTCTGGGAAATAGGGCATGTGTATATAAATAAGTTTCCCAGAAAGTTAAATGTGAAAGAATGAAAAGAACATAAAATTTGTTTTAAAAATATCAATTCACAAAGCTATCATCTAAAGTGAAGAATTTCATATTATTTGAAAACATTTACTTCTCTCTTTAGCTGTAAGTGAGCACAAACATACATCATTGATTTTCTTACTTTTGATTCATTTGAGTTTAACATTTTATAATTTTCAAGATAAATTTTGCCTTTAATTATAGTAAACATTACTTCTAATGTTCCCATTATTTTAAAAATGTGCTAACATTCACTCATTTTCATTTCACTCATTTAAATACGCATCAGTTGCCTATGTTGGGCCAAGCACTGAAGTGTGGCTGAAGGTGAAATTAACAACGTCCTGCCCTTGTACAGCATATGTTTTAGTGGTAAGAAACATCTCAACAAAAAAATGTTAATTTATATTATGCTATGGTAATTAATACTAGGAAGGAACATTAAATAAAAAACAGTGGGCAGGGAGTTTGGGGGTGAGGTGGAAAGGGAGAGAATTGCTATTTTATGCTGCCTTGTCAAGGAAAGCTTTGACAAAATGATCAGGTAGCATTTGAGTAGAAATATGAAGAAAAGGAGGAAGAAACCCACATGAGAAATCAACAGGATCACGCTAGGAGAAACTTATTCTAATCCATACATGCTCGATCAGGCTAGCCCATACTTGAAAATGATGCATGACACATTTCTAAAGGGGAATATCCAATGCATATAGATTATTGCATTTAATGTAATTAAAATAAGTTGATAATTGGTTAAATGATCCATTAGCTAATTTAAATTTAGAATTTAAATGTAGCATTTATAAAACCATCATATAGTTTAGAGTTATTACATTAAACAAATTGGCTTCTGTGAAAAATTGATCAGTCCCAAATTTTACATTTTTTTTGCTATTCTAAAAAATCAATTAAAATCAATTTTTAAAAATTTTAAAAATTAAATAATTTAAAATATATATATAATTATTCAAAATAACAATAATCAGAATTAAATTGAGATTAGTGAAGATCAAGGCAAATAAGAAATTGTTTTTAAAAAGGTGACTGAAAAATTATTATCAGAATGTAAAGCACTCACAATTTTATATTCTTCCAAATTAAAACATAATCTATAATCTTATTATTAAGCTGAAAATGCTACAATTACTGTATTTTCTCCTGGAGAATATTATGCTGCATTTTGCTGTTCTCACTGCTTTGGACAGATTATATGTATATGTGTGTGTGTGTGAGTGTGTACCCCTTTCCTATAGGTAACACACAGGTAATACGAGTAAATTTAACTAAGTTTCTCTCAAACTCTGAAAACTCCAAAATAGTGTCAATCACCAAGAGTTAGCAGACTATGGCCTGCAGGCCCAATCCAGCTCACAGATTGCCTTTGTAAACAACGTTTTATTGGAGCACAGTTACACGTCATGCATTTATGCATTTTCTATGACTGTTTTCATGCAGCAGTAGAATATTGCAATAGATATCATATGGCCAACAAAACTAAACTATTTAATATCTGAGCTTTTACAGAAAAAAGTTTCCCAACTTCTTATGTAGTGTAACAAGTATTGAAGGAATTTGGGAATCAGAATGAATGATGATTACTTAAGAGTGTCAGATACCATATAAATAATGAATAGAATCTGAAGAAATTAGAGACTACAGATAGGTAGAAAGAGGGTTAAGGATGTTTTAGAAAGGGGGAACACCTCAAGCAACGTGAAAGAAACCACGGTGAATTTGAAATTTCCCAGAGATGGTTGTAGCAGCACTCCGCACAAGCACATATTGCCATACTGACTATTACATTATACTATCCATTTTTATTTCCAACTGTAATAATGGTTATTACTCATTATCCATTCTAAAAAGTCTGCTTTATTGTTGTGCTAAAACACGTATCTCAATCTCCCGCAGACATTAAATACTACGAAATCAGGCAAATCCATAGAGAAAGTTAGAATTTTTATATAATAGTAAAGGAGGGAAGGAGAGAAGGAAAAAAGAACTAACATTTGAAATAATCCAGTATTGTATTTTCCCATACTGGGATGTCTCCCAAAACCACAGCCATATACAGCTATGGCAAATATTTGGTCTCCAGTGTACTTCCCTTCCAGGGAATCTTGGATGAAAACTAGAAGAGCAGATGGGCCTTGAGTTTTATTTTCGCACAATTTCAGTCAATCATGAAGGCAGACTAGCTATAAGGATTCTGTACGAACTCAAGCTGGAGCAGAGAAAATTATTGGCAAATGGACAGGAAATAGCTGTTGCCCTTTACCTAAAAGGTATAGTTGAGAGGTTTGGCTATTGGCAAGGGATATTGGCAAGAGTTTACAAGATTGAAGGACTTCAGATTGCATAGAATTGACACGAGAGTACGGTTTTCAAATGCATCTCTGCCGAAAGACGATGTCTGAAAAATCTTCACAAAACAATATATGTTTAAGCTATAACACTTCAAATAGATGTTTTATATGACCCATTTGGTAACATAAGCCAAATGGAGGAAAACAATTAACATCAACAAATGGCTCAAGAACAAAGCAGTGCTAGCTGAACAGAAATTCTAGCAATAACATCCTCATTTTTATATTAGGAAAAAATGCATCGCAAAAGGCACATTCTGAGTTGAACACATCACTCAGTGGTCTTACGTATATATTCAACTTCTACCTTCTGAAGTTGGAGCTACTGTACCTTTGCCTGTACATTTACCCTGCATCAAGTTGTATGGCTATTCCTTTCCATCATCAATAGCACAGCAGTTCCTCCAAGAGGTCTTTTATCTTCCTCCTGATGTCCAATTCAGGGTTTCTAGTGAATGCAATAATGGTCAGAAACGTAGATGGGCAGACAGCATGGGGACACTCAGGAGCAGAAGGCAAGGAGCAGTCCTGAAGCACAGAGATGGGTCACAATACCCTGAAGTAGACATCAGGGAGAAGACAAAAGACCTCTTGGAGGAACCACTGTGCTACTTGGGAAGCCAGAGAAAAGCTTGTTACTTAGCTTGTAACTCAAGATAGTTTTAGTCATAAGGACTAAGGCAGGATGTGAAGCAGAATGCAAGTTTGTTGGGAGGTTTGGCCAAAGCTTCTTAAATTACTCCTCATGTATGCAATCCCAATTTTGTTTAAATTTAATTTATAATTTACATTTTCTAATTTTTACCTATCATATTTTTCTTTAATAACATGGAAAGTACAAGAAACAGAATATAATATTCTCTTCTAATTTTTAAAACAATTTTTTAGACATACTTAAGGACCAAAATTTTTTAACTTAACTTTGTATAATAAACACTTTTTGGTGAAAGGCATGACTTTCAGAAGTAGCAGCATGCTCCTTAGAGTCAAAATATTTAGATTTTATTCCTAGCAACCTAAATTTGGGCAACTTGTTTCATCCTATCTTATCCACAGTTTCTTTATTTTTTTCATTATTTCAAAAGTTTTTTTTTCTCTGTTTTGACTCAGTTGTTCTAGATTTTTAAATCATAACGATGAAAATAAATGGTTAAACAATCAGAGTTATAGAAGTATGCTATAAAAATGTATGTTTCTTCTTAGGGCAAAAAAACCCATTAACTGCTACTCAATCTACCTTATATATCTTCAATTATAATATATTTTTCTCCCATATTCATGGTTCATACATTGCTTTTGTATATCTTTTGTTCCAGCTTCCCTGGACTACTTTTAGCTATTGAAAATAAGATACATCTTCCTCTTGCTCCTGTACAATTTCAAACAAACATATAAAGAACCCTGGTAATCCATAGAATTCATCACTTTTACTAGTCTTCATAGTACATACACACACACATACATTTGACATCACAGATATTTAGATATACACACAAATAAACAAACAAAAAACATTTACCATCTGGTCTTTAACATACTTTTTCACTTACTGATTTATCATAGAAATTCCCATGCAAATATTGCCTCATTTTTTATATTTCATTTTATATTAGAGAATTTTTATTATTTATATTAGATCCTGCATGTCAGAGGTAGCTAACTTTGCACATAAAATATGAAAGTGTTAGGTCATTGCTAAAACAGATTATATAATCACATTGAGAATTATTTTCTCATAGAGTCTATGAATAAGTTCTATGATAATAAGAATTTATCAGAGAGAGTATCCATGAAGAGAAGTACAATTAGTTTGTCATCAAATGCTAATTTTGGAAAAAGCTAAAGATAATGGAATTGGAATGAAATTAACTGATTGGTGTACCTTATCTGACACACAGTGACGAAACCTAAGTGAATAAAATAAATTCATCTGCCCTCCGTTTTTCTTTTCAGTATATCTTTGTTTCCTACCAGATGGAGGTGACTCAATTTACTCTTTTATTTCATTTTCCATTTAATGAGACAAAGCTCAATGTGCTACCATAGGCATTATAGTGGTGAGCACAAGTGAGGTAGCCTTCTCTCCTCCCATCTCAATCCTTCCAATTTGGACCGTGATGAATATACAGATGGCAGAGATCATTAAACCACAATCAGCAAATCAATGGATAGTAATAGGAATCATTTATTGACTACTTATGTAATAGGCAAGTAAATATTTTTAGTGGGTCATCTCATTGAGTTATCACAGTAACCCATTGAGATGGGTGTTATTACCACTTTATAGATGAGGAGCCTTCAGATCTCACAGTATATTAAAGTCAGGACAAAACCAAAATTGTATGTGATTATTAGGCCTATGCTTTTGAAGTCTAGTTTTCTGGGACAAATGGCCTCTATAGTGACTTCAGGTAAAATCCATATATGTTGCATTGGGCTACACAGAACTAATAATATTGAAATTGTCAAATTGTTCTCACCACCTCTCATTTTGATTCTAAGAATTTACATGAAATGTCACCCTATATAATAATATTGCAGCAATTTCAATATTTTGTGTGCCACATCAGACCCATGTCTTTTAACTGAAAGAGGTTTCTACAGTTTTAAATAGATGTTTTCAGATAAACCCATATATAATCAGCAATTTAATGGGTATGCCTACATTGAATACACTCAGCAAAATACATCAACTTTATTTCATTTATTCATTCAATAAATATTTATTGGGCACTTATTTCCTGCGTCAATCTTTATCTCCTTACAATCCATTTTCTTTACAGTTACCAGATGGGTTTTTTAAAACTGAGCATCGGATTTTGCCATGTCCTGACAACCTCCTGGTGGCTTCCCTTCTTATTTAGTATAAAATCCAAGCTCCATTGGGCCTGAGATGGTCTGGCCCCAAAGATATCTCTGGTGCTATTTTATTTCACTCATTCTCTGGATCACTCAGCTCTAGATTCACTCTCCTCTCTCTTTTTCAGACACACCAAGCATACCCTTGCTCAAAGGCCTTTCCATTCTCTCTGCTTTCCAGCTAAAATTCTCTCTACCAGGTCTAAAAGAGCTGGTTCCTTTCTACTATGATTCTGACTCAAATAATACCTTCACTTTTTCTGACCAGCTCAACTAAATTAACCAGCTCAGTTTCTGCCTTCATTCTCTTGAGACATTGCTTGCTATTCTATCACACTGTTTTGCTTTGTTTCATAGTGTCCATTACAATCTGAAATTATCTTGTTTGTTTTTTAATTTATTACTTTTCTTATTGATTGGACTGTAAATACCACGAGAGGAAGGCAGGTGCCTGACCTGTCCACTCTGCATTCCCAGAGCCTAAACATCTGACATGCAGCACAACACAACCTTGCAGAGAGTCGTTGAATCAATGAATGACTGACAATGATAAAAAAAATAAATCCATCTAAAAGCAAGCAAGGCAAAGTACTTCCTAGTATTGACTATTGAGATGTATTCACTTCATCTGTTTAGCTTCTAATCTGCATGTTTATATTTTCCATTTTAAAATCTGTATTGAGTGTTCTCACTCATAGGCAGGTGTTGAACAATGAGAACACATGGACACAGGGAGGGGAGCATCACACATTGAGGTATTTGGGGGGGGAACTAGGGGAGGGACAGTGAGGGGTAGGGAGTTGGGGAGGGACAACATAGGGAGAAATGCCAGATATAGGTGATGGGGAGGAAGGCAGCAAACCACATTGCCATGTATGTACCTATGCAACGATCCTGCATGTTCTTCACATGTACACCAAAACCTAAAACGCAATAAAATATATATATATATTAAATAAATGATTTGCTTTGTAAATTGTACATGGAAATTTATTTAAAAATTTTTAAATAAAGAGACAAATTTTTTTTTTAAATATCTGCATTGCAAAAGAAAAATGTTTTTATTCCACGGTCTTATACATAGATCTTCTTCACTGTATCCCACAAAAGAAAGATCATCTATGGTCTTCAACAACTTAAAATGACTTGTAATTTGGAATCCCTGAACTACATAGAGGGTTTGTCTAACTCATGAGTACAGTATATGACTCTAGAACTTTTAAAATATCTTGGCTCCAGCAAATGAGTTTTTGAGACTTGAAGCTATTGACTGTTGTGAGTTAGCTATTTTACATCTATTTTTAGTCTTCAAAAGAACATAAGATTTTGGTGTTCCTAATATAACATTTTCATTCTGTATCACTGAAAGTCTATTATGATCAATATTTGTTTATATGTTGATCTCTCTGCTGATAACCCTCTCTTGAGGTAGGGAATGTCTTTATATCCCCAAAATGCAATGTTGAACACAATATTGAATTTATTGTGTTCAATATTTTTCAAAACATAGAAATTCTTTATATGTTTTAAAAATATTGAACATAATAAATGCAATATTAATAGCTTATGACAATTAATAAATTCGATTTTTTAATCTTAAAAATTAATTCGGATTTCTTTCATTTTCTTTTTTGGTTTGTCTAATAGCTGTATTTAAAAATAATAATGAAATGAAAGTAGTAAAACTAGAAAATCAGTCACATTTAGAGGAATCTTGGTTGCAAATCAAATAAAGAATTGTCTGATCTGCATGTACCAAGGGCAAATTACTTCGAGATGCAGTTCAAATTTTGCTGGACATTTAACAGCTGCAGCATATTTCCGACAGATGGTATAACAGATGAATCAGTTTCAAATTCTCTACTGAACTGTAATATACTAGAAATGAAATAGATTTCTGAGGGTTTTTTTTTTTTTAAGTTAACCTTTTGTCTTCTCGAAGTTGATCTTCTAATTTAAAAGAAAAAACTCTATAACACAAAATAATAAAAGTCAATTTTTACCCTTGGTGTAATCTGGAAAATAAATTGAAATTTTAATTTCCTAACTTCATGCAACAAATGCAACAAAAGGAAATAAATAGTATTCAAAAATTGAATCACCACCCATGAGATAAGCAAATGTTTTAATCTCTAACACGGTGTCGACAGCAGTCTTTTCTTTTTTTAACTCAAATTCTGCAGTCTTATAAGAAGGCAGAGCTACCTAGAGTTTTTAATAAATCAATAACCTGAAGACTGTCAAGGTCAATCGCAATATGACTAAATGAACTTGAGTACTCTTAAAGCTTTGATTGACAGACTTCCTATGGGCAGGGCTTATTTGGATTATAATGTATTGGCCCACTGGTAAATGCATTTTTGACTCTCTAGTTTCTTTAACTGGTTAACTGAAAGTTAGTATTTAACAATAAAAAATGTCGTTACTGACAAATCTATTTCTTAGATTACTTAACCCATTTAACTTGAAATAACTAAGAGCTGTAGGTAAGCATCTTCCCAGTGTGCTTTGCTTAAGTCACTTCAGATTAGGCCATACATTCAAGATGTGCAGAGTGAACCATGGAGCACTAGAGAGCCAGTAAGAGTGAAGCTATAGAAAAATCTTTAATCAGTTGACAGATGTTTATAGAATGATAGGTTAAAACAGTAGTCTATAAAACTATTTATAATATGGTCTTCATTTTATGAAATTGATATTTATAGGTAAAGAAATGACTGAAAGTATATGTAACCCAAAATGTCAATCATGGTGCTGAATTGATTGCTAGATAATTGTTGACCTTCATTGTCTTCTGCTTTCCACTGTTTGGAAATGTTCTTCAACTAACATATATTGATTTTATAGGGTTTGAAAAATAAATAGTATTAAGAATAACTAACCAGTGATCATGAGTGCACAAATTATATCCATTTCCTTCAATGATGATTTATAGAGTACCTACAGTTGGGGGACAACAGTGAACAACATAGCATTTTATGTTATACTAAATATAAAAAAATACACAGTATTTCAGATGGTGTTAATCACAGAGAAAATAGGGCGTGATAGGAAGATGAGGGATTTGAGTGGATGGATAAATATCCTTTAAATTAGAGTTTTAGAAAGCCTTGATAAGGTATCATTTTTAGCAGGACTTAATGGAAAGAGATAACAAGCCATAGGGTTATCTGATATCTGTGGAATAGTAATTCTAGCACAACAAACTCACTTCAGAAGGCTCAGGAGCAGGAACAAGGTGGGTATGTTCAAGTGTCCTGGGAGGCCACTGAGGATGGAACAGAAGCATGAGGTAAACAGGAAGGAAAGTGACCAGAGAGGCTTCAGAAGATGGGCTAGGAGGCAACTTTGTTGGGCTTTGTAGGAGATTGATATGGTTTAGCTGTGTCCCCACCCGAATCGCAACTTGAATTGTAGCTCCCATAATTCCCATTGGGAGGGACCAAGTTGGAGGTAATTGAATCATAGGGGCAAGTCATTCCTGTGCTGTTCTCACGATACTAAGTCTCATGAAATCTGCAGGTTTTATAAAGGGGAGTTCCCCTGCACAGGCTCCCTTGTCTGCCACCATGTAAGACATGACTTTGCTCCTCTTCTGCCTTCCACCAGGATTATGAGGCTCCCCAGCCATGTGGAACTGTGAGCCCATTAAATCTCTTTTCTTTATGCATTATGAAGCCACAGCTGTCTCTATTAGCAGTGTGAGAACAGAATACTACTGGGATTCTTAGGAGCTGGGCTTTAGTAGCATTCAAAGAATAGAAGCCCACAACAAGAGAAAATGTGGTATTTTGCCAAGTTTATTGTAATGAAAGTGGAAGTTTAATGTAAACAGTGTTATTTACTATCTAGACATCATTCTATTAAAATTTATATATAAAGACCTTCATAAGAGGTATTAATTCTAACTAACCCAAATCAACTTTTTGTCTCTAATGAATAAAGAAAATAAGTTGAAAAATATTTGGTGTCCTGGGTATAAATTTATCATCAGATGTAAGGATCTATACTAAAAGAGCATTCATTTAATTTGTTAATCTATCATTAATTTATTTAACCATATCTTTCTTAAATATATTTAGATTTTGACACACATACTATCCTTTGAAGTGGTGACTTGAAAAATATTCCCCTTGGTCTCTCAATAACCTGATTTCAGTTCTCCTCATGTCTTCAGTAATACAGAGGAGTTACTATTGTATAAAATAAAACAAGTTATATCCACTTGTAGAAGGCTTGTCTAAAAAGAAATTACCCAGTTATCCATAAGCAATGGGATAATCGTAATTGAAAGGAGTGAATAAAGGGAGGAGACAAGGTAAGTTCTGCTTGAAGGGGCAAGAACACTTTTAATGCTTTAAAAGAACATGATATGATAAGCACAATTTCCCTACGTATAAAATGATAGAGAAGAGCACTCCAGGCAATAGCATCAATACCACAATAAAGTATAAATATGGGAATGTATAGCATCTTCAAGAAGGAATCAGACAAAAACAAACAGAATCTTAAAAACAACAGCAAATCACACTTGTTCTCTCTGCCTAAAGTGCTCTTCTCCCAATTTTCTCTTGGATGACTAACTGATCATGTCCTACATCAGATCTCAGAAGGAGAGTCCTTCTGTGAGTTCACCATCACTTACACTAAATTTAGTCTGCCTCCCTCTTTTCAGGGAACACATTTATTTTCTTTCTCTTTTTGAAGCAATTATGATGATTAATAATTCTGCATTCATCTGTGTATTCACTTGTTTAATATCTGACTCTACCACGAGTTATTAACCCTACAAGCGTGGACCTAAGAGTTGTGTTGTTTTTGTATACTTGGCATATGGGATAGAATGAATGCACAGTGGATGTGTGGAGGGTGGTGATCATTGAATCTACAGAAAAGATGAACAAAAAGGAATGCCAAGGGCAAACTGAATAATCTTATTCATTTGATTCTGTTTTGCATACTTTCATTTTTCTTTCAACAAATCTGTATTGGATACCTATCATGTTTGAACCCAGGTATCTTTGAGTCAAGTCCTCACAGGTTAGT
This sequence comes from Sapajus apella, assembly GCF_009761245.1. NCBI lineage: Eukaryota > Metazoa > Chordata > Mammalia > Primates > Cebidae > Sapajus > Sapajus apella. The sequence continues at coordinate 11,480,477 of NW_022436996.1, forward strand.
AAACATCATGCAGTAAATGTGAATTATATTCTGTAGGCCTTAAGAAACCACTGAAATGGTTCCTTCATTGGGATAGTTACATGATATGATTATATCTACATTTGAGAAGAAACAAAACATTGACATCTGGGTGGTAGAGCCATTATTGGAGGTGTGTTCTAGAAACAAGGAGACTATTATATAGCAGTGTAAATTACAGTCTCTGGGTGTGGTGGCTCATGCCTGTAATCCCAGGCATATAAGCACTTTGGGAGGCCAAATCAGGCAGATAATTTGAGGTCAGGAGTTTGAGACCAGCCTGGGCAAAATGGAGAAATCCCATCTCTACAAAACTACAAAAATTATCCAGGTAGGATGGTGCGTGTGCCTGTTGTCCCAGCTACTTGGGAGGCTAAGGTGGGAGGATGGCTTGAGCCCAGGAGGCGGATGTTGTAGTGAGTCAAGAACGTATCACTGCACTCCAGCTTGGGCAACAAAGCCAGGCCCTGTCTTAAAAAAAAAAAAAAACCCACTAAATTAGAAGTGATACAGAGGTGAATAAAGACAGTGGCAATGGAATGATAAGAGAAGAAAGTGGTGAAAGTTATTTTGGAAGGTTAGTGAATTTGGTTTTCAGCCAGATGTGAGAAGTTATAGGAAGAAGAAAGACAAAAAATCACTAATTTCTTATGTGGATGACTGAATAGAGTGTGCAGTCATTCACTAAGCAACAGCCATAAAATATGGACTTGGGCCCATTTACTTAATTTATTAAAATAGGAGGTTTGACTCATTTAAGAACATATGCCAAGACTGCATCTTCACACTTAATTGAATTCATGTTTTTGAATGAAATTACCCATCATAGGTTCTGTACCTCCTTGGTTGAAACAATAAAATTTGCTTAACTAGAAAACAGAAAGCAAGTGCCATAGCACTTGTAAAAGCTTCCTAAGACACTTAAGATTCTCACTTAAGATTCTCACTTTCAGGCAAAACTACCCAAGGTTTATTTTTACATCTACATAATAAATTACTAAGCTTTGTCTTTCTTACTGTGATACTTTGTTGTTGAATAAGATTTTTCCAGCAAATATGGCTTTATTCATTGGTGTTATGGTAACTGCAAGCCTTGTTCCGTATAAGATAACCTGGAAAAGAAAGAAAGCTATGCACTAGTGCCCATCAATTTACAACTTCTGAAGGACCTTGCTCTCACCATTTTTTAAAATTATGATCTGTTCATCCTCCCCTTTCTAATGACTCTGTCTTTAAGCACATACATTTCCCTTATTTTAAGAAGAAAGATTTTTTTCATCACTGCTGACCCATCCCGTCAGAGTCAGGTCACTTGAATGAAGAGTTCTGCACTTCACCAGTAAAAAAAATGCTCTGGGCACCTGGGGGTAAAGGTAAAAGCATGTTCTACTGATTTTCAGGATGTATTATATTCCAAAGAAAGTTGCTTGCCTTGACATATAGTATTGATAATGTTTAATTTCTAAATAAAATTGTTTTCAGAAGGATTTTATGAAGAATCAAAAACTATACCAATCTAAAAGAAAACAAAAATGAAATAAGTCATCTCAACACAAATGTGCACTCATTTTAGATGGAACTGAGGGCAGAAAATTGATTGGATCGTTTTTGCCACCATCCCCCATCATGAGTGGCAAGTGGACAGTGCTTGTTAGTAGTAGGTTTTTGCAATGACCAAGTTGAAGCTTAACTCTGGTCTTAAAAAGGCAAGAACAGGATAGAGTCAAGCCTTGAAAGTTCAAATCGAGAAGGGAGGATCAAAAAGGAAGTCAGGTGTAGGCAGGTGATATGATTTGGCTGTGTCCCCACACAAATCTCATTTTGAATTTTAACTCACTCAATTCCCAAGTGTTGTGGGAGGGACTCTGTGGAAAGTAATTGAATCATGGGGCAGGTCTTTCCCGTGCTATTCTTTTGATTGTGAATAAGTCTCACAGGATCTGATGGTTTTATAAAGAGGAATTTTCCTGCACAAGCTCTCTTGTCTTGTCTGTCACCATGTGAAATGTGCCTTGTACCTTCTACCATGATTGTGATGCCTCCCCAGCCATGTAGAACTGTGAGTCCATTAAAGCCCTTTCTTGTGTAAATTGTCCAGTCTCTGGTATGTCTTTATCAGGGGCATGAAAATGAATAATACAACAGGCAAACAGAGACCAGAACTCGGGAGATCAAAGCCCCAGCCAGATTGTTGAGCACCACACTTGGGATAACCTCTTCCATGTCTGTGGTTCAAACAACCAGGAGTGCATGAGAAGAGAAGCACTACAATCTAGAGATTTTCACAGTTAAAAGGAGATCTTAAATCTTTCACGGGCAGAAAGAAAGGGAAAACATAAGCAAGGTACAGAAATGAGACTAATCAGAGGCTACAAAAAGTCAGTTTGATTAATATGCCAGGTGGGTTTTGGGAATTAAGAAAAAGTGATTGAAAGTGTGCTTATCCTTGAAAGCTAAGCAGAGAATTTGCGATCTCATCTAGAAAGGAACTGGGAACAATTAAAGATTTCTGAATAGAGATATTACAGAATAAAAGTGCAAGCAATGTCATTAAAAAAAATAAACACTGTTTGGTTTTTAAGCTTCCTCAGAGAGGAGATTCCCAGAGAATGAATTCCAGGTGGGAAAACAAAATGCATCTTGAGAAAACAATGTAATCAGAAATAAATAGGAAATGGAGACAGCCCAATCCACTGAATTCTGTATTGCTAAGGTTCATACAGCTACCAGAAGATGAGAAAAGTTGCGGGTTTTACATTTTGAAATAAGAAATAGAGCCATAGCAGTGAAAAATAAATGAGATATGTATATTCTTGACCATAATAATGAAGAGATGGCTGCAATCTCATGGAAACAACTCTATTATTTTCCCAACACCTACATTTTTACAGAAGCTGGCCTCCGAACCTGAATTTAGAAAACCTAAGTTCTAGTTTCTATTTAGTTGTCAGCTCTCTCGATCAAGTTACATATTCATGTGGAATCTCAGTTTCTCCATTTGTTAAGTAGGAGAAATGAACATCATCTTTGGGGTCTCTTTTATGGCCAACATTTCTGAATTCTTTTTTTTTTTTTTTTTTT